>NC_045427.1:618366548-618686164 GCF_902635505.1 Sarcophilus harrisii | reverse complement strand
ACACACAGAAACAGAGAAAGAGAGAGAGAGAGAGAGAGAGAGAGAGAGAGAGAGAGAGAGAGGTATTTAGGAAGAGACAGGATGGAGCTCAGAAGTGCTATTCCACCTGTGGGTTCCCTGCCTTCCCTCCCTCCTTCTCCCTACCCCCCATTGCCAGTGGTTTCCATGGCAACCCCTGGGAAAGATCAAAGGGACTGCTAAGCAGATCCCGGGCCGAGGTGTCTGGGGCTGCTGGCTGCTGTTTTCACAGCTCACACCTCCCTCCCCAACTGAGAGATGAGGAGCCCCTGGCTGGCTGGGGGAGGGTTTGTGGATTTTGTTTCTTTTTGGTCCAGGTGCCTTTTGAAGAGAAACAAAGACCCATCCACAGAAAGCAGACACATCACTGAAGAAAGAGCCTGTTTTAAGCAGAGGGATTTGGGTCCTCTGCTGTCCCTTAGCCAAGCTTCAGCCCCCAGCTATCCTCAGGAGAACATTCCAGGGACGCTGGGGTTTGTCCCCACTCCCCTTTTCCAGGAGGCAGCCAGCTGTGTACAGAAACAGAGGATCTGATTTCCAATACCATCCCAGTTGTAAATTATCACCTATATGATCTTGGATAAATCATTTCCCTTATCTGGGTCTCAGTTTCTTCATCGGTGAAATGTGAGGTGGGAGAGAGGGTCAGAATGCACCGATGGGTCTCTTTGCAGGTCTTTTCCAGCTCGGAGGTTCTTTGATTCCTTTGATGTGTGCAAATTAAAATTTTGGCCTGTTTGGCCACCAACTCTGCAAATTTCATCTCACCTGTGTTTAAGTCTGACAAGTATCTCCACTGACCATGGCATTCAAAGCTCTGTTGCTGACAGAGACAAAGGAAATTAAGAGTGAAATTGGGAACTGTAGGACTTTGGGACAAGTTTCACTATGAAGTCACCGGCAGGAATGGAAAATATCCTGTAGGGATAATCATAAACATAAGCAATAATATACTGTACTAAGTAATATCAATAGCAAAGATAATAACAGTAATAATGAGATTGTCATGTAACGTAAGGGTATAATAGAGCCAGCTCTGTTATAATGGGTGCTCAGATCCAGATTCATTTGAGCAATAAAAAAGAAGAATGATAATTAACCACAAACAAACCCTTAAGACCTTCAGCTGCACAAGGGCTTCAGACTATTAATGATGCTTTACCATTTGTTTTGCCCTGTTTTTGCAAATGTGATTTTGTTTGATCTCCACAACTCCCCTGGGAGGGAAGAATGGCTGCCATTTATCTGAAGAGGAAATTGAGTCTCAGGGAGGTTGCTATCACACACCTTCGTGCACCATTTAAAACCTGTCACAAAATGGCTCCCACTTACCTTTCTGGTCTTACTCTATACTTCCAGCATCCCCCATTCTAACCCAAACCAGCCTGCTATCTGTTCTCTTTCCATGATGTTCCATCTATTGCTTCTACACTTTTGTACAGGTGGTCCCCCATTCTGGAATCCCCTTCATCTTCATCCCTTCCTTGTAGAATCCCTGAGCTTTCTTCAAACATACATCTGGCTACCATTTCCTACAAAGTGATATGGCTGATACCTCTAGTTATTAGATCTTCCTTCTTCTTGAAGTGATTTTCTATGCTCTAGAACTTAATGTGACTCTTCCATCCACGATGCCCTTTTTAGTTAGTCTGATCATAATATGTATTTTCCATGAGTTTAAATCTCACTGAAAATAACTCAAGTGAAGAAGGATCCCAGGCCTAAATTTTATATTTATCAAACCTGCATTTCTTAATAGAAAAAAAGGAAGTTGAGATCTTGGGTATTAAAGAGATGAACTGGGGAGAAGCATGATCATTCTGAATTTGAATTTGAAGCACAGACCAAAATAAGACCTTTGCAACAAACCATTGTGATCTTCTTAATTTATTTAGAGACTCAGGTTTGGAGACAGAGGACCCAAGTTCAAATTCTGGATCTCAGGTTTATGAACTATAAAAGACATTTAACTTCTCTGCCCCTCAGCTTCCTCACCTGTAAAATGAAAGGATTCCATTAGATGATCACTAAGATCCTTTTTAGCTTTAAATCCATGAGCCTATGTTTGTGTATATAATTTATCCTCCCAGTAGAATGTAAGCTTGTAGAGGGCATTTTTCTCTATCTAGTCTCAAGATCCAATGCAGTGCTTGGCAAAAAGCTTCATAAATATTTGTTGATTTGAAGTCTCCTGGTATACAACTTTCTTTTTACGGATGAGAAAACATGAGACCCAGAGAGACTGGGACTAAAGATAGTAAATACAAGAGTTAGGTTGGCACTCAGGTTGGAAAGCAGGAATTATTGCCTTGGGGCACTGGAAATGAAACACTGAGGAGAAAAATGGTTCTTGCTACCATAGATGCAGTGTCTCCATTAGTCCAAGAGTCAGTTGTTATTTGAAGGAAATGAGGATGGAGATGAAAAAGCATAAGCTCAATGCTGACATCACATGGTGGTCCTTTTCCCAGAGTGGGAAGTAAACAACACGCTATGGGGGAACTACCTTTTAAATCTGGAAGAACTGGATTCAAGACCTGCTTTTGATACATATAAGTATAATTTTCAGGTGAGCTATGATTTCACATTGTACTGTTGGCTTTAGCAACAATCCCTCCCTTCCTTCTGGAATAAGTGAAGAATCCTATTTATACAAGAAATACCTTGTGTACATCTGTTATTTGTCTTCCAGGAATGGCCAGACCTTTGAACTATTCTAGCACAAAGTTTCATCGAAATCTCCTTTATTGGTGACAAATGAATAAATGGATATTATGAACTTCATATGATCAAAGCTCTGTGCTAAGTGATGGAGATAAGAACACAAAATCAAGAGTCCTTGCTTTAAAGATGCTTACAATGGAGTGTCTCCATATTGCATGTATTCGGGAATCAGTACCTTCAGATCTGTGTGATGATATCAGTGGCAGACAGGATGAGCTTTTGCCCCAGAGACATGAATTGCCCCTTTGAGAATATACCTACATTCCCTATATTGTAGCATGGTGGATAGGACACTGGACCTAAAGTCAGGGGAACTCGGGTTCAAATGCTGTGCAATGGATACGTATTAGTTTTGTGGTCTAAGGCAAATGCTTCTCAGTTTGCTCATTTGTAAAATGGGTTCCTTTGAGTTCTGTTGAGTTCTAAATCTATAGAGAGCAAAATAAACTAAAATGCCAAGCAGATGTCACAGAGGTTCTCGGCTATCTTCCCTATAGATATTCACCCATGTGCAAAGCTCTCCCCTAAGAAAATATACTTGTAGGGAACTTGATAAAGAATCTCCCTAAACCAGCAACACTTTACCTGTTCATAATCCTGACTAGATGGGAAAATGGGGAAATTTCATGAACATTTCCCATTTGTAGTACTTCAAGAGTTTATAGGAGACAATATGGCATGGGAGCTAGCTTTTAAATCAGGAAGAACTGGGTTCTTTTGACATATGTAAGTGGCGAACAGAGAAACAAGTCACTCAAACTGGTCCAAGTCAACTCCCTGAGACTATAATTTGCAAACAAGTTGTTATTCTGTATAGGTAGAGGACTTTTCTTCACTGGGGGAATTCCCTTTTCTAACAACAACAACAAGAGCTAGCATTTATATAGAACTTTAAGGTTTACAAATTGAATGAAATTAAGCATTGGAGATATACGTAGAAAGATAGGATCCTAAATAAAACAAAATGTTTTACGAATATCTCATTCTGATGCTTCTAACAAGTCTGTGAAGTATTTGCTCTTGTTATCCTCATTTTAAAGATCAGAGTCAATGCTCTATCTATTGAGCCACCTGGCTGTCATTCCATGCAATATCAGGATTGCAACAATAATAAGAAAAGTGTGTGGAGGGATGAGGTGGGGTCAAAGTATCCCTCCAATAATAACTTTCAATTTTATGGACAACAATGAACAATGGGAGGCAATCTGTCAAGCTTGGACCCCTGGATGGTCACTCTATTCCTGGACTTATCACTGAGGACTCATTAATGACTTGTTACAACTTCTCACTACTCTCTAGTGGACCCTTTGTCTATTAACTGCTTCCTTCCCACATCTCCATTTTAAGAAAAATGCTCAGAAAAATGCCCCTCACTCTGTTTCCTTTTATGTTTTGACTCTCCCTTTAGAAAGTAAGCTCCATGGGGACAGGGATTGACTTTTTTCTTTCTCCTTCAATTTGTTTTCCCAACATTTCTCACAGTGTCTGGTGCAAGGTAGAGGCTGAATAAAAGTCTTGTTGACAGCTTTAAAAATGAGTAAGTATTGTGAGAAAAACATTACATTAGAAGGACCTCATCGTTTACAGAGAATTCCTTTTCCATTTGAATTCTCACTGAATCCTGTAATTGCTTAGACTAGTGTCCTGACTCCTGACGCATCTCACAAGGACCCAATATATGAAGCTCTGAGTGAATGGCAACTTGTTCATCACCTCTGTGTTGGTAGCCTGCTCTCGAGTCTGTCCCAGGAGAGTTAGGAGTTAAGTCAGAAATGCAGGCTGTGAGCAAACTTATCACTTTTTCTCTCCCATGTGTTCCCCTTGAATTCCCTGAACCATGAAGTCTCTCACCCAAACTTCCAGTGAGCTATATCTGTATAAATAATGGCCGTCCATGTGGAGATAGAGGTTCCTGGACTCTTGGAAATTTACAGATAAGGTTTCCTAAGCACCAAACAAGAACATGAGCATCAAATCTCATCTCTATAGATGAGATGAATAAAAATTTTGCAAAGTCAGTCATGGAGGAGGCAGATCCTCCTCCCTCTTCCCCATTCCTTTTCCTGCTCCTTTGCCCTTTAAACTAATTACAATTCTCAAAGACTCCCAAAGCATAGATTTGGGAATGGAGCCAGAAGACAATATCTTGTCTCTCTACCAATCATTGCCCCAGAATCCTGGGGATGTGAGAAAAACTAATGAGATGTCATCAGCCCATATCAGGGATGGAATTCCTTTCTGTATATAAAGGAGGAGCTGGGAAGCCATTTTGTGTGGCTGCTACTTTTCATGAAATAAAATTGAAGATCTGACATGCAACAACTATGTAGAATAGTTGATTCTTTCAGGACTTGTTCTATAGATCTGGAGCGATCTATCGTTCCTCAAAGTGCTCAGGAGAAAATCCCAGTGTCTGTATCTGTAGCCTTGGGATCTAAGCTGGCCAAAAAATGGAAAAAAGCCTTTATAAATCTTACATATAATTTTTGTAAACCTTGTTTTTGGGGATCATTTGCATTTCTTTTGCTTAGCTGCCAGCTTACTACCCTGCCTCCCCCCCCCCAATCACTCATTTAGAGAGCACTTATTGCTGAAGAGTAGGGAACATAGATAGGAGGGAGCTTGATTACCTCTCCTATCCACTCAAAATCCCTGTAAATTCTCAGACTAAAGCAGAGATTTCTTTTTGCTTTGCTTAATGCTAATAATAAATTCAATTCTATTCAATCAAAGAAGTATTTATTCACTATCTTTTAAGTAAAAGCATTGTGTTATCACTGGGCATCCAAAAGCAAAGACTTGCATCTGCTATTGGAAATTCTTTGACCAGTTACCAGTCTATGGTGACATTTATCAGAGAATATGATATGCTTATATCATGCACATGGGAGATGCTTTGTTGGAGGAGAGATTTTTTAAAATATATTTTGTCCTAACAAGTCAAATACTGTTTTATAATCAACAAATAATAAGCTGAGCAAGATCTTATATTCTCTCTCTCTTTCAATTACGTGATGGTGAAAATATGAAAAGCTTTAGTGTTTCCTGCTCATATTTCCATCAAAGATGGCCTCAATACTTGCATAGTTCATTATTATAATGTAATTGGGCTTGCCTGTACAAGCCCAGATCTCCTGTCATCAAAGCACCCCCTTCCTGGAGTTTCCATATCCAGCGGATGGGAGTAGTTTCTCTTGGTTGGCTGAACAGCCCCAAAACTGGCTCTTTCCTCTTTAAAACTGGCCAGAATGGGACAGCCTCTCTTTCCTGTTACTCCCAGAGGGTGAAGATCATAGATAGTTTACCCCTAGTGAAGGCACTATGAATTGAACTCAGATGGAGAAGGATACTTCTCCCTTCCCTTCTCTTTTTGGATCCTGGGACTGGGATGCTTGACTTGTTCAGTTTTATCTTTCTCAGTTTCAGTGGTAAAGAGTGATCCCCCCCAGATTGAGGATTTGAGCCATGACAATCTCAGAGAGAGAATTGCATGAGAAATGCCATAGGCAGCTGGCCTGACAGGGAAGCCCTGAGAAGTCAGGGGTCTCAAGTGCAAGGGGTGTTTCAAACTTAGAAATGAGACTGCATTCTATAGGAGCTAAACTAAGCTAAGGCATGACTGCAATCTACCTCCCCTTTCCTTTCCCAGAGACCTGAGGTAGTATAAAGGAGAAGGATTAAGTCTCATGTGTTAGGGAATAACAGTTATCTAAATCATGACAGTTTTGATTTATCATGGGTTGGCATAAAAATTAAATGGGTATTTTGGGGGAGTCTTGCAGAAGCCACAGACAGCACACAAAGGCCACCAGATGATATAGAAAAAGTTTAGAAACTCAGAAATGCATAAAATATGTGAGTTTAAGGATACATTATTAAGTTAGGGACATATATTATATAATGTCAATATGTTTTATCCTTTAATAACATAATAATTCAGGCTCCTCCAGTAGGAAGAAAGGGACAAAATTTTTTCACAGATTTTCCAAATTGAGAAATAGTGTGCCCCTAATCTTGGGATGTGGAATGGATAACTATAAATTTGTATTTGTGATTTTACCTTTTGAAGTATATATCACTTTGTAAAAACTAATCTGTATGTTAATGGTTAAGTGAAACTGAGTTGTGGGAGATCACCTTAAAAACATCCATGGTGAGGGTTGGGGGCAATGGCAGGAAGCCTAAAGCACCCCTCAACTCTTCTGGAGAACTCTGGTCCTCCAGACTGTGGACCAGGGTAGCCAGTGTTACATAAAGATTTTCTGAAAACGAGGAAGGAGGAGTATGTATGTCAACAGTTGATATTGTCCCAATTGTTTTTGTTGGGTGGAGTAGGGGGCGAGAGTTTAGTTGTTCATTTTCCTTTCTTTGGATATTTCATCCTCCTTGCAATAGCTTGTAAAATGATGCTTTTAAAGCCCATTACTCCATTTGTACTTAGCCTGGTCCGGTCACTCTTTGCAACTTGACCTTCATTAATGCCATTTCTCTTTCTTTGAATAGCACATCAAGGGCTAAAGCATCAGAATCCAATTCTGGCGGTGTCTCTGTCAATGATGATGAAAAGCGATCCTGATAGACACACTGACAAATATGTTCTATTTTCTATTGATTTTTTGTCCCTTGTCTAGTTCCATTTACAAATGCTGTGGGAACGAGGTGACTCATGGGTCTCCTGCCAACTTGCTTTTACTTCCAAGGCTTTTGTGGCTTTTGTGAGGTGACATTGCTCATAACCTTTAACCATCCTCCTCCATTGGGTTGGGATTCTATGATATTGTTTCTCTTGGTTGCCATAGCAAGGAGATCCAGTGTCTAATTGGCCCCCTCACCGGGATGACTCCATTACAGCGGATGAACTCAAGTTATCTTTACTTTCTCCATTTCCCATTTTTGTCACCAAGACCTCATTTGAATAGGTCTGGCTGAAGCTCTTTTGTTTTCAGCATCTTTTTCTCATCTTTATGTTTTTTTCTAAATTGAGTTTGAGTATTTATTGGCTTGAATATCTATAATAATTCTGATCTGACTCTCACATCAGTAACTTATTGTTTATTATCTCTTAAGAGATAGTCAATATAATTATTAGTATAATGTTGGACATATGTGCCAGGAACCATGCTAAGTGCTTAACAATTATTACCTCATTTGATTTTCACAAAAATCCTGGAGGATAGGTGCTATTATCCCAATTTTACAGATGAGAACACTGAGACAGAGAGAAGTGACTTGTTTAAGATTATATAATAAACAAACAAACGAATAAATAATAAATAAATAAATCCCATTCTCTGACTACTGAGTCAAATCCATTTATCTCCACCCCAATGAATTACCTTGTCCAAATAATTTGCATTCCAACTGGCCAGCCTAGAAGAGATGAACCTTTCTGTATTCAGACTGGTCTTCAGCCAGTAGACTCAAACTAAAATTTCTCCAGCATAACTGAACAGCATAACTTATTCTCTAAGTGTACAACCTTTAAGGGTCCTGGATCACTTTCAGGCCATCCTGAGACCTCAGAACAGAGCTCCATTCTACCTTTTGTAACTTGACCATCACTGCTTTGCATGATCTTTTGCATGATTACAATTCTGCCTTCCCTTTAATTATCTAGTAAGTAATATTTTTAAACTCCATTCTGTCTCATTGGAATTAAGAGGAGGAAAAAACTGTTTTCATTTTTTGCCTAAGCCAGGAAAATTGGGGGAATTAGAACACCCAGAGGACTAATGAAGGACACAGGGCAGTGAAGAGAATGGGGGCAACCCCCTAGTAGATTCAGGGTTTGGATCTGTTATAAAATACGGAAAGCTGGCAGAAGGAAGGCACAGGGTGCAGCTCTGTCCGTTGTCCCTCTGCCTATCTAGGGCACCTCTGAACAGGCAAATCCACTGGATCCTTTCTGTCCCTTCCCCCTCCTACTCCTACCCTCTTCCATAGATACCTCTGTGCTGACACTGACTCCCGAGATGGATAAATATGCATAATTACTCAGTCAGGAGACCAGGCAGAGGGGAAGGGTTGAAAATAGCAATGAAGGGTGATTAAACCGGGGCCCTTTTGAGCTGGAGGGGAGGTGTTTGAGATGAGCTTGTTCTCACCCTACTATAGGAGGAGCTCTAGTTGGGGGGGAGGGAGGGAGAAGTAAAGAAAAAAAGCTGTTGCCCCTCATGTTCCAACAGCCCTTGCTATGACTGGGGAGACATGAGTCTGTCTCAGGGATTCCCTTGTTTAATGGGGATAGAGTCCTGCTCCTCTATGTGGTAGTAGGAAGGGTAAAAATGGGGACATCTCAGTCATTCAGGTTGGTCTGATAGGATTACTCTGAGAAGCCTTCCTGGAAGGTTCCTGGGAGCTGGGAGCAGGAGGACCGGAGGGATATGGGTAGGCACTCATAGTGAATGGAAGCTGGAGGACAGGGAATGGCTTGCATGCAGACTGAGGGTGAGAGTGCCCAAATCCCACTTTGCACAAGAGTAGGAACCTGAATCCAAGAAAGAGAGAGAGAGAGAGAGAGAGAGAGAGAGAGAGAGAGAGAGAGAGAGAATGTGTGGTGGGGGGGGGGGGGGTAAGGAAAGGTTTTAGTTTAAAATGAAAACTAACAATCTGTACACGTTGCCCCAGCCAGGAAGGGCAAGACTCTCTCATATCCCACATCCCATAGTCAATCAATTGTAGAGTCATCAGTTCAACCTCCACTTTCTCCCTCATTCTCCCTATTCCTCATCTTTTCATCTCCCCTTGGTGTGTTGGTTTCCTCCATTAGAATGTAAGCTCTGAGAGAGAGGCTAGAGTTTAACTCTTTTATTGTTGTGTTTGTATTTCTGGGGCATAGGGAGGTGTCTGAAATATTATTTTTTTCGATCATTTCAGTCATATTCAACTCTTCATGATTTGTTTGGGGCTTTCTTTGCAAAGATGCTGGAGTGATTAGCTATTTTCTTCTCCATCTCAATTTACAGATGAGGAAACTGAGGTAAGCAGGTTCAATGACATCTCAAAGTCACAGTCAGTAAGTATCTGAGGCTGAATTTGAACTCAGGCCTTCCTGCCTTTAGGCCTGGAACTCTAGTCCCTGCTACCATCTGGAATACAGTTAAGAGCTTTATAAATGCTTCTTGACCTGACTTGCACTATTGTAGCAGTCAACGGCAATGAATAAAATCTTCTTGTTTCTAGACTTCCACAGAATCTCAGATTGGAAAGGGAGTGCAGAGGCCATTTTGCCCATTTTGTGTATGGATGAGAATCTCTTTTATCAAAATACCTGAGAAGTGGCCATCCACTCTGCTTGAAGACTATTTGTGACAGTGAACTCAGTGTGTCGACACCATCTATTCTAGTTTGGAGAAATCTAATTGCTGTGAGGCTTTTTGTTATGTAAAGTTGAAAATCTGACTCTGAAACTCCCAGACATTGCTCCAAATTTAGTTTTCTGGGGTCAAGCAACATGAGTCTAATAATTTTTTCACATGATAGTCTTTAAATACCTAAAGTCAGCTATTGTGTCCTCCTTAAGTCTTCCGGCTTCTTCTGGGTAGACTCCTTCTACCTGTCTTTCTATGGCATGAGCTCAAGCCTATCAGCCAGCCCTTGTCCCTTTCTCTGGAAGCCAAACAGTTCATTGATGTCTTTTCCTGGTAGCCAGGAGTGCATACAGTAGTCCACATCTGGTATGTTCAGGGCAGAGACAACTTAGAGAAACATTGCTCTTGTTTTCACTCACATCCACCTTCCTCATTGCTTTTAGGGTTGCTGCATCCCACTGCTTCTTAGGAGAAGAGGAGGCCAAGCTGGATTGTGATACCAGCAGTCCATGTCTCATCTCTGTCCAAGTTCTAAATGGAGATACTGATCTTCTTTTACTCTTAGGAGAAATGAGAGAGGAGAAGGAGGAGTAGGAAAAGGAGAAGACGAAGGAAGAAAAGGAAGAAGATATGATGGAGGAGAAAAAAAGGAAGAAGGAGGAGGAGGAAGAAGAAGAGGAGGAGGAAGAGGAAAAGGAGAGAACAGAAAAAGAAAGGAGAACAGAAAAGAGAAGAAGAAAGGAGAGGAGAGGGAGCATCTATGGGAAAGAAGGTAAAATAAAATAAAATATACTTTAAGGGTCTCATGGGCCTGACCTGACATCACTACATTTTCTAGACAGAAGATTCTGGGTATCATTTTTACTGTCTTCAATTTAATGCAACTCCAGGATTCTTTCCACTTCAAGTTTCCCTTCTTGATAACTCCCATCAACTTCCAAAGTTGCAACTTTTAGATGCCATTGTTATTCTCTCCTACCTGAACTCTTTCCACCAACAGTAGATGAGGTTTATTGGGGAGAGAGGCTCCAACAAATGGAGCTCATTAGTTATCAAAAGAAGCTAAACTAAACTTATTTAGCAGCTTCCTCCACCCGTCAGCTGCCACTAACCTGTTCTCTGTCCAAAATTCTAACTATTCTCATTAAGTCTAATTTGATTTTCCTATGAATCCATTCAATGGATATCCAGCCTTTAGGCTCATGATTTTGACTCCCTTTCCCATCTTCAGTTCTTGGAGACAGGAGGTGAGGTTTCTTTGCTCAGCTTTTCAATCAATCAACATGCATTTCTTTCTTTCTCTTTTTTTTTTTTTTTTTTTTTTTTTTTGCTGAGGCAATTGGGGCTAAGTGACTTGCCCAGGGTCACACAGCTAGGAAGTGTTAGGTGTCTGAGACCAGATTCAAACTCGGGTCCTCCTGACTTCAGGGATGGTGCTCTAATCACTGCACCACTTAGCTGCTCTCAACACTTATTTCTTAAGAACATACCTAGATTTATGAGAAAGATGGGAGAAAGGGAAATATCTTCTCCATCCTCAAAGAATTCTCAGTCTGGATGGAGAGACAGGACTCAGTCTCATGACAGGGCTGAATGCTCAAGGTCAAAATGGCAATAGGGAGTGAGGAACATAAGTATGAGATTTGCTTCCTTAGATTAAGGCTGGAGAAAAATATTGGTCAAGAATTTCCGAGCTCTGTGTGGCCTTTTTGTATTTTTCTCCTCTGACAGCGGCTGTCAGAATGGAAGAAGAGATTGGGGGCATTTCAGGGCATGGGGGCCTAAGAGAATAGCATCTTGCAGTGTGCATGGGAATCCCTTGGGATGTTTCCGAATCTCCCTGCATCATCAGGGCTGTTGAAATTGCAGAATCAAGTAGCAGCTGATTGCACAACTATCATCAAGGTATTTAAGGGAAGCAGATAGCGGGAGGGGAGAGAACAATTGGAGTAATTTATACAAACACACACACACACACACACACACACACACACACATCCATATGTATTTGTAGCACATGCCCTAAACTCCCCCAAGACTATGGATTTACACAAACCAAGTCCAGTTCAAAAGGGGTCATTTCTTTTTTGGCTCATTATGCTTGTTGATTTATTAATCCATTATGCTCTTACCACGCAGTTTACTTTAGGCCCCAGTGCCTACATCCATGCTGTACTTAGGGAGGTACTTTTCTGCTCCTCAGACAAAGGGTCCTGGTTTTTAAGCTCATCCAATTCATCAGGGATTCCTCTGAACCCCCTTTCTCTCCTTCCCCTGGCCACCTCTCACAGATATGTACATTTCCACATGCCATTCGGTCCGCGTTTGTGATTTAATCAGTGCAGAGAATCCCCAATGTGGGAACTCTTGTAACCAATGCAAATTAGTAACTTGTCTGTAAATTATAGTGTAGAGATGTGACTAAAGTAATGAGTGAGTGATCCGTGGGGAGGCTTCCAGTATTCGTCAGAGTCAAGACCGGACTTCAGGCCATCTTGATGCTGAGAGATTTCTCTTCTCCACTTACCCAAGCTCATACCTCGAATTTTCAAAAATTCTATGCTTTATTCATTTAATCCTCATGACAACCTAGTGACTGTACAAAGAAGCTGAGGCTCCAGGAGGCTGTGAGTTGCCCAGAATCACACAAGTAGGTAAGTACATGAGATGGAATTTGGATCCAGACCTTTTTGATCCTGACTTCAGAACTTTATCCACTATGTCACACTGATTCTCTGACTGTCCAGGGAGAGCAGATCTCAGGAGATTCAAGGATTTCTCTCCTGGTGAGGCTGGATTTTTTTTGTTTGTGTTTTGATGATCATTTAATAAAAGTTTGGGTAGTTAAGGGAATGGGGATAGGGTAGGGATGGGAAGGTTATTCCTTTATTGAGGGGGTGGGGTAAGATTCACTGCAGGAGCCATAGAAGTGCTGGTAGAAGAGCTTCTACCTCTCTCTCCCCAAACTTAGTCACTTTTACCTTCAGAAAGAGATATTTGTCTGGTGGTATTTCTTTAGAAATGATACACCCACTATTCGCCTCTTGTGCAAGAAGGTCACAGTGATAATCCTGACCTAGGTTTAATGGGATCAGCATCCACTGAGTTACTCAGAAAGGTAAATGCCTTATTCAGAAATATAGAGGTAAGTATTAGAGGCAGGATTCCAAAATGATTTCAGACCCAGGGCTTTTTTTTCTATTACATCATGCCTCTGAGAGCAGAGAGTGGAGACTAGGAACCTTTTTTGTTTCCTAAATCGCTTTGGGAATCTGATGAAAGAAACCTATGAACAATCTCTCAGAACCGTGTTTATTGCCTTTTTTATAGTCAAAGAAAATACTAACATTAAAAAAGGTAAGTAAAAAAGAAAAGTAATTTTTTTCCTATTCACTAACACCTTGGGGGTCCATAAATCCCAAATTAGGAACTCCTGCTATAGAGGCTAAAGAATTTATCTTGTACTATTTCCCTTACCAGGTTGTCATTACAAAATTACCTTAAAGTGTTAAGTTTTAATAGCTTAGAAAGATACTAACACTTTTGGGATAACTTGTATTCACTTGACCTATTATGTGAAAGACAGTGTGATATCAAAATCAGAGCACTGAACTTCAAATTAGGCTGTTGTGGGTTTGAATATTGGTTCTAATACTTTTTAGCTGTTTGACCATGAAGGAATCATTTGACCTCAGTTTCCATATTTCCAAAATAGACACAGTAATATTGGTACTACAGAGTTGCAATAAGGAAAGTATTTTATAAACTTCAAAGAGCTAGAGAAATGTTATTTTTTGGTAGAAGTATGACAATTTTTAAAAATTTGTTATTGGTAGAAGTACAACAATTAGATGGGTATAAATGGTAGTGTGTGACATGGTCAAGGATCACTTAGAAAAGGGATCACAATGACAAATATTGGAGAGGATATGGGAAAACTGGGACACTAATACATTGTTGGTGGAGTTGTGAACTGATTCAACCATTCTGGAGAGTGATTTGGAACTATTTCCAAAGGGCTATCACACAGTGCATCCAAGAGTATGTCTACTGAGCTTGCATCCCAAAGAGATCTTAAAGAAGGGAAAAGGGACCCACATGTGCAAAAATGGTTGTGGCCACCTTTTTGTAGTGGCAAGAAATGGGAAACTGAGTGACTGCCCATCAGGTGGGGAATGACTGAATTATGGCATATAAATATAATGGAATATTATTGTTCTGTAAAAAAACAATCAGCAGGATGATTTTAGAGAGCCCTGGAGGGACCTACATGAACTGATGCTGAGTGAAATGAGCAGAACCAGGAGATCATCATACCTGGGAACAACAAAATTATGTGATGATCAACTGTGGTAGACTTGGGTCTCCTCAATAATGAGATGATTCAGGCCAGTTATTATTGTTCAGTGATGAAGAGAGCCTTCGACATCCAGAGAGAGGACTGTGGGAACTGAACTGTGGGAACAACATAGTATTTTCATTCTTTTTGTTGTTGTTTGCTCACATTTTGTCTTTATCATTTTTTCCCTTTTTGGTTTGATTTTTCTTGTGCATCATAATTGTGGAAATATGTGTAGAAGAATTGCACATATTTAATATATATTGGATTACTTGCCATCTGGGGGAAGGGGTGAGGGGGAATTTTTGAACACAAGATTTTGTAAGGATTAATGTTGAAATTATCCATGTATATATTTTGAAAATAAAAAGCTTTAATAAAAAATAAAGAAAAGGAATCAGGGTTGAGTCCATGTTATGAAGTCTGATTAGAGATTGATTTGTATCCAGAGTAACCATTAGGAGGCCAGCTTTTCATCAGGGAGCTTTGCTAAGTCCACTAGTCTAAAATAAATGACCTTAACCCCACTCATCCAAGATAATGAGTTTGCTGACCATAGATAAATTTTTTTACATCATATTAAAAATGTTTAAAATCTTTTTAAAATTTTTATTTAAGAACTTTTTTAAAGGCTTCCTATCCCCTCCTGATCTCATTTTCCATTTTTTTTTTAAGCTGAGGCAATTGCGGTTAAGTGACTTGCTCAGGGTCACACAGCTAGGAAGTGTCTGAGACCAGATTTGAACTCAGGTCCTCCTGACTTCAGGGCAGGTGCTCTATCCACTATACCACCTAGCTGCCTCCATTTAAAATTTTTTAAACATAAAAAGATGCATTTCTTTTATCTAGAGTCTTACTTTATCTTCATACTATCCTCATGAGTCTTATTTCATAGCAATGAAAACTGAGTCAGAGAGAAGTGGCAAAACTTAGCCGGTGAGCTGAGATAACTGATGAGACCGGAACCTGATTTTCTTGAATCTCTTCTTAGGAAGCTTTCCCAAGAATCACATCATTTCTGCAGCCCTCTGAGGCCCTCTGTGAGGTCACCCTGAAACACTCATCCAGACAAGCAAAAGAGATGATGGAAAATGGAAATAGGGAAATCTTTGAGCAGAACTTCTGGGATGCTGCCAAGGCTATTTAGTCTGGGGAGGGGAGCACAAGGGGGACTGGGATTTATTCCACCTGCAATGCAAAGAGACCTAGGACTAGTGCCAGCAGTTTGCAAGTCCTGAGTGATGGGACCGGGAATGATGGGGGGACAGGATGGGGTGGCCCCCAGGCCCTCGCAAATGGGCATGACTGCCAGAAGGAAATGGGATGGAATTGTAAGTGACAAAATTGAAAATGTAATTTAGATGGATGGAACTAACCAATGGCAATAGCAAAATCTGCACTCTCTTTTAAAATTTAAAGTGAGATCATAACATTAACTCAAACTCTGGCAAGGCTGCCTGTAAAGAGGGGCCAAGGGCTGGAAGCATTCTCTTAGACAGCAAGGAAACCGGATCTGGACAGCGGATGTAAGGACAAATTTCCTGGCTATGGGAATCCATTCTAACCCCCATCCTCTCCCTATCACAAACTGATCCTTTTCCTCTCTCACCTGGCTTTAGACAGGGCTTGGGATAAGCCCCTTGCAGATGGAGACCAGAGTTGTCCTCTAAGGATACAATGAATCTTCATGAAATCAATGCAAGTTAGTGTGGTCTCTAAGATACAATAAATCTCAGGTTTGGGAGAAATGCATAGACAGAAACAAATGGAAAATAAATAAAATAAATAAGTCATAAACTGAGGAATTAAGGGTCTGTTAGGATTTGGTCTGAAGCAGATGCAGAGATATCAAGAAAACCAGGGAAAGAAACTAATAAAAATTAGAGGAGGGAATATAGATCTATAGCAGCAGTTCTTAAAGTGTGTGGATACATACGTGTGTGTACGTGTGTATACCATGGATTTTTTTTTGCATTCTGCTGAAGTCTATGGACTCATTTCTCAGAATATTTCTAAGTGTATAAAATGTAGGCTTACAAAGGAAATCAATTATATTGAAATACAGTTACCAAAATATATTTTAAAAATTCATGTCTCCCCCCCTCCCAGAGCATAAAAAAATGGCAATGTGCTAGACTTAGTAGCTAGAAAATATTATTGTCACTTTACATTAGAGAATAAGGTTCTGGTTGAGCTTTCCCTTTCTTTCTAGAGATCTGAACCTTAGGCTGGTCCATTCATTTTACAGATGGGGGGAAAAAAGTCCATGCAAGTTGTGACCTGCCTAAAGTCACACAGGTAACTTTCAAAGGTAAGATTTGAACTCTTCTCCTAAAGCACAATAAACAGTACAGTACTGTTCTACAACTGCCTCATAGCAGATGTGCTAATGAGGGTTTTATAAATAAAATTTCTGTACCCAGGATGCTTCTTGGGCTCTCAGAGCCTACAACTGTGGGATGCTTTCACCAGATCCAGGGATAGTGGTAGTCCATTGTAATATTCTCTTTAAAATGTAATGTTCTCTTGTTGGGGTTTTCTTGGAGTTCTCTGGAAACAGCCTTTGTTTCAGTTCAGTAATCACCACAAGTACAGCCAGGGATTAAGGTTTGTGAAGATCACGTATTTTTAAATCATCAGGAGTCAGGAATTCAGGTTAGGGGAAAATCGTCAGTCTTTATTCTCAGTGAAGAAGGATCGGAGGTGGAAGAGAATCGGCGATAGCAATGTGTGCAGCTGAGTCAAGAAGCTAGCTAGACCAGCAGCCACACAACCAGCAGCCAGGAGTCTCGAACCCAGGCCCCATCTCTCCCAGCTTCTCTTCCTGTCTCTCTCTCTCTGCCTCCACCCACCAAAATCGTCATTTCCTATACAACACACCAGGACTTGCACGGAGAGTGGGCAGGGATCATTCTTTATCCAATCATATATATTAATAGAGTATAGCCCAATTACTATTTAGCCTCACGTACTTGGGACCTCAGTGCATCAACTCAAACCTCAGCCCATTACAAAGGTTCAAATCCTTTATTGTCTCTTTCCAAGTCTTGTCTCCTTTCCTGGGGCCGGATTAGCTTTCTTATAGTCCAGTTCCTTTATTATCTCCTTCCTGGAGCTGGGCAGCTTTCTGGAGAGCCTTTCAATCTGGCCTTGGTTCCGAGAGCTTGAGCTCCCGCCTGCCTTCTCTTGTTTCTGAATCTCTCCTACTGAATCCTGGATGAGATTCCCAGCTTATATATGCTCTCTTATCAAAGGGGTGAATCTTGTAGAATTATAGGAAGTACTAAGTACATGTACTGAACTAGAGAACTGTTAAGCACCCTGCTGAACAACCATTGTCTCTATCAATTCCACTGACTTAGCACCTTGTTTCAAGTTCTGGCCCATAACAGTCCATAAATGTCCATGAATTTTATCAATGCTGGAAACAATATCAAAACCCTTGTAAGTTTAGGATTTCTTTATTGATACTCTTTCTTCTGCAGTGTCTAGGGGGAAAGATCCAGGTTTGGAGAGCACAAATCTACTTTTAAGGGAATATAGTATAATTATTTTTGGTGAAAAGAATAGATTGTGCCTGGAGAGAGATGGGCAGGACTGATCTCTTCATATAATGGGACTTACAAGTAGAAAAGTGCACTTCATAAGTGATCAGAAAATGTGGAAGTTCTAGGTCTAGAGACCTAATTCCTGCCCTTGAAGGGTCCTATAGTTGTTGATTCTCATTTGTCAGTCAATAAGCATTTATGAAGTATTTGGCTTGTTCTAGCCATTGCATTAAGTGCTAAGAATATAAGGAGGGCAACGTGTAAATGACTATGTACAGAAAAGACCTACCTAGGGAAGATGATCTCAAGAGTGTGTTTTGCACCTAACAAGCTTCCACTTCTCTTGATCAATGACTAGGACTGTTGAATGAGGCACGAGTATGGATAAAATCAAGGAATAGAAACCACAACTTCCAAGATGATAATACCTATAGGTTTGCTTCTAAGGTCTGATTGATGTACTTGGGCTGATCCTCCGGAGGAAGATGATAGGTGCTAGAGAAATCAACTTGAACTTTAAACACCACAGGACACAAGTGGGGAGAAAACTAGGAGCCCCAGTTGTAGGTGTGAGTAGCTAAGCTATTTCTGGAAGAAATCATTCTTGGCAGCAACAGGCAATCTAGTGTGAGGGGAAGGAAGTGAGTCATCTTGGACAAAGTGTTCATGTTCGTGAGAGTAGACCCCTGGGTTGGCAGCACACTGTTGTTGCAGGACTGGGTGCTCTGGTAGGCAGAGTCATCATAACCGATATATTGGGTCTTCATTAGTCCTATATTTTAATTCCTTTTGTTCAAAGCTGGTGTCCTTCCTGGTCTCTCCCACCAACTTCTGAGATCGGTGCTGCTGATAATCTTCCCCAAAATTAAGGGTTCACCAAAATGGATGAGTCACCACTTATCTCCCCTCACTTTTTATAAACTTACAACATACCCTATGCCCATTATTCATACAGCCATATAGTTAAAAAGTAAACTACAGCTATAGATATATCTGGGCCAAGAACGGCACCACTGAATGAGAATATAACAGTATTTTTTACTTCCTTTCTTCCTGAAGCTGTGGTTCATACATCACTTCTAGAAAAATGGGAAACATACTGGGAAAGACAACAGGAAGAGGTCTGATCTCCCTGATATTTTCCAGAGGAAGCTCTTGCTCAAATCCTGGTACTATAGGATAAAACCCAATTCATTTAGTCATAGGATCATAGACCTAGAAGTAAAAGAGATATCAGAGACCGTATAATCCAATCCTGTCATTTTTACAGATGAGGAAATTGAAGAAGACCTAGTCCAATGCCCTTATTTTGCCAATAGAGAAACTGAGAATCATGGAGATGAAGTTACTTGCCCAAAACTACATAGAAGTACTAAATATTGGCAGCGAGGAGGATAGAGCATCAGCCCTGGAATAGGAGGACCTGAATTCAAGTCTAGCCTCAGGTATTTACTTGTTGTTGTGACTCTTATCAAGTCACTTATCCCCAAATGCCTCCAAAACACAAAACCAGAAAGAAAGATAGAAGGAAAGAAAGAAGAAAATAAATGGTAAATATTAGAAAAGTGTTTTGAACTCAGATCCTTTGACTCAATAGACAGTGTTCTTTCTATTTCCAACCAACATCTTCCTTCTGTAGAGAAGAGAACTAAAGCCCAGAGAGTATTTTTTCTATGTCTCTCCTTTTCCTCCGATAAGAATAGCAAGGAATTTCAGGTACTATTTTTCCCTTCTCATCCTTTCTGTTTCCTGTCCTGTCATCCATATGCCAGCCATTATAAAATGCCCCTTAGTATTACATGTAGTCTCAGTGGCTCTGATGAAATAAAAGTAAAGGATGGAAATCATTTTCAGGTTGTAGAGTTTTCTACCTGATAGGCCACTGAAGTCGGAAAGAACCCCCAAACCTTAGAAACAATCTCTTTCTATTCAATCCTTGAAGCAATCCAATACTCTTACTCTGGCAGACTTTATTGCTTTGGTTTCTTTTCTCCCAGAAAGGTGGAGGAGGTGTGGTGGAGGAAGAGTGATCGGAAGCTCAGGTCTGCAGAATGCCGTCCCAACTTCAAAACCAGGAAATCACTGATGTGGGCACATGACTTACTGGCATCCCGCTTAACTACCTTTCTGAATTGAGACCGATCAAGAGAACCCCTTCTACCTGTTTATATCTTCATTACTTTGTTCCTCTCTTACTCTAAGGGACAGAATCCTAAGGCAGTGGTACTAGTGGATAGTCTGGGAGCAGCATCTCTCGCTATGTAGCTCCAATGTCAGCCCTAATCTCTGAGCCCATCTGTCCCCATCCTCTTTCCATGAGAGCTGTAAACATGATGGACGGGATGTATCAGGGGAAAATAGAGGGATAAATCACCAAGGCAAATGGGATTTTGGTATTCACTTAAAGTTCTGCCCTGGACTGGAAAATTACTCCTTTAGAGCCATGGAAAATAAAGCCAAATGGGAATAAATGATCCCAGGCAGCCCTTGATGTTGTCACTGCTAATGGCCACGTGCCAATGACCTATCTTGGAAGCCATAGCATGAACAACACAGCTAAGGAATATTCCCTTTTTCCTGGTATGGAAACGGCCACGCGTGAGCTTTGCATGCTGGTGATCGTGTGTATATCCTCATCACCTCTAGCCCAGGAGACTTATGCTGCTATATCTCTTTGTCAGGAGAGCAGTAATGGAGACAGGTCGGGCGAACCATTACCAAGCCATCCTTCATGGCAGGACGTGTCTCTGTTACAGATACTGAGCATAAAACAGCCCCGGCATCATTACTGGAGATTGGACAATCTCGGGAGGAGCTCTCCATCATTTTGGGTGCCCCTGACCTTCACTCAGAAATCATGCCTTTGATGCCAGCCAGTGGAAACCCAGAAAAGGAAGACTGGAAATTATGAAAGAGAAAGACCATCCTTCATGCCTCCATTTTGAGGAACTTATTTCTAAAATATATTGATTTCTCTTTCTCTTTTTCCTTTGATGATCTGATGTTCCACTTGGTCTGCCTACTAGTCAATCCAATCATCTCTCTGTGGATATTACATCATCTCCTTCAAGGTCTGTGGGAAAAGGGTAACCAGAGGAGAAACATTCTGATGAGAAGGCAGAGAACTTCACTGTTACTTTCACCTGTCTGGGTCATAGACATCCTGCTAGCAAACCCCAGTTTGGTCCAAAAGACTTAGCCTTGCCCTCTGAGCCAGAGTGTAGAAGCTAGTGGATGTATCAGGAGGTGTCTTCGGTTCTGTAGTCTTAAAGAAAAGCCATGTGTCGTTTAACATCTATTGGACCACTTGCCATCTAGGGGAGGGTGGAAGGAGGGGAAAAATGGAATGCAGGGTTTTGCAAGAGCTAACATTGAAGAATTGTCTATACATGGGTTCTGAAGAATAAAAAGCTCTAACTTAAAAAAGAAAATTAAAGTGATTCAAATGAATAAACTCAGGGTAGGGTTCTGAGGAATAAAAGAAGAAATGTTTTCCCTCACACCACCAGGCCAAGAGAGCAGAGGAATTCCTTCTACTAGCTTAAACTGGCAGAAACGACAAGAAAGAGCTCACTGTCTCTGGAGAGTTGGTGGGGCAATTCTATTAGAGAAACCTCAGGAAGAATGAGGCTGAATTCTGGCTTTGTCAGAATAACACTCACTCAGCCATTTAACAAACATTAGGTGCTACTTTGTGCAGAACCCTTTACTAGGTGCTAAGGGAGATACTGGATAGAGATAAGGTCCCTGCCTTTACATAGCTTAGAGTCTACAAGAGAGACACTGACACAACTATAATACACAACATCATATGATAAGTGATATATAAGACAAATGTGGAGTAAGGGATAGAGAATATTTGCAGCTAATGGGAAAGAAATAGAATGGACTTCAGGGAGGCATCTGATTTAGTCTTTAAGTGACGGAACTGGTGAGGTTCAGTCTTGTCCGACTCTTCTTGACCCATTTGGAATTTTCTTGACAGAATTACTGGAATGGTTTGCCATTACCTTCTCCAGCTCATTTTACAGATGAGGAAACTGAGGCCCACAAGCTTTAAGTGACTTGCCCAGTGTTACACAGCCAGTTGTCTGAAGTCACATTTGAACTCCAGTCTTGGTTCTCTCCACATAGCTGCGAATGATTGGTAGGAATTTATTAATGTAGAAGGAGAAACAGTCAAGAATAATATACCAAAGGGGCAGGTAGATAGTGCAGTGGATAGAGCATCAGCACTGAAGTCAGGAGAACCTGAGTTCAAATTTGGCCTCAGACACTTAACACTTCCCAACTGTGTGTCCTTGGGCAAGTCACATAACCCCAAATTGCCTCAGAAAAAAAAAAGAAAAATACCACAATTAGTCCAGATGATTAGATATATTGAAATGCAAGACACACAAAAGAGTAGTAAGAATGGAAAGGACAAGATTTCACAATATATTATATATGTTGGATTTTGTCCTTCATTTAAAAATATTTATTTAAAACTAATACAAAATAGAAAAAGAAAAAAAAAAGCATTGCCTTGTGCACAGCAGATTATGAGGCGATTCAAAATACAAAGCACTAAATTTCCATTTCCAGGAAGCCTATATAATAAATACTATACATTGTGTTCAGAGCTGTTCAACTTTTCTTTGTTTCTTTGTTTTCTTTTATTCTCTGCTGTACACGGTCTACTTTATTCTTTTTTTCTCCCTCTGCCAGAAGGCTACAATAAAGCATATATATATATATATATATATATATATATATGTAATATATATATAAAATACATACATACATATATATATTTTCATATGCACACATACCCAGATATAGATACATACACTTGCATATATAGATATCTTTAATCATACACATATATGCAGATATAGTCATATATATCTGTGTAAGACCGTTCTATGCTTGTTTATTCTCTGTTTCTCTGAAAGTGGATAACATCTTATCTTCCTAAGTCTAAGTTTTTCCATATTTTAAAAAAATCTACCAACTCATTATTTCCTGCGCCACAACAATATTGCAACAATAGTCTAAAACAATATTGATTAATATGGCTGACAAATAGTGTAGTTTTTTTTTTATTTTCTCTTTTGGTTAAATCTATTTTAGCTTTAACTTTCTTTGAAATCATGATTACTACCCCTGCTTTTTTTTAACCTAATATATTCCACTCCTGATTTTTATTATGTTTGTGTGTATCTCTTATTTTATATCTCTCCTGATTCCTCTGCTTTGTTTCTACCTGCTCCCTTGCCCTCCTATTATTTAGCTTGCTTGTCCCTCCAAGGATCCCTTCCACATCCTACCCCCTCCTTTATTTATGTCTTTCATTTCTGAAAAGGACCAAGGGCATCATGGATGATGTCTTTTCACTTTCATATGAATTAGATGTTAAGCAGAGCAGAATTGCACAAATTTGTCAGCCTCGTTCTCCTTTCCAGAGTCATCCAAGTCCAGTGGCAAGACAAAAATCAAGATGTCTGGTAATGGTTCTGGGGTGCAGTAGATGACCTTGGTATCTTCAATGTCTGACCAAACCCTAGGCATTCCCATTTCACTCGTTTCAGCCATAGGTGTTGGGACAAATTGTTTTCATCGATCCATTCCATCAGGGAAGTCTTTACATGCTTGGGACAGACATGCTCTTAAATTACCTGTGGGTTTGAAGTTAATGATTACCTTCATTTTTGGTCCATCTGCTAAATGGTTTATGGGAATGTGGTCACTACTCAGGCCACAGCTTCTTGGAGCCATAGATGAAAGTTGGTTTAATCAATTGGACACCAAAGGTGGAAGAGTAGCCTTGAAAAAGGCTCAGGTGCTAGTTCCCATGAACACCCCATACACTCCTTTATAGGTTTGTCAGGTACTGGGTCAGTGAGTGCCATTGGGATCTCATGATTGTGATCCTTTTTGGAAAGGGTGCCTTACATAGTAAAAGGCTTTGGCAAACAACCAGGCTCAACCGGGGAGGAAACAAATTCAAAAAAGAAAGATTACTTTTATAAGTGTACTGTGATGATTATTGATTATCTCATGGGGTACCATCTTGGTTCTGAGAGGGCTGGTTCCCAACATAGAATAGTTTTTCAGCACCTCTTATATCTTCTTTGCTGTGGGATGGCTAGCTACATTCTGACATGAAGCCTATAAGACTAGGACAATATTAAACCAGAATTTAGCAGCTTCTTTCCTCCTGAATGCTCCCAGTGGGTTAAATGAGCTAAACAGAGGGAAAAGCCTTCCTTAATTTAAGTCACTCAAAATGAAACATGGGGAAGAGATCCATAGCTAGAAGGGACCTTAAAAACACTTAACTGAGGATTCTTTACCTTTTCGTCTATATCCTAGACCTTTTTGGCAGTGGGACTAATGAAGTCAATGGACTCGTACTCAGAGTAATATTTTTAAATTCATAAAACCAAAATATAGAGGGGCACAAAGGAAACCAATTATATTGAAATAGAGTTATCAGAATGTTAGGAAAAAACCAATTTCATGGACCCCAGGTAAAGAAACTCTGATTTTAGTCCAACTGTATCTAAATACAAACCTCAATTTGCCAGTCTTGGCTTTTATAATGTTTTTCCCCTCTTGCACCATGAAGCCCTGATGACCGACTGACTCGTATGCTGTCACAGACAGATGCCTCATTCATAATCCCCATCACAAATAAAACTCTAAATCAAGGCATAGACTGAGCTCTCTCCAGTTGTGGACTGACTTCTGATATTCACCTAATAATGACCCCTGGCTAGAGAAATGACCTCCTCATCCCCTAATTTAAAGGAGATTGTGCTGAAACGTGTATCAGCTCCATATTCAGAGGTACTGGGTCCAAATTCCTCCCTCTGATGCTTACCACTTAGATGTCATAAGGCAAAACATTGCACTCCCAGGATTCATAAAATGGGATGAGCAAGGGGGTTGGATTAGATCACTTCTAATGTCTCTTCAAGTTCTGGAAATATTTCCATATAAACCAGCTACAGATTAATTTTAAATATTAACCATAAAATGACAGCAAATTGAGTCCTAATCCTGATCTCTAACTTTGGTCACAACAATAATCAGGGATATCAGAATGGGATATTCTTAATTTTCTATCTCTTGGTATTTATGGAACAGAAATTCAGAGAACTTTGAACCCACCTTATACATTGTCCTGGGAATTGGGGGCTCAGAGTATGTGTTTGTTGTTGCCCAATTTCTTAGGAGGGATAAAATGAGAAAATACATGGCAAAGGACCAGGCCCACCTTCCTTAGAATGAATGCATTTCTGGGCAGAAAACCTCTTTTGGTGGATACATTGAGCAGACAGAATGCCACGTTCCAGGTGGCTAAGGTGGGAGCTTGTTTGTACACTAGTAACAGGGGTGGCCCAGCTCTAGAATGACAGGCAGACTGGGTGGGCCCTCCTCTTCACGTTGGATATTTCTCTCCCCTTATTCCTATTGCCGCAGGAGCCTCTCAGCAGAGGTTGCCTGGGAGAGCAAAGGAGAAGGAGGAGCCCTGGGGGAGGGAAGCTGAGGGGAGCAGGTGTCTTTGTGTGGGTGTAATGACATTTAATGATCCCCTGTTACCTCCTGCAGGGCAGCTTTTTTTCAGGAGCTTTTCTAGGTCTTGGATGGGGGCTCTCCATCAGTTTCTCCAATCAGCAGGAAAAGAATACTTTTCCTCTAAGGACCTATCCTCTGGAATGGCTGAGGAGAAGAAGAAAATCTTAGGAACAGGGACTAGATGAAAGATTCAGAGCCATCCAGCTCCAACTTTTCATATTGGGTGGAGCTGGAGATGTTTAGCCTAGAGAAAGGTTAACTGGAAACATCAATTGATCCAACTGGAAACATCAGTTGATCCAGCTGAAGCCATCAGTGATCCAGCTGGAGACATCAGTTGATCCAGCTGAAGACGTCAGTTGATGCAATTGGAGACATCAGTTGATCCAGCTGGAGACATCAGTTGATCCAGTTGGAGACATCAGTTGATCCAGCTGGAGACATCAGTTGATGCAATTGGAGACATCAGTTGATCCAGCTGGAGACATCAGTTGATCCAGTTGGAGACATCAGTTGATCCAGCTGGGGACTCAGTTGAGCCAACCAGAGACATCACTTGATCCAGCTGGAGACATCAATTAATTCAGCTGGAGACATCAGTTGATCCAGCTGGAGACATCAGTTGATCCAGTTGGAGACTCAGTTGCACCAACCAGAGACATCAGTTGATCCAGCTGGAGACATCAGTTGACCCAGTTGGAGACTCAGTTGAGCCAACCAGAGACATCAGTTGATCCAGCTGGAGATTGCTGTCTTCGAGCATTTAAAGGGCTGACATATGGAAGAAGGATTCTATTTGGTCACTTTGTCTCAGAAGGGAGAACCAGGAGTTATGCTTGAAAGTTGAAAATAAATGTAGACTTGACATAAAGAAAAACTTTTTACTGATTAGAGCTATCCCAAGGTGGAAATGAGCTGCCTGCAGAGACGGAGATCTTCCTATCCTGGAGGTTAGGTGGCCATTTGTCAGGGAGAAGGGGGTGTAGTAGGACTTCCTGGTCAGAGAGAAGGTGGGCCAGTCAGAGCCCAAGGCCCCTTCCAGCGATGAGATCCTGTGATGTTAAGTCTGGCACTCTTGTCTCCTTAGGGTGTTGTTACAAACTGACAGGGAGAAGTAACAGGGTAAATTTCATTTAACATGGCACTTACAAAGGGCTTTCTCTGTCCCAAGTGCTAAGATAGGCACCAAATTACAGAAACAAAAGTAAAACTAATTTCTACCTTCAAGGAGCTTCTATCCTATTGGGGGAAACAAGATATATACAGAAAATAAGGTTATGGAACATGAACGAGGTAATTCCAATGGGAACTAAGTGCTAATAAGTAGGCGGAGAAGATCAGATCAGTTTTTCATGAGAGATGGCCTTGGAGCTGAGCCTGGAAGAGAGGCAGGTATTCTGAGAAATGCAAGGCTAGAAGGAAGCCTGGTAACATATTTCTACAAAGGAAGGTCTGAGTGCTATACTTCTTTCCCAAGAATACCTGTCAGTGAATGTCTATGATGATATTTGAACTCAGATGTCCTCACTTCAGGGCCAGTATATTTTCCATTATATAAAATCATCTCTCCAAGAAAAACAATGAAATCTTAACAGACTGGAATGGTGGGAAGAATCTTCTGAAATAAGTAGGAATAAAGGAATAAATGTCATCCCTCAGGTTCAGAAACTTCCCTTGCCTAAGGGAAGGATGGGGGAGACCTCTCTGGAGAACCCCAATTCACACAAAAAAGACCTGGGGGACTTCAGCAGAGTTCAAATTTAATGGGAATCAACCTTGTGCTTGTTGGCCCCAAATAAAAGCTAGCTCCACCTCAGATTGAATACTCAGAAGCACAGCATCTAGTCTGAGGCAAGGAGCCCATTTTAGCCCAATCACGTCTAGCATATTACATTTAACATGCCCGGGTCTCAGAATGGAAAGGGCTTCGGGGTTTCAGCTAGTGCAACCCATTTATACCTCAACAGAAATCCTTTTACAAAATTGCCAACAGTGCTAGGTGCCATATGAATAAAAACACATTCACCAAGTGGAGAACATCCAAAGGAGAGTCACCCCCTTCTGGATAAAGAGAGAATTGAGGACCATTAATATATGGTCCGGTTGAAGGAATTGGGAATGTTTAGCTTAGAGAAAATAAGATTTGAGGGGAAGGAAGGGTGGGAAATTCTCACTTGTAAAGGAGTGTTCTAGTGTTTCCACACTAAGGAGCACTAAGTGGCTCTGGACAGAGACACAGGAGAAAGAGCACAGGGCTTGGAATCAGGAAAACTCATCTTTGTTAGTTCAATTCTCATATTTGACACTTAGCTTTTTGATCCCAGGCAAGTCACTTAGCCCTGCTTGCCTCAGTTTCTTTATTCACCAAATGAGCTGGAGAAGGAAATGGCAAACCGCTTCGGTAGCTCTGACTAGGAAACCTCCCAAAAGGATCATAAAAAGCCATAAATGACTGAAATGACTAAACAACAGTAATAACAATCCGCAAATTAGCTGTGTGACTTTAGGGAAATCACTTCACCTCTCTAAAATGAAAGATTAAATTATCTCTAAGGTCTCTTACAGCTCTAATAATATAGAAAGGTTCCTTGAAGAGGGGCTAGACTTGTTTTCCTTGGTTCTAGTAGCAATGGGGACAACTATAGAAAAAAATGTTTACTTTTTCCTCCCGGGTTCCTCCCGATATCAAGACTAATCAATAGGCAAGCATTTATTTAGAACTTAAAATATTCCAGGCATGGGAGACAGTCAGTGCAAAGGCACGGCAATGAGAGATGGAGCATCAGGTGTAAATAATAAAAAGGAAGCATTTAAATGGTCTAGAGAATGCATGGAAGAGGGACTATGTGTTCAAAGACAGGATGGGTCTTAGTTTTCACATCTGAAACCAAAGCACTCCTACATGCACCCCAATGGGCAGGTGATGTAATTTGTTCCCTTTACTGTGCAGGGTCATACCCTGGCAAAATTGTGAAGTTTGTCCCACCCTCCTTCTAGCTTCCTTTTCCTGCCTTTCCCATTTCCTCAGTACCATGGTAGCCCTATACTTTTTTGCCAGACTTCTCAATAGCCTCATTTACTTCCCCCTCTCCCATCAGATTTTCTCTCAAGAGAGATTTCAAATTCAATAAACAACATACCCCCACTGTCCGTTTCCCAAGATTATGTGAATTCTAAGTTAAATTTCTCTCTAAGGAATGAATGATTTTGCCAAAAGAGGAAGGGACATCATTCATTCTTCAGATATGAAGGAGATACTTTTTGCAAGGAAGTATTGGAGGGCAGTAGGGGAGGAGGGAGTAGCTGCCTATTTAATTTAAAAGTAGGCCAGTATCTTCTTTCTGAGACTTCGAGGCAGTCTATCTTTATGAGATATGAGTAGAACTGTTGTAGAAAGGACAACCCTTAGAGGTGTGAAAAATTCTACTCTGCTCTCCTTAAACCCTCTTAGTTCCCTGAAAGAACTTTTAGCAGTCCAGGTGTCTCTGTTCTTTCCCAGAAGGTAAACTTGCTACAAGATGGCTAAGGTAGGATTGTGGGCTGGTTTCTACTAAGACTTTAGAGACAGGGTGGTCCCACTAGAAAATGGGTCATTTGAAAACTAGGCACTGCTCCAGCTCATGTCACCGGCCTTCTGCTGAGAGACCAGCTCCCCTTCCAAACCAATCCCACAGTCTGAAGAAAGTGTTTACAGGGGGCCTGAGGCCCCAAGTCATCCATCTGTTTGAGCATACCAACATACCCATACCTACCCCTCCTTCTTTCAGCTCCCCAAACTGCAGGCTGCACATTACTCCATTTTCAGAGAAAAGACAGGAACATGAGGAATATAAACAAACTGGCAGTTGTCCCCTCGGTTCTGACATTGTCTGGACAAGATCCAGTGCTAGCGGAGAAGGGGAAGAAGTCTGAATTGATGTGAGAAGGAGGAGGGGAGTGGGAAGGATGGGAAGAAGAAACTGAGAAAAGAGAAAGAGAATAGGAAAATCTGTCTATTAGAAGAAAGAAACTGGAAAATCAGGGAAAGAAAAGGTGATGGGAGATGGCAAGTGGCAGAGACTGGTGAGATATAGGAAAACATAGTCTAGTCAATACAAGTTTTTGAGAACTTCTAATGTGCTCTGGGTTGTGGTGTGTGTGTGTGTGTGTGACTGTGTGTGTGTGTATATATGTGTGTGAGTGAGTGTATGTGTGCGTAAAAGAGTTACCAGGCTTTGTCCTAGAGCACTGACATGGGAGGAGCACTTCTTTCCCATCATAGTCCTCCTTTTCAGCTCTGTGGGAGGCAAGTGACTACCTCCTCTCCAACCTTGGCCAACACATGCAGGGGCCTGTTGCTAAGGTATATCTTTCCTGAGGCCCTCTTTTCCCCATAACTGTAATCCCTTCCATCTTCTCTCCTCTCTCATCCTTTCAGAAGGACGTTCCTTAGTCTCATCTGCCCTTGGTAACAGAGTTTCAGGGACATCTCAGAGTCTCTGTCTCTCTTCTCATGACGTAGTATTATCAGCCAATCAACAGTCATTTATTAATTCCTTACTACGTACCAAGCACTGTGCAAAGCCCAGGGCATCTCCCCTCAGGGGGTCATATATTCTGAGTTCTTAGATCTTTCCACATGATAACTAAGTAATGGATGATTAATGGATTTCTCCAGGTCTAATTCCTCTTCCTCTACCTCAACAGCATTTCCCCATATATCAGAATTTTTAGTTATATTTCTTGAAGAGACAGAAATGGAAAGATTAGTTTTTCACTCAGAGGGAACTCTCAGGGTCACCAGGGGACATGACTAACACATGATTAATAAGATGAGTGAAGAGACTGTATGAGGGCACCTTGTCCTCAAAGAACTCAACTCACCAGGCCTACAAACAGCCTCCTATACTTCTGACAGAGCTGGGAGCATCACATACTTCTGAGCCCCTATTAGTGATCTTCAAAAACTCAGGAACAAGAGAGATGCCACAAGACCACAGGTGAGCATTTTTCTAAAAGCAGAAGAGATATTCTATAGGCAAAGTCCCGTTACCCGTTATTAAAGGGTTGGTTGATGACTACTTAAAAAGGGAACTGGTAATCACGAAGAGTGATCATGGGTTTAGCAAGTACAAGTCATGGAAGAGGGACTTAAATTCCTTTTCCGACAAGGACACTACTAGGCTGACCAGGAAAATGCTATGGCTGTTACAGCCTGAATTTTTATATCATCTTTCAGATGAAATGGAGAGATCTGGGACTGGATGATAGCACAGTTAGGTGGTTTTGGAACTATCGAGTCAACAGAGCCGGAGAATTGTAATTAATATCAACCTGGGCAGGTGTCTGGTGGAGTGCAACAAGCACTGTCCTTGGTCCTGCTTTTTTTTATTAGAGACTTAGATGAAGGCATAAAAGGCATGCTTATCACAATTACAGATGACATGAAACTGGGAAGAAAAATTAATGCAAGAAATAGTGGAATTAAGTTGCAAAAAAGGTCTTAGACTAGGATGATGGTTTGAAATTAAGAAGATGAAATGTATTCGTTTTATCCCTCTCTTTCTTTCTTCTGCCTATTCTACTCCTTTCCCCATCATTGTTGTTATTTGTGAGGCCAGGAGAGAAGGTAAAATATTCAAGCTGTGGAAAACTGAGATTCAGAAAAGTTATTCAGAGTCAGTTAGCTGAGGGTCAGAATCCATATTCCCCTGCTCATGACTTCCTTGGCAGAAAGGATTTTTTTAAAAAGTGGATGGTTCATCGTCTGCAGGATATTCTTGTATCTCCAGACCAATGATACCAGGGGAAATTCACTTTATATCTCTGGGTCTTTTTCACCTCTCAAATGAGAGGCTTGGATTAGATATCTCTGAAATACTTCATAGCAAAACAGTCTATAGATTTATGTACCCTACTCAGTCAGAAGTTGAGTTGTACATGTGGAGGACTTTGCTAACTCTTGCCTTCAGGCACACCCAAAATCTTATGTGAGATAAATTTATGAGGGATTTACAGTTGGTTCTCATGCTTTTCCCCTACTTTTTCCCATCCTTCATAGCATAGATAACAACAGCCCATTTGATTTGTTCCTCCTCTGAGCTCATTATCACCTCTGTCACTCATTCAATAATGGTTCTTAACTGGAGGTCCCCAAATCCCCAGAGGATCCATAGACAGATTCTAGAAGGTTTGTAAACCCTAGATGGGAAAACTATGTATTTTATTTTTTAATAACCTTTAACAAATATTGACCATTATATGAATATTATGGAATATTACTGTTCTGTAAGAAATGACCAACAGGATGATTTCAGAAAGGCCTGGAGAGACTTACACGAACTGATGCTGAATGAAATGAGCAGGACCAGGAGATCATTATATACTTCAACAATACTATATGATGATCAATTCTGATAGCCCTGGCCATCCTCAGCAATGAGATCAACCAAATCATTTCCAATGGAGCAGTAATGAACTGAACCAGCTATGCCCAGAAAAAGAACTCTGGGAGATGACTAAAAACCATTACATTGAATTCCCAATCCCTATGTTTTATGCCCACCTGCATTTTTGATTTCCTTCACAAGCTAATTGTACAATATTTCAGAGTCTGATTCTTTTTGTACAGCAAAATAACGTTTTGGTCATGTATACTTATTGTGTATCTAATTTATATTTTAATATATTTAACATCTACTGGTCATCCTGCCATCTAGGGGAGGGGGTGGGGGGTGGGGGTAAGAGGTGAAAAATTGGAACAAGAGGTTTGGCAATTGTTAATGCTGTAAAGTTACCCATGCATATATCCTGTAAATAAAAGGCTATTAAATTTTAAAAAAAAGACAGGGAATCCTAACAAACCTATTTCAGAGTCTGAAATATACTCTTAAAATCTGAGGTACATTTCAATCAGATATTAAATAAAATCTTGCCTTATAAAAAAAAACAAATATTGACCATTTCCTTCAAGTATTTAATAGCCTGATTCTGGGAAGGTGTCTTTGGGTTTCCTTCACCAGGCTAATGGTTCAAGGAGCCCAAGACTCAAATAAAAGTTAAGAACCCCTGGTTTAACAGCTTATAGACTACCTTGCCTTACTTTTAGAAACAAGCATTTATTAAGCATTCACAATGTGCCAGACATGATGAGAGGTGCTTTACAAACATTATCTCATTTGATCCTCGCAACAACTTGTAAGGGTGGAGAAAAGGAGTTATCTGGGGGAGATGGGAAAAAGGTAAAAACTATGAGTTAAATATTCAGCTGAATGGGGAAAGAAAAGGTTTCTCTCAAAGTTTCTTTTGCAACATGGCTGAGGTTTAGAATGATAAGGCCTTCAATCTTCAGCTTCCTTTCAGGATCACCCAAAAGTATCCATCAAAGCAGAATACAAGATCTCCACTTCTAAGCAGAATCCCCACTAAATAAAAGGAAAGAGAAGAGAGCAAACTGTGTGCTAGACACTTGCTAAGTGCTTTGTAAAAATCTCATTTCCTTGCAACAGTCCTGTTAGGTAGGTGCTCTGATTATCTCCCATCTTACGGTTGAAGAAGTCATGGCAAAGAGAAGTCAAATGGCTTGTTCACAGTCACACAGTTAGGAAATATCTAAGACTAGATGTAAATTCAGGTCTCATATGACTCCATTGTTATTGATTTTATTCATTCAGGTTGGTGCTATATTCATTATACTCCCCAAAATTATGTCTGAGATTTAAACCTAGATTTTATTCTGGTTTTTTTTTTTATTTAATAGCCTTTTATTTACAGGATATATACATGGGTAACTTTACAGCATTAACAATTGCCAAACCTCTTGTTCCAATTTTTCACCTCTTACCCCCCCCCCCCCTCCCCTAGATGGCAGGATGACCAGTAGATGTTAAATATATTAAAATATAAATTAGATACACAATAAGTATACATGACCAAAACGTTATTTTGCTGTACAAAAAGAATCAGACTCTGAAATATTGTACAATTAGCTTGTGAAGGAAATCAAAAATGCAGGTGTGCATAAATATAGGGATTGGGAATTCAATGTAATGGTTTTTAGTCATCTCCCAGAGTTCTTTTTCTGGGCATAGCTAGTTCAGTTCATTACTGCTCCATTAGAAATGATTTGGTTGATCTCGTTGCTGAGGATGGCCTGATCCATCAGAACTGGTCATCATCTAGTATTGTTGTTGAAGTATATAATGATCTCCTGGTCCTGCTCATTTCACTCAGCATCAGTTCGTGTAAGTCTCTCCAGGCCTTTCTGAAATCATCCTGTTGGTCATTTCTTACAGAACAGTAATATTCCATAATATTCATATACCACAATTTATTCAGCCATTCTCCAACTGATGGACATCCATTCAGTTTCCAGTTTTTAGCCACTACAAAAAGGGCTGCCACAAACATTCGTGCACATACAGGTCCCTTTCCCTTCTTTATAATCTCTTTGGGATATAATCCCAGTAGTAACACTGCTGGATCAAAGGGTATGCACAGTTTGATAACTTTTTGAGCATAGTTCCAAACTACTCTCCAAAATGGTTGGATTCGTTCACAACTCCACCAACAATGCATCAATGTCCCAGTTTTCCGCATCCCTCCAACAATCATCATTATTTTTCCTGTCATCTTAGCCAATCTGACAGGTGTGTAGTGGTATCTTAGAGTTGTCTTAATTTGCATTTCTCTGATTAATAATGACTTGGAGCATCTTTTCATATGACTAGAAATAGTTTCAATTCCTTCATCTGAGAATTGTCTGTTCATATCCTTTGACCATTTTTCAATTGGAGAATGGCTTGATTTTTTATAAATTAGAGTTAATTCTCTATATATTTTGGAAATGAGGCCTTTATCAGAACCTTTGACTGTAAAAATATTTTCCCAGTTTATTGCTTCCCTTCTAATCTTGTCTGCATTAGTTTTGTTTGTACAAAAACTTTTCAGTTTGGTATAATCGAAATTTTCTATTTTGTGATCAGTAATGATCTCTAGTTCTGCTTTGGTCATAAAGACCTTCCCCTTCCACAGGTCTGAGAGGTAAACTATCCTGTGTTCCTCTAATTTATTAATAATTTCATTCTTTATGCCTAGGTCATGAACCCATTTTGACCTTATCTTGGTGTACGGCGTTAAGTATGGATCAATGCCTAGTTTCTGCCATATTAGTTTCCAATTTTCCCAGCAATTTTTATCAAACAGTAAGTTCTTATCCCAAAAGCTGGGGTCTTTGGGTTTGTCAAAGACTAGGTTGCTATATTTGTTGACTGTTTTATCCCTTGAACCTAATCTATTCCACTGATCAACTAATCTATTCCTTAGCCAATACCAAATAGTTTTGGTAACTGCTGCTCTATAATATAATTTTAGATCTGGTACAGCTAAGCCACCTTCATTTGATTTTTTTTCATTAATTCCCTTGAAATTCTTGACCTTTTGTTTTTCCATATGAACTTTGTTGTTATTTTTTCTAGGTCATTAAAATAGTTTTTTGGGAGTCTGATTGGTATAGCGCTAAATAAATAGATTAGTTTAGGTAATATTGTCATCTTTATTATATTTGCTCGCCCTATCCAAGAGCATTTAATATTTTTCCAGTTGGTTAGATCAGACTTAATTTGTGTGAAAAGTGGTCTGTAATTTTGCTCATAAAGTTTCTGATTTTCCCTTGGCAGATAGATTCCTAAATATTTTATATTATCAGTAGTTACTTTAAATGGAATTTCTCTTTGTAACTCTGACTGTTGGATTTTGTTAGTGATATATAAGAATGCTGATGACTTATGTGGGTTTATTTTATAACCAGCAACTTTGCTAAAGTTGTGGATTATTTCTAATAATTTTTTAGCAGAATCTCTGGGGTTCTCTAAGTATACCATCATGTCATCAGCAAAGAGTGATAATTTGGTTTCCTCATTGCCTATTCTTATTCCTTTAATCTCTTTCTCAGCTCTTATTGCTATAGCTAGCGTTTCTAATACAATATTAAATAGTAACGGTGATAGTGGGCAACCTTGTTTCACTCCAGATCTTATTGGGAATGGTTGCAGTTTGTCTCCATTACATATGATGCTTACTGATGGTTTTAAATAGATGCTGCTGATTATTTTAAGGAAAAGTCCATTTATTCCTAAACTCTCAAGTGTTTTTAATAGGAATGGATGTTGGATTTTATCAAATGCTTTTTCTGCATCTATTGAGATGATCATATGGTTTTTGTTAATTTGGTTATTAACATGGCCAATTATATTGATAGTTTTCCTAATATTGAACCAGCCCTTCATTCCTGGTATAAACTATTCCTGGTTTTAAACTAGCTTTTGAGTGGCTTATTCATAATCTGTCACCCTTGCCTTTATCTTGTTTCCTTATATCTCTATAGTTTTATCTTCAAGGCATCTAGTTCAGCTCCCTTACTTTACAGATGAGGAAACTGAGGCTCAGGGAGGGAGAAGAAGTGATTTATCCAAAGTTGTAGCTTTGGACCTTACAGTGAGTTAGTGACAGAACTGATATCCAATGTCAAGTTCTTTGATGCTTTATAGTGTTATTTCTGTTACCCCTTGGGGGCAAATATAGGGAAAGGATCTTCTCCCATCTCATCTATTCCATAGCCAACCAAAGGTTTAGGCACATAGAAGAAAATCAATATGTATTTATTGCATGGATTTAATGAACAAAGATGTAGGATGTCGAGAACAAATAAATTATCTTCTCTCTGGTACGTGGTATAGTAGAAATATCTTGAACCAGAAATCAGGAGATCAAGCACTGACTTCCTGATCTTCATTTATTAACTATGAAAGTTGCTTCCTTTTTTGGGGCCTCTATTTCTCCTCAGTGGGAAATTGGTAATGGTAGGGGAAAGTGAATCCAATAACCCCAGAGATTATTGCATGGATTTAATGAGTGAAAATGTACAATATAGAGAACAAATAAATTATCTTTTCTCTGTGGTAGAGTAGAAATATCATTGAATCAGGAGACCAAGAGCTGACTTCCTGATCTTCATTTATTAACTATAAAAGTTGTTTTTTTTCTGGGCCTCTATTTCCCCTAAGTGGGAAACTGGTGTCAAATTTTTAACCAACAACCGCAGAAATGCCGTTTGGGCAGGTCTGACAATGCATGTCCTTCTTTCTCACATTTTGTGGTTCAGGGCGTACTTGGACCAGACATCAAAGCATTCTGTGAGCTGTTCCCACTTGTATTAGTTTTCACTGTCCTACCTCTCCAATTACAAAGGCCAGCAAGAGCGTCCCCTTGGACTCCTTGCAACTGGGGCCACTGTGAAGAGAGAAACAGAGGGAGCAGCTGTGAGGATCCTGCTGACCCCCAGCACTTCTTAAAGTTGCGGGAGAGTTTTTTTTTTCCACGAGACCAGCGGCTACGAGTGTCTGACCCAGGTGGCCATCCAGCAGAGTGCATGACCTTGGAGCAAGCGAAGAGGAGCTATCAAAGGGAGAATAGGAGAGCTGAAGGCCCGAAGGCCCCTGGGAGGGGAGAGGAGAGGAAAGAAGTGCCCTTGCTCTTGTTTGCAGTCTAGCTGACATGGAATGAAGGCAACAAAAGGTTCCTCAGCCACCAGACAAAGAATGGAGTTTCCAGGGCTGGGAGCGAGAGACAGATGCTGTGATTGGGGTCTCCTTTGAAGCACTGTCACAGAGGAAAGTGCTAGTTGGGCCGCTCTGCAGAATGAAAGCTCACACCATGTCTGAAGTCATACTTTGGAGCTGGGGCGGAAGGCTGAAAACCACAGAGAAAAAGTCTGAGGGAATGTGCTTTCATTCTGGCTTTCTTCAAACATCCCTTTTAAGATTCCCCCCAGGCTCCAGGGTTCTTTCTGGTAGGTTTTCATCTCCAATGGGCAAGGTAGAAGTGGCTCCGAGCCAGGAAGGGGAAAGGAAGGGAGAGGGAGGTGGGGAAGCAAGACAAAGAGAGAACACAGGGGCAGACAAGAGCCCGCCAGGCTCTGCCCCTGCCTCCGCTGAATCCCAGGATAAGGGATGTCTGTGTAGGGGGTGCGTGGGTTAGGGGAGCAGTGTGCAGGGCTGGGCTGGGAGTCAGGAAGGGTTTGCTAGTATTTACTTAACCCCAGTGTGACTTTGTTTGTGTAATCGTTGAACCTATAATTTATTGCAAAAAGGGAATCACACAGCCACAGGATTTTAGAATTGAAAAAGACTTCATCATTCACCTGAGTACAATACACATCTAAAAAGGAACCCCCACAACTTACCTGACAGGTGACCTTCCAGCATCTCCTGAAAGCCCCCTGAGGAGGGATAATGACATTTATACTGTGTTGGGATGAGAATCAAATTTTTAAAAGTCTATAAAACATTTTGTAAACCTTTTTGCTTTTGCTGATGGTGTAATAACTGATCCATGACTTCCTTCCTCAGGGCCCACATCTCTCCGAGGAGACGAGTGGGCCAGATGACCTTTCAGGGTCACCCTAGCTCTAAGTCTATGCTCCTATGTCATAGAATCATGTCTAAGGGAGAGAGCTTAGACATCTTCTCTCTAACAAGTTGTATCGCACCTGAAGGTTTGCCAAGTACCTGACAAATATCATCTCATTTGTCCTTCACAACCACCTGGGAGGTAGGGCTTATGCTTATGCTTATTTTATAGATAAGGAAACTGAGGCAGATAGAAGTTAAGTGGCTGGTGTAGAACAACACAGTTGGTAAGAGTCTGAGGTGAATTTGAAATCAGTTTTCCTGTTCTCTATTCATTGTACCACCAGAATTGTACATTCTGCCATCAAATGTAGCCAGTATCATGATTTTGGGAAGGGGGAGGTACATCTAGTGAGAGACTTGCTGCAGGTTTACCACTATCTTCAGAGAACTACTGTCCCGGTCTTGGATTTCCCCTACAGAAAAATGGGGATATTCTTCTTCTTCTTTCCCCCATTCTAGGACTAGACTACCTCTGCTTCATTCTTTGGTTCAAACCTATGTTAAGCCCTCTTTCCCAAATCCTCATCATGTCTCTTCTTATGGAAGGAAAGGGAGACAAGAAAAGGAGAAAACATGGTTCCTGCCTTTCAAGAACTTATAGTTCACTTGTTGAAGACACATATGCATTTGAAACAAAGATGCCTGATAACATGTTGCAAGCTTAAGGAGTAGCAGAGAAAATAATCCAGTGTTTGACATTCAGTCAGCAAGCATGGTATACATTAAGCACTGAATAAATGCTACGTAAATTTGTCAGAGCTAATAAATATGACTCATCCCTCCAAACAGGAACAATCTTCCTCCCCGGGTACTTTGTTCTGTATGTCTCTTATGTATTTATCATTGTTAGAGTTAAATATTTGTGTCTTATCTTACACCTAGACTGTAAGTACCATGAAGGCAAAGACAAATTCTTATTTTAAATTCCTATTTCACCAGCACCTAATACTCACATACATGTGCATGCAGCACTCATACAGGAGTTACCTAAATGAAGGCATCCATAGATTATTAGAGAAGAGGGGGAGAGCAGGCAGAGAAAGCTTGTTTTTTGTAAAAGTTTTCTTGGCAAAGATACTGGAGTGGTTTGCCTTTTCCTTCTCCAGCTTATTTTACAGATGAAGAAACTTAGGTAAACAGGGTTAAATGACTGCTTAGGGTCATTCAGCTAGCAAGTGTCTAGGGCTAGATTTGAACTCATGAAGATGAGACTCCCTGATTCTGGGCTCAGCACTCCATTCACTGTGTCACCAGTGCATTAGGCAATGTCAGGAAAGCGGATGGGGAAGGAATATGAAGTGAGTAAACACAGATCCCTTATGTAAAGAGCTTAAAATAAAGTAGTAGGAAAATCTTGGAGGCACTTGACTAGGATTCAAATCTTGACTCTATCGTTTACTACCTGTGTGATCTTAATTAAATCACAGTTATAAAAAGTTCTGTATTCATAGTGTCATGAAAACATGGCAAATACAGAGATTCAAGGTAAAGAGTGTGATCAAAAGTGTCAAAGGATCGGGCGGAGCCAAGATGGCGGAGAAGACACACGCGACTTTCTAAGCTCTTCTCTTACCCTCTTTATCAATATTATATCGAGCCTCAAAAATAGTCTTGACTGCTACAATTCATAAAGATAAGAAGTAGAACAACTCACCGGCCAAAGAAAATCTGCAGTCTCGCCAAAAGGTTGGCGGGCCGGGAGATCGCAGCGGGAGGAAGAGTAGGTTCCGAGGAGAGTCTCAAACTGAAAGAGAAAGCACAGATCCAGCACAAGCGCACAGCCCCAACCTGCAGTACAGGACGCTTCTCTTGGGCAGATGTGATCCCTGCACGGCAGGAGGACGCAGCCAGGTTAGCCTCCAATCTGCTCAGTGGGAGCTCGGCTAGGGCCATAGAGCTTTTCCAGGGCCGATTTGCATTGGGCAGAGACACTGGGGCAGAGTTTGGGGCGGTCTGCAGTCTGTGGTCTGCGGTCAGCTGTTAATACTCACAGTCCCACAAGAGACTCTGGCCTGGGGCAGTGACACTTTCACCCTTAGTTCTCAGCCGAGGGCAATCGCTAACCCACTCAGCCCTACTACAGTTTGATAGCTGGCCAGTGCTGAATCCACTTCCTGTTGGGGAAGGGAAAACTCTCACTCAGAGCATTCCCATACCTCGGAGCCGGAAATCGGTTTACATCTTTCCCTGCTCTGCAGAGGAAGCTGTAACCCCTTGCCTAGGAGACCTACACTAAAGGCTTTAAAACATGAATAAAAAGATGAAAAGAACGATCGACAGCTTCTATGCAGAAAAAGAGCAGATCAAGCAAACCTGAAGAGACCTCAAACAGCAAAATGCATCAGACTGTCCTCCTTTACATGATGCTCTCATAGAAGAGACCATTAAAAGTCTCAAAGAGAGTTAGAAGATAAATGGGGAAAGGAAAGAGAAGCCTTACAAGAGAGCAACAACTTCCTGAAATACAGAATTGGAAAAAGTAAAAAATCTCAGGAAAGTAAAAATGTGAATTGGAAAAATAAAGAATTCACTAGAAAGTAGGATCTGTGAATTGGAAAAAAAATTCATTAAAAAAAAATTAGTGAAATGGAAAAAATTCCACAGACCAAAACAATACATTTAAAAACTCAATTGGACATATACAGAAAGAAGTAAAAAAAGCTAATGAAGAAAAATAATTCTTTAAAAATTAGAACTGAACAAATAGAAACTAATGATTCATTGAGACAGCAAGAATCAGTCAACAAAACCAAAAATTGACAAACTGGAAAAAACCATGAATTATCTACTTGCAAAAACGACAGACTTGGAAAATAGATCTAGGAGAGATAATCTGAGGATTATTGGACTTTCCGATAACTATGATGAAAAAAAGAGCCTAGATACTATTTTACAAGAAATCATCAAAGAGAACTGCCCAGATGTAATAGAATCAGAAGGTAAAATAGGCATTGAAAGAATTCATCGAACACCTTCTGAAAGAAACCCTAAAATAAAAACCCCAAGGAATATTGTGCAAAATTTCAGAACTATCAGATTAAGGAAAAAATTTTACAAGCAGCAAAAAAAAAAAAAAACATTTAAATACTGAGGTGCCACAATAAGGATCACACAAGATCTGGCTGCCTCTACATTAAAGGAAAGAAGGGCCTGGAATATGATATTCCGAAAGGCACAAGAACTTGGGATGCACTAAGAATAAACTACCCAGCTAAGCTGAGCATTTTCTTCCAGGGAAGAAGATGGACATTTAATGAAACAAATGAATTCCATTTGTTTCTGAAGAAAAAACCAGAACTAAACAAAAAATTTGATCTCCAACCATAGAACTCAAGAGATGCAGAAAAGTAAAAAATAACTCTTGAGAATTGTATTTCTGTTGTGGATATACAAAAAGAATACATGTATAATTTGATTGTACTGATATAACATAAAAAAGGGAAGTAGATATGGAAAAGGGATGATGGCAGAATAAGGTGGGAAGGAGGGATAAAAAGAGGGAAACCACATCCCACAAAGAGGCAAAGGAAACATCATATCTGAGGGAATTTAGAGAGGGGGGAGGACATTGTGTGAATCTTACTCTCATCAGAGTTGGCTCAAAGAAAAAAATAATTGACATTTGTTTTAGAGAAAATTCTCTCTCGCCTCATTAAAAACGGGAGAGGAAAAGGGAAAAGAAAAAGAGTAATAAGGGAAGGAAGGGGAAAAGACTCAAAGGGGGAGGGAGGGATTATAAAGAGGGTAAGCATCGTGTTACAAGAGGGTACATAAGTTTAAAAGGGGAAAGAGGGTTGGGGAGGCAAGAATAAGTAAAGCACAATCTGGGGTTATTAGGATGGTAGGAAATACAGATTTAGTAATTCTAACCTGTAAATGTGAATGGGATGAATTCCACCAAAGAGGAGGCAGATAGCAGACTGGATCAAAAGTCAGAACCTACAATATGTTGTTTACAAGAAACACATTTAAAGCAGGAGATACATATAGAGTAAAGGTAAAAGGCTGGAGCAACAAAAAGTTATCAAACTGTGCATACCCTTTGATCCAGCAGTGTTACTACTGGGATTATATCCCAAAGAGATTATAAAGAAGGGAAAGGGACCTGTATGTGCACGAATGTTTGTGGCAGCCCTTTTTGTAGTGGCTAGAAACTGGAAACTGAATGGATGTCCATCAGTTGGAGAATGGCTGAATAAATTGTGGTATATGAAAATTATGGAATATTACTGTTCTGTAAGAAATGACCAACAGGATGATTTCAGAAAGGCCTGAGAGACTTACACGAACTGATGCTGAGTGAAATGAGCAGGACCAGGAGATCATTATATACTTCAACAACAATACTAGATGATGACCAGTTCTGATGGATCAGGCCATCCTCAGCAACAAGATCAACCAAATCATTTCTAATGGAGCAGTAATGAACTGAACTAGCTATGCCCAGAAAAAGAACTCTGGGAGATGACTAAAAACCATTACATTGAATTCCCAATCCCTATATTTATGCACACCTGCATTTTGATTTCCTTCACAAGCTAATTGTACAATAATTCAGAGTCTGATTCTTTTTGTACAGCAAAATAATGTTTTGGTCATGTATACTTATTGTGTATCTAAGTTATATTTTAATATATTTAACATCTACTGGTCATCCTACCATTTAGGGAGGGGTGGGGGTAAGAGGTGAAAAATTGGAACAAGAGGTTTGGCAATTGTTAATGCTGTAAAGTTACCCATGTATATATCCTGTAAATAAAAGGCTATTAAATAAAAAAAAAAAAAAAAAGGCTGGAGCAAAATCTATTATGCTTCAGGTGAAGTCAAAAAAGCAGGGGTAACCATCCTTATCTCAGATCAAGCAAAAGTAAAAATTGATCTAATTAAAAGAGATAAGGAAGGAAACTGCTAAAGGGTAGCATAAACAACGAAGCAATATCAATATTAAACGTATATGCACCAAGTGGTATGGCATCCAACTTCCTAAAGGAGAAGTTAAGAGAGTTGCAAGAAGAAATAGACAACAAAACTGTAATAGTAGGAGATCTCAACCTTGCACTCTCAGAATTAGACAAATCAAACCACAAAACAAATAAGAAAGAAATTAAAGAAGTAAATAGAATATTAGAAAATTAGGTATGTTGGATCTTTGGAGAAAATTGAATGGAGATAGAAAGGAATATACTTTCTTCTCAGCAGTTCATGGAACCTATTCAAAAATTGACCATATATTAGGACATAAAGACCTCAAAATTAAATGCAAGAAAGCAGAAATAGTAAATGCTTTCTTTTCATATCATGATGCAATAAAACTACATTCAACAAAAATTGGGGAAATAGACCAAAAAGTAATTGGAAACTAAACAATCTCATCTTAAAGAATGATTGGGTGAAGCAGCAAATTATAGATACAATTAATAATTTCACTCAAGATAATGACAATGATGAGACATCATACCAAAATTTGTGGGATGCAGCCAAAGCGGTAATAGGAATTTTATGTCCTTAGAGGCTACTTGAATAAAACAGAGAAAGAAAAGATTAAATGAATTGGGCTTCAATTAAAAAACTAAAAAGACCAAGTAAAACCCCAATCAAATACTAAATTGGAAATTCTAAAATTAAAAGGAAAAATTAAAATATTCAAAGTAAAAAAACTATTGAATTAATTAATAAAACTAAGAGTTGGTTCTATGAAAAAGCCAATAAAATAGATAAGCCTTTGGTAAATCTGATTAGAAAAAGGAGGGAGGAAAATGAAATTAGTACTCTTAAAATGAAAAGGAGAACTTTCCACCAATGAAGAGAATTAGAGAAATAATAAGGAGTTATTTTGCTCAACTTTATGCCAATAAATTTGATAACCTAAGTGAAATGGATGACTACCTCAAAAATATAGACTTCCAGACTAACAGAGGAGGAAGTAAATTGCTTGAATAGTCCCATTTCAGAAAAAGAAATAGAACGAGCAATTAAACAACTCCCTAAGAAAAAAATCACCAGGACCAGATGGATTTACATGTGAATTTTACCAAACATTTAAAGAACAATTGGCTCCAATGATATATAAATTATTTGATAAAATAGGGAATGAAGGAGTCCTCACCAAATTCCTTCTATGACACAGACATGGCACTGATACCTAAACCAGGTAGGCTGAAAACAGAAAGAAAATTATAGACCAATCTCCTAATGAATATTGATGCTAAAATCTTAAATAAGATATTAGCAAAAGACTACGAAAATCATCTCCAAGATAATACACTATGATCAATTAGGATTTATACCAGGAATGCAGGGCTGGTTCAAATTAGGAAAACTATCAATATAATTGGCCATGTTAATAACAAATTAACAAAACCATATGATCATCTCAATAGATGCAGAAAAAGCATTTGATAAAATCAACATCCATTCCTATTAAAACACTTGAAGTATAGGAATAAATGGACTTTTCCTTAAAATAATCAGCAGCATCTATTTAAAACCATCAGTAAGCATCTATATGTAATGGAGACAAACTGCAACCATTCCCAATAAGATCTGGAGTGAAACAAGGTTGCCCACTATCACCGTTACTATTTAATATTGTATTAGAAACGCTAGCTATAGCAATAAGAGCTGAGAAAGAGATTAAAGGAATAAGAATAGCAATGAGAAACCAAATTATCATCTTTGCCAATGACATGATGGTATACTTAGAGAACCCCAGAGATTCTGCTAAAAATTATTAGAAATAATCCACAACTTTAGCAAAGTTGCTGGTTATAAAATAAACCACATAAGTCATCAGCATTCTATATATCACTAACAAAATCCAACAGTCAAGGTTACAAAGAGAAATTCCATTTAAAGTAACTACTGATAATATAAAATATTTAGGAATCTATCTGCCAAGGGAAAATCAGAAACTTTATGAGCAAAATTACAGACCACGTTTCACACAAATTAAGTCTGATCTAACCAACTGGAAAATATTAAATGCTCTTGGATAGGGCGAGAAATATAATAAAGATGACAATATTACCTAAACTAATCTATTTATTTAGTGCTATACCAATCAGACTCCCAAAAACTATTTTAATGACCTAGAAAAAATAACAACAAAGTTCATATGGAAAACAAAAGGTCAAGAATTTCACGGGAATTAATGAAAAAAAAATCAAATGAAGGTGGCTTAGCTGTAACAGATCTAAAATTATATTATAGAGCAGCAGTTACCAAAACTATTTGGTATAGCTAAGGAATAGATTAGTTGATCAGTGGAATAGATTAGAGTTCAAGGGATAAAACAGTCAACAAATATAGCAACCTAGTCTTTGACAAACCAAAGACCCACTTTTGGGATAAGAACTTACTGTTTGATAAAAATTGCTGGAAAATTGGAAACTAAATATGGCAGAAACTGAGGCATTGATCCATACTTAACATGCCAGTACACCAAGATAAGGTCAAAATGGGTTCATGACCTAGGCATAAAGAATGAAATTATTAATAAATTAGAGGAACATAGGATAGTTTACCTCTCAGACCTGTGGAAGGGAAGGTCTTTATGACCAAAGCAGAACTAGAGATCATTACTGATCACAAAATAGAAAATTTCGATTATACCAAACTGAAAAGTTTTGTACAAACAAAACTAATGCAGACAAGATTAGAAGGGAAGCAATAAATTGGGAAAATATTTTTACAGTCAAAGGTTCTGATAAAGAGCTTCATTTCCAAAATATATGAGAATTAACTCTAATTTATAAAAATCAAGCCATTCTCCAATTGAAAAATGGTCAAGGATATGAACTAGACAATTCTCAGATGAAGGAATTGAAACTATTTCTAGTCATATGAAAAGATGTCCAAGTCATTATTAATCAGAAATGCAAATTAAAGACAACTCTAAGATACACTACACACCTGTCAGATTGGCTAAGATGACAGGAAAAATAATGATGATTGTTGGAGGGATGCGGAAAACTGGGACATTGATGCATTGTTGGTGGAGTTGTGAACGAATCAACCATTTTGAGAAGTAGTTTGGAACTATGCTCAAAAGTTATCAAACTGTGCATACCCTTTGATCCAAGAGTGTTACTACTGGGATTATATCCCAAAGATATTATAAAGAGGAAAGGACCTGTATGTGCATGAATGTTTTGTGGCAGCCCTTTTGTAGTGGCTAAAACTGGAAACTGAATGGATGTCCATCAGTTGGAGAATGGCTGAATAAATTGTGTATATGAATATTATGGAATATTACTGTTCTGTAAGAATGACCAACAGGATGATTTCAGAAAGGCCTGGAGAGACTTACACGAACTGATGCTGAGTGAAATGAGCAGGACCAGGAGATCATTATATACTTCAACAACAATACTATATGATGACCAGTTCTGATGGACCAGGCCATTCTCAGCAACGAGATCAACCAAATCATTTCTAATGGAGCAGTAATGAACTGAACTAGCTATGCCCAGAAAAAGAACTCTGGGAGATGACTAAAAACCATTACATTGAATTCCCAATCCCTATATTTATGCACACCTGCATTTATGATTTCCTTCACAAGCTAATTGTACAATATTTCAGAGTCTGATTCTTTTTGTACAGCAAAATAACATTTTGGTCATGTATACTTATTGTGTATCTAATTTATATTTTAATATATTTAACATCTACTGGTCATCATGCCATCTAGGAGGGGTGGGGGTAGAGGTGAAAAATTGGAACAAGAGGTTTGGCAATTGTTAATGCTGTAAAGTTACCCATGTATATACCCTGTAAATAAAAGGCTATTAAATTTTAAAAAAAAGTGTCAAAGGATGCAGAGAGATTAAGAAGGATAAGGAATAAGAAGGGGCCATTTAGAGTTTAAGTAATTAAGGCAATTAAAGACCTTAGAGAGGGCAGTTGTAGTTGAATCGTGATGTTGGGAGCTAAACTACATAAGAGAATGAGAAGAAAAGTGAAGGGTCACATTTTCCAAGAGCTTAGCCAGAAATGAGGAGAGATGTGAGACATAGTTGACAAGGATGGATGGATGGATGGATGGGTGGATGGATGGAAGGATAGGTAGATGGATGGATAACCAGATAGATTGGTGAATAGATGGATAAGTGGATGGAAAGGGAGAAGGAACTATTGAAGAATGGTCTCAATATTTTCAGTTAAATCTGTGGCTGGTTCTTAGCTGTGACGGAGGGAATTGAAAGAATCATGGGAAGTTTGAGGAGTGATGAAAAGGTTTGGAGATGAGTGAAAATGAATTACTTAGGAAGTGTAGAAGGATTACCTAGCAGCAGTAAGAACCCATTTAAGATTGTATAATTCAAATTTATAGTGAATCTTGTCACTATCTTTGTTCAGCAAAGGTTATGGATGGTGAGAATGATCCACAACTAAAGATTGTCCCATGACCAACTAGATTAGTTGATTTCTAAGTGTTTTTTGGATCAGCTCAAATCTAGATCCTATAACATCAGAAAGATGCTCTGGAGAAAATACTCCAGAGGAGGGAGAGCTCAGTTTGGTTAAGGGATATCATGAAGGACTCAGAGATGAAGTGACAGTCCCTAGACCTTAAAGAGGATGGGAACTCAAGAGAAGAGGACAATGTAGAGATGAACCCCAAAGAAGGGTCAATATGGGGAAAGGTGGAGAATGTACTATTGCAAGGGTGATGACCTGGCAGAGAATTTGAGGGATTAGAGGATGAACAGCCTCATAATAGTTTTCATGAACTATTAAAAGAACCAAAGGAAGACCTCCATTGCTTTGAGTATGTCAATACTCATTTGGACAATTTTACAGATGCTATCAATTAAAACTACATAGGATAAGAATGAGATGCTAGAAGGTATTTTACTAGAAGATAAATTATACTTCAATCCCCAATCCCATTCATAGCATATTTTCTATGCGTCCTGGGCCATCACCAGTCAGTTCAACCTTTGCATTGACACTAGACTTTAATGACCTTGGAGTCTGTCCCACTCATATCCAGTTCATGCACAAGTCAAGACATCACCCTCATAATGTCATCTGATCGTCTGAATGAAGGGTAAATAGCAACAACAACAGAAAGAGGGGCAAGGAGATCAGACGAGGTGATTTCTAAGTTGTTCTTTCGATTGAAATCTATAATACTATCATTCTATAATATCAGAAAAAATGTTATTAGGTACTCTGGAGAGTACGCTCCAGAAGAAGGAGAGCTCAATCTATTTGTGGGAGATCTGAAGGACTTCAGAGATGAGATTTTATTTGATCTTGGCTTAAAGAACAAGGCAGTTTTTGATTGATAGGGATGGACTAGAGGAGGGTCCCTTAAGCCAAGAGAGCATCATATGATGAGGGATGAAAGGAGAAATCTGTCCCCCTAAATGACAGGAGCTCATTTCAGTGCTCCATGAAGGTTTCAGAGTCAGGGATTTTTAATTTTATCCTTTTTATTGTTTTCTTTTTTCTGGCTATACATGCACATTAATTTTTAAGAAATACATTTCTTTATGAATCATGTTGGGAGAGAAAAATCAGGATAAAAGGGGAAAATCGCAAGAGAAAAAAAACAGAATAAATTGGAAAAAAGTGAACATAGCATGTGTTGATTAACCTTCAGTCACCATAGTTTTCTCTCTGGATGCAGATGGCACTTTCCATACAAAGTTTTTGGGATTGCCTTGGATCATTGAACTGTTGAGAAGAACCAAGTCTTTCATAGTTGATTATTGCACAATTTTGCTGTTGCTGTGTACAATATATTCCTGATTCTATTTGTTTTACTTAATTGATGTAAATCTTTCCAGGCCTTTCTAAGATCAGTTTTTGATTACTTTTCATAGAACAATAATATTTCATCACTTTCATATACCCAACTTAATCAGCCATTCCCAAATGGACGGTCATTTTCTAATTCTTTGCCATCACAAAAAGAGCCGCTACAAACATTTTTGTACATGTGGGTCCCTTTCTAAGGGATTCTTTAGTCCAGTCTGTACCTAAAGTAGCAGAGAGAGCCTGAGTGAGAATAGGAAATCAGGAGACCTCTAGGCTTGTTTGCTACCTACACGGATGACGTTGGGGAGTCACTGCATCCCTCAATTTTCTTCTCTTTTTAAGCGAGTGATTCGGACTAGGTCATCACTAAGGTCCTTTCCCATACAAACTTTCTAGTGAGTTTTGCCCAGACCTTCCATTCTTTGGCCGACAAGTCTGGCCCCGTCCAGTCCCTCTTCCTCCCTTTCCATGGAGCCACCAAGTTTTGTGCCAATGATTTTTTAGGGTAAAGGGCCGAGCTGTCCCATTAGATAATGGGTACTTAATGAATTGGCCTGTTTTCATTTCTGTGTCGATGTTCTCCACTTCCTGAGATGCCTGGACCTGAACAGCAACCAATGCGATTGATTGGGACATGTATTGAGCAGGGATGCTGTGAATCATCTCTTTGTGAGAACCCTGCGAGGTTGGACACATCCTTGACAGAAACACGGCCAAAGCTCTGGGAGCCTCACTTGTGATTACGAAGAGCCCAAGAAGGAAGCTGCAGATTTGTTCCTATGGCTCAAACCAAGGGCAGGATGAAGACAAATGGGTGGGATTTAGGGAGACAGATTGATGTCTGTTGACTCCTGACTGATTCTTAAATCAAACAAAGGAGGAAAAAAATCTCATAATTAAGTTGGCTTCACCAGATCACAATTCATGAACAAACCAAGACATCACCCTCCTCATGTCATTGAATGAAGGGAGAATAACAACAAAAAGAGGTGCAAGGAGATCAGACTAGTGATTTCCAAGTTATATGTTCTAAGTTGGGCTAACAGAGAAGATGGGGAACGTGTCATCACAAGCATTCTCTCAAGAATGTTATGGAAAGAGCATTTGTCTTGCAAATGGGGGTTTGGTCTAGAATTCAGGGGTCCTCAAACTTTTAAAATAGGGGGTCAGTTCACTGTCCTTCAGACTGTTGGAGGGCCAGGCTATAGTAAAAACAAAAACTTTGTTTTGTGAGCCTTTAAATAAAGAAACTTCATAGCCCTGAGTGAGGGGGATAATCGTCTTCAGCTGCTGCATCTGGCCCGCGGGCCGTAGTTTGAGGACCCCTGGAGATGATAGATATCTTTCCAAGTCTTTTTTAAAGGCCTTTTTTAAAGGTCCTTAAAATCTAAAATCCATGAAAACAATAATTTATGGGATCTCATAACCTGACTGCAAAACCAATGACCTTTTCAATGGACCTATTCCCCGACCTCGTGACAGAAGTTCAGTATTTCAATGTCTTTGTCCCCAATGCCTCAGGCAGCTCACAGTACCATCCAGCACATTAGATTTCTCTGCCATGTATGGAGTGCAAAGGGACATAAACACAGGCAGGAAACCTATCTAGAAACACTAGATCCCCTTCAAGCCGTACCTGTTTGGCTCTTAAAAGGTCTCCTCTGGCTTTCTCACTCTCCTTCTACCAACTTGCACAACTTTGTAGCAAGAGCACATAGAATGAGTCAACCCAAACCCGGTTCCGAAGCTCTGGCTGTCCTTTCTTTTATACGCCACCTTTGGGCAGCCTCACAGTGATCAGAGACACTCGTACTTCTATTAAAACCACTGGCAGCAGCTGATACATTGACATAAAACAACTGCTCTGTCTTTGTGACTGCAATAACATCTGTGAGTTAGATAAAAATTCAATCCATCAACAGACATTAACTGAGCACCAATGAGGTTCAAGTTCATAGGGGCCACATCTCATCTAGAAACAAGAATGATTGAATGAGAGAAAAAGAAACCTTTATTAAGCACTTACTATGGGCCTAGCTCCTTGCTTGCTAGGAATACAGATATGACAAACAAGTTGCCCTCAAGGAACTTACATTCTAATAAATGAAGCAATGTATATATGAGAGGCAGACAGGTGGGAAGAGCAGTGAGCTGCTGCTGTGGATAAAGACCTGATTCCAAATGTGGTTTCAGACACTAACTGTGTGACCCTAAACAAGTCAATTAATCCTGTTGCCTCAGTTTCCTCACCTGTAAAAAATGAGCTGGAAAAGAAAATGATAAATCCCCCCAGCATTTTTACCAATAAAACTCTGAATGGGGTCGTAAAGATTCATACACAACTGAATGACTGACCAACAGTGTATATAGGGGAATGGTGACCAGGAAGGGATATTTTGGCTGGCAATTCACTGGGACAATGAGGGATAGTGAGTTAATTGTTGTGGGACTAGAAATAGTGAATTGATGTCAGTCAAAAGCTCAGGACTCCAGGTTGGAGAAGAGAATGTGTGAATGATACATAGTCCCTCTTGACTTTGACAAGCCACTCTGACATAAAGGAAAGGATGTGGAGCCAGGAGGACCTGGATTTCTAGCCTACTCTCAATAGTTACTAGCTTTGTGTTAATGAACAAGTCACTTCGACTTTTTTTTTGAGGAGACAATTGGGATTAAGTGACTTGCCCAGGGTCACAAAGCCAGGAAGTGTTAAATGTCTGAGGCTGGATTTAAATTCAGGTCCTCCTGACTTCAGGCTCTATCCACTGCACCACCTAGATGCCTCACTTAAACTCTTAAAACATCAATTTCTTTATTCTTAAAAAGGACACTATTACACCTACCTCACAGGACCCCCATGGATATCAAATGAGATTAAAAATGAAGAGCAATGTTTAAAAAAAACTGGAAAAAACTTGTGTGGACTTAAGCGAAGTAAACTGAACTGAACCAAGAGAATAATTTAACAATAACAACAACATTGTAAAGACCAACAACTTGAAAGACCCTCCACGATTCCAGAGGAGCAATGAGGAAGCAGATTATTCATCTTTTTATGGAAGCTTGTTGGAATCAAGATGCAGAACGAGACATAGATTTTTAGACATGGACAAGAAAGGAATTTGTTTTGTTTATTTTTCGAGATTACACATCTTGATTATAACATGTATAATTGTTTTTCTTTTTTCTTTATCATTTGTGGGGAAGTTGGAAAATAAAGACTTACTAATTCAAAAAAAAAATCAAATGACATAATATAGATGAAACTGCATGCAATATATGTATAAATTGTATAATACTATAATTATATGCTATATATGATATAATTATGTGTAATCATACTTATATAACATAATACAATAAAATATTTAATATATAGCATACTTTATATAATTATAAATGTTGGCTCTTATTATCCTAATGTAGTTGGGGAGAAAAGACTCATACGTAGAAAGACAGTCAATGGAAGGCAGTATATAACAAATATATAATAAGAGAAAGGAACAACTATCTGTACCTAAAGCATTGCCTGATGTTAGCATTTGCATCCAAAGTGCTGTAGTCTGCAATGGCCAAGGAAGTCTTGGAGGCTTCCTGGCCATAATGGCCATTCATGAAGGATACCAGATTCCCAGACTTATGTTGCTCAACCATAAAGATGCTTCTCTTGTTCCTGTGAGGGGATGGAAATGGTGCTTGGACTCCAAAGATCCTCCCAAATGACCTGTCAGAGCCAAAGTTTCTGGCTGGGGGACTACGGTATGAGCAAAGGTAAGCAGCTGGGAATGGACACAATACATGCCAGGGACAGAAATGAGACTGGCCAATTTGGAGGAAGGTTTCTGAATTGGACAGCAATAGAAATGTGGTTGGAAAGGTGTCTGGGGTGTCCAGATTGTGAAGGGTCTAGAATGCCAGTTAAGGAGCTTAGATAATATCTTGTAGGCAATGATGAGAACTCTTGATGATTTTGAGTGAGACTACAGTGGCAATGTGGTCACAGGAGGAGGTATGTTTTAGGAAAGTCAGTCTAGTGGCAATGTCCAGCATGCATTGGAATATGAGGCCATAGAATCCATCCCCTGGTTTTGAGCTTTGAAATTCTGAATATTTTGAAATTACCCTTCATTCAATCAATCATCCAGCAAATATTTACTGGGTCTCATTGTAGCTAGCCCTCTGACATATCCTGTGGTGGGGATGGGGAGAAAGAAGACATAATCTCTGCCCTCAAACAATTTATATTCACAACAAAATAATTAAGTTCCACAAACTTTTATTAAATGTCTAATATGTCTAAGGCACTGAGGACACAATGATTAAAAAAAGACAAAATCCTAATTTCAAGAAATTTATATTCTTCTAGGATCCAGGCCATTAGATTGGATTTCACCCTAACTTCTTCTTTATCCCATGTCCTATCCTTTGCACTCCAGTCTGTTTCAATTTAAAATAGGAAGAGCCATTGGTCTCCTCGGGAATCAAAAATAACTGGTAAATGAGCTCCTTTATCAACTTCTAAGCCCTCAGAAATCTCCCGATGGAGTAACCAAAGAAAGCCGGCTGTGGCAAAATCTTAGACACTAACTTATTTAGGAAAAAACCTGATAGGGACAGAAGAGCATCACCAGGAGAAAGCTGTCTTCAGGACTGAAATAAAAGAATCCTAGCCATCTTGGCTCTCTTCAACCTGGTCAGCCTCAGAGCAAAGGAAAAGGAGATTGTCTCTCCTTTGCTGGGACGATGCTTTAGGTGCAAACAAAATGTGAAGCTCTCCTTGTCAGTCATTAGGAATATTGATTCCTGTTGGTCCCTGAGATTCCCAGCAGCAGGCTGGTTTTGGTGTTGAGGCAGAATGATTGAAGAACAAAAATGGTGAGTATTTATTGAGTATCTCCTTTGTTCAGAATCCTATAGTAGGCACCCGGAGGGTGGGAGAAAGAGGAAGGATTAGACATAATCTTTTCCTTAAAAAAAATTTTATTGATGTTCTTAAAAAAAAATCACTGTCAGTTTCCAGTGACTTCCCTTACCCAAGGATAACTCTTGTTATAACAAATAATAGCTAAATAAGTCAACACACTGTTAAGTCTAAAAACACATGAGATAGCAGAGAAATGTCTTCCCCTTATCCTCCTCTGATGGGGAATATGTCCTTATTGTCAAGGAACCCTTCATAATATGAGGGAAGATACAATAACTGTCTTCTGGAAACCCCCAGTGTTTTCCTGAACTGCTAAGGGAGATGTGGTTCTTGCCTGTGTAAAATTTGCACGTAATCACTGATCTTCTCTTTTCTCCCACTTTTCCTCTCCTAACAATTACTGCTGGAGATGTGAGGATTGCTGACAGTTCATTTTATTCCCTAGAAGAGGCACGGGGGATGGGCTGCCACAAAATTAGCTCTACAGACAAATCCCTTTCCCTTCCTTCTCCTTCGCTAGGATGAGCCCCAGGAGTCCATTTTCCTGGTCTGTGTCCCTGAGGGCCAGCCTCTGTAAGCCCGTTGAGGATGGCACTGCTGGTGTTCACATTAAAGCGGGGCATCTCTGCCCAGGGAGGGAGAGGCATTGAAGCTATATTGGAATGTTGTCTATTCCTTTTCCCCATTACTCTTTCTGGCAGGGCTTGGATGCCAATAGAGACGCCATATGTCAAGAAATACCGTTGAACTGATCAGAAGGACAAAGGTGTAGGATCATAGACTCGGAGGCCACTAGATTCAAATGCCTCATTTTACAGATGAGGAAACTGAGTCTGACTGAGGGTAAGATGATGTAAGGAAAGGGAGGTCTCCATCCTTCTGAATGGATATTCACTATTTGATATTCCTTTCTCTGGCTATGTAATTGGGACCAGGGGCACAGAGAGATAGCTTTAAGTCAAAGTCTCTGCCAATTTAGTACAAAATCCAAACCCTTCTATCTCCATGTCCAAGAAAATTGATCCAAAGGGCATTATATGCTTGAGTTTTGAGAGGCCTCTCACTTACACAAGGAAACTGGCTTTGGTTGCTGGCAGGAAATGCTCCAAAAAGCATCAAAAGACAGACTTCAAGATGCTTCTCTCTGTCGTTCTCCCAGTTACAAGGAGAATTGTGTCTCAAAAGAGCTAGCGATGGTCCCTGGGGCGGGGGGGCTAGAGAGCCGTCAGACCCTCCTCTCTCCTATATCAGTTGGGAAATAACAATGGAAGGTGGCAGAGAGAAGTAAAAGCTACACCTGCTTTTCAAGTGCCCAGAAGATCATAGTAAACCAAGGAGAAGAGCAGCAGTAGAAGATCCCAACTTGGGAGAGAGCAACTCACTGGATAACATCACCAGAGAACATCAGTAACTCTGCAGCTTCTAAGGCACCATTTGTGCTGTGTCCCTATGCCTGATCAATAGATACATCAATACCGATTGATCCTTATCAATAATTGGAAATATATGGCTATACATATTCATATATTTGTCTATATATACATATATAGTGCACATATCTGAGTATATCAGATATCTATGTCTACATATACATATCTATATGTTTTATATACATCTGTGCCTCACATGTGTGTATATATATTTAGATACTGACATAAATGTGTGTATACACACTAATACTGTCCATGAGATTTTCTTGGCAAAGATATTGAATGATTTGCCATTTCCTTCTCAGACTGAGGCAAACTGATGTTATGTATGTATAAAATATAAAATTCAAAATGAGAGGTATGTGTATTCATATATTTACATATGATTATATATGTATAATATATATCCAGATATATACATATGCATATATGTGTATATATATGCTTCCCATATCCATACCTTCTTATATGTATCCATACAGATATATGTAGGTAGGTACATATATGCATATATACATATATATACTGTACATGTTCCTTATGTAATATGCAAATATCTATATATCTGGATATGTATACAGAATATATATTAGTAATAATAATAATAGCTAATCTTTATATTGTTCTTATTCTGTGCTAGACATGGTGCCGATTGCTTTATAAATATCATCTCATTTGATCTTCACAACAATTCTTGGATTTAGGTGCAGGGCAGAAATCTTCCTTTTAATTTTTCTTACCATGCTGTTTAATTAAGTGTCTTTCCTTTGAATCAATGTGTCCTCCAGTTAATTGGCAAAAGCATCCTGAACAGACCTCATGGGCTGTGGCTCTGGGCCTCCGCTGCCCCTCTCCACAAGGTGCCCCCATTTGGGATACTACCCAGGGACATCTCGATGGGAGAGAGCAGCCCAACTGCGGGACCTGTCTTTCGTGGCCTGCTGGGAGGCAGCCTGGCTCAGGGGAAAGAACACTGGAGTCTGATAATCCCAGTTCCACATCCTGTCATGTAGCAGCTGTGTGAACTGAACAGATTCTCCAAACCTTGTTTTCTTAGACAGAAAATAAGAATGACAATACTTGCATTACCTCCATCCCAAGGCTCTTATACATCTCCACCAAGTGTAATAATGCTAGTTATTATAGGCTGTGTTTGTGGGAGTTTGAAGCAAAGAACTGTTCATTTGCCACCTGAATTCCCAAACAGTCAATCACTCACTGGCTCCTCCGGTCTATACCTCCCGCCCACCAGAAGCCCAGGCAGGGTCTGGATGGCCCTTGAAACCCCCTCCAATGCTCAGATTCTGTCATTAGCAGCTAGTCCCTGTGGGAGGGAGGCAAAGAAGAAGTCCCTGGTCTTGGGAAACTCAGACTCTGTCAGGGAAATGCCTCACACGTGAGCAAGAGAGAGCAGAAAGGGAGAGGATGTAATCAGAGCTGGATTATATGGTTTAGACTCAGGTCGAAGCTCGGGGAGATCTGTGTGGGCCGGGCTTATCAGAGGAGGCTTCAGGGAGGAAGCTGAGGTGAACCTTGGACGGTCTGTAATTGCTCCTGCTTTGGTCCAAGACTGACATCGGGAAGTGCCTGAATCAGTCTGATTTGCTTGATGGAAATTTCTGAACTCCACCGAGAAATCTAATGGGATGAAGTCGCCTCCCTGGATTTTCATCAGCTCCCTTTTGAGCTGTGCTCTGGGCATGGGGGAGGCCACAGAAAATGCTCAGAGTCTGGAGATGGAGTTCTGTGTGAGGGATATGAAGGGGACCACAGGGTGTCTGGAGGGGAGTCGTCTGAGAAGACTGGCAAGGTCGGAAGGGTGTTCAGAGCCAAGTAGATAATTTTATATTTGGTCCAGGAAGTAATAGAGAAACCCTGGAGTTTATTAGTATAATAGGGTCAGATTTGTGAGTCTGTGAGTATCACCATGATCTGGGGCTACAGGGCTTTCCAAATAGGAGTTATGTACAGTAGTCGGAAGTGGAACCTCAGGGGGAGGGGGAACCTTTTTTCCCCCAATTCTTTTCCATTCTCACCTGAAGTGCCTTTCTGCTCACTATGTGTAAAGTTGGGAGTGTTTTCTAGGCCCTATGATGTCCCCCAGTTGTTGGCTGATCCTCGGACACTCACAGCTGGGCTCTGATCTGAAATGCTATTTTTTGGCAAGTCTGTCAGGGACTTCAGAGCTGCCAACTCTAAATGCTCCAACTTGTCCCCAGGGGTGATGGGAAGGAAAATGCTGATGTCCTTGCCTAAGTCGGCTATCTGAGAAACAGGACATTTAGTCCCAGGCCCCAGGATCTCAAGCAAATGGGAAGGATAGGGAGGGCAGCCTTCTTCTGGGCTGGGAGTTACCAGAAGGAGGGAGGTCATACATCTCAGGTGATCTGGGGATTGGAAAGCGGGTTAATGAAGAAGGAATCAGAACTAGAGATTCAGTAGAAAAGAACTAAAGAACTTGATTTGTGGGGAGAGTAAACCTCTTCTGGCAGCATTTGCTCTCAATTGGGGCAGATCATCTGAACTTTTTGAAGCTCAGTTTTCTCAGCTGCTAAATGGCACAACAATACAGCTCTCATAGGAGTATATATAGCAGGGTTCAAATGATATTTTGTGTATGAAAGATCTTTGGAAGGAGAAATGCATTATGGTTATGATTTAACCCAGAGTTGAAAAAGTTGATTCCAGTTATTCATTCATTTAATAAAAATTATCATCTTGGCTACAGATCAAAGAATCACATCATTTCTCAGAACTTTGGTTTCCTCCTTGTAAAAAGGTAATGATAATTCTAGCACTATTTCAGAGTGTTGTAAGGAGAAAAGGTATTGGGTAAATTTTAAAGGCTGTTATCATGAGGTATTATTAAGTATATAGGCAAGGTGAGAAGAAGCTTTGAGTTTGGGAAGGTTAGCCTTGGTGTCGATAAAATTTGGGATTTACCTTTTTTACATACTAGTTGTGGGACCACAGCCACGCTACTTAATTTTTAATTGCCCCCAGAACCCCCCCCCCCGACTGTCTTACAGGGGAGTTGCCTGATGAAGGCATGACTCTGGGCCAAAAAAGGGTCAAGAGGAGTACCATTGTGTGAGCTATGGGGAGGGAGGATGAGGAGATAAAACGCTCACCCTTAAGACTTAGAAACATTGCCAGAGGAAGAACGGTCATTGAACACCAAGGGAGGAGGGAAGGCGAGGGGCAAACTCACAAAGGAAATAACTGGGATTCGGGTTAACCACAGGAAAGAATTTCCCGTCTGAGACAGGAGATACTGGAATGGTTGACTTGGAGGGGCTATGGCATTCCATTCCCTAAGGAACCTGAAGCGGGATTACCATGTATTTAGGAGTTTATTTCAATCTGCTCTTGCTTAGAATGGAATGATGGTGGTGGGTTTGATTATTTGGGGGGGGGGGGGCGAGGTCTGTTCCAATTCTGTTCTTGATTTCTTTGATTTCTCCAAGGATTCTTATGCAGGAGTCCCATATTCCTAGAATTCTAGGAATTCAGGAACATGGATTACCCATTGCACTAAAGTATAAGCTATTTAGAAGCTCAAAGCTTATAAATTTCCATCCTGGCTCTGCCAAGGAGACAGGAAGTCTCTTTCCTTCGGTTTACCACCCCATCTGGGAAGGGTCCTGGCCAAAGCAGATGGACAAATATCAACCCTCAGAAACCAAAGAAGTTTGACCCTCAGTCAAAAGAGAAAATATGAAGCAGAATCTTAAAGTGTTCAATTGGTTCCATCTGTCTGGTGTCTGAAACTTTTTCTGTATTTAATCTCATCTCATTCTCATTACAGTCCTGTTAGATGGGAAGAAAATGGATGAGGAGTTACAAATGGGTAAATTGAGGCACATAGTCATTAAGGGACTTGCCCAAAGAAGTAAATAGGTGGTATTCCTGTGGCTGGAACATCTCTTGACTTCTAGTCTGACCAATATAGATAAACTACCTAGATAATGTTCCTCCAAATAATTCACTTTGTAATTTCTATTATTTCGAACATTCAGGCCTTGGTTTATGAGGCTGGTTCAGGAAGGGAGTTTAAAGGCACAACCAATTTTAATTTGTCTAATTTGTTAACGATCTGTTAACAAATAACAAATTGTAATAATATACATATTTAATTATGTTAAATATTGTAAGTAAAATAAATTATTAAAATAAAATTTTAAAATTAATTAAATTTAAATTTAATTTAATTAAAATTAATTAAATTTAAATTTAATTTAATTAAAATTAAATTAAATTTAAAAAACATAATTAAATGTAAAATATAGGGCTGGTTCAGGAAGGGAGTTTAAAGGCACAACCAAAATGCCTTTTTAAGACTTAATCTTGGTAAGATAGGTAGGATTCAAGTGAAAGAAGTGCTACCACTCTCATTTCAGTTTGACTTGACTATAGTCCTTTCCAAAGAGCTTGACACCACCTTAGGTCTATTGTTGGTAGAGAAATGTAGGGCATGACCCATAGGCCACCCAAATGACCCCTTTTGATATGGAGGGGCTCATCCAGGCAGCTGGAGGGACTCCTGGGAAAAATGATGAGAGATGTGACATCCAAGTGTCCAGGCCACATTGGGGAGCCCCTAAGCCTTTATTCACAAGGAAATACTTTGGGCTGGCCCCAAGTTTATCTCAATACATTTTTCAGACCATTTCAGTGCATGAAAGATGATCTCATCACTTTGCACATAAATCATAAACTAATGGAATTGTAGATTTGAAACTGGAAGGGTCTTGAGAGGTCATTGAGTCCAACTCTCTCATTTCCCAAACCAGGGTGAGTGATTTGCTTAGGGTTATACAGCTAGTAAATGTCTGAAGTTCAATTTGAACTCAGGTTTTCCTGAATCCAGGTCCAACATTATATTCATTATTTTATGCTACTTTTTCATCCTCCAGTGACTCTATATAGACACATATACTCGTCACATAAACAGAAAAATACACAAACATGCATATACACAGATGCATCCATACTCATATTAAATATATGTAGACATACAGATATACAAATATTACATGCATAACTAAATATATGGATATATATATATAAACAGGGATACATATATATATTTATATCAACGTAGACATATATGCACTCCCACGTGCAGTTGCACACACATATTGGCTGTACCACATTAAAATGTAATTGAGGAATATTTAACAAGATGAAAATACAATAGAATATAGAGAATGCTAATATATGGTTTTCTAAGTCAAAATGAGAGTAGAGACCCTTGTGAATGGTTTAACAACCTTATTTCTATTTAAGCTGGACATTGATAGTGTAGACAACTCAAGCCATTAATCAATCAGCATTGTTCTGTGGACCTAGATGTGCTCTGACCAGGATACGGAGAGGCCTAGAGACCATAGAGTTGTAATCAATTATGACTGGATAGCCTAGGAACCTTCACTCTGATCAGGTCTTTTGGCCACAAAGCCTGGCCAAAAACCAACCAAAACATAACAAACTGACCCTAACCTTGGCTACAGACTATACAATATACAACCTGACCTTTAACTCTATCTATAGCGTGTACTCCAGCTTTCGGCATAGACTGACCCTTAACCCCAGCCCCAGACTGACCCTCCAAGAACATCACCTATATCACCAGAATGTCCAATTGGTACCAAAATGGAGCCCTGATTGATAGAGTTGACTTGGATCAATGTAGGTCATTTCCTCTGCCGGCAATAACTCAGAAATTATGTCTTACTGGTGGAAAGTTCTGAGTGGAAAAAGGCAGATTGTAGAAGGAACACTTTCTCTAAGTATGGTCTTTGAGAGAAAGGGTGATTATTCTGCTCTAGGCCAAGAAATGTGGAAATGTTGTGACTGGTGAAATGAATCCTTCCATCATCAGCTGAAAGGACATGAGGAAATATTAGTATATTTAGCAGTAGCCTATTATATCTATTTCTACATCTATCTATATCTACTCATATCTAAATCTATTTATTTCTATGTCTAACTATCCCTATTATATCTATAGATATTTCTTTATCTTATTTATATATTATTATATTATACATATTTATATATCTTAGAGAAGGGAGAAATCGATATCAATCTATAAATAGTATATATGTGTATGCATATAGTTTCACCATACACATGTATAATTTGTATTCATGTGTATATCTGTATATTTATATGTGCATAGAATGTAAATATATATATAGCAGTACATTTACAAATGTCTCCTCCCCATGTGTATACTACATATGTGTGTGCTGTATATTTTTCTGTTCCTCAATGATCTTTGAAGACAGAGACTTTTTCATTTTGGAGGATGCTTCCCCAATACCCAGGACAGTGCCTAGCACATAGTAGGTGCTCAATACCTGCTTGTGGATTTAATTATTAGGATCACAGGATTGCAGATTTAGAGCTGGAGTGGATCTTGTGATTGCTTTCAGAGGCAGGATTTGGACAAAGGAAAGAGGACACAGCTGAAGCAGCCTTAAAGTACCGTAATGGGGCAATGTTGGTTCCTTGAGGGGTTTTGTAGCTGTACTGAAAACTGTTTTCCAGCATGGTCTTGAGCCAAGTTGATATTAAGGGAAAGCTTGGAAAGGTTTTTTAGTATCCACATGTCTTTATGGCTCCATCCCAAAGCTAAAAGGACCTGGCCCTCATAGATATTCATGGGAAATGAAGAGTGGGGAGAGAGGGAGAGGAAGGGAAAGGAGGGAGAGAGGAGAGAGGGAAAGAGAGAAAGGGAGGGAGAAGGAGAGGAAAAAAGAGAGAAAGAGGGAAGGCGGGAGAGGGAAAGGGAGGGAAAGAGGAAGAGAAAGAATGAGGGAGGGAGGGAGAGAAAAAGGTTGGGAGAGAGAAGGGGAGGGCAGGAGGAAGAGAAAGAATGAGGGAGGGAGGGCGGGAGAGAGAAAGGGAGGGAAGGAAGAAGAGAAAGAATGAGGGAGGGAGGGAGAGAGGAGGGGAAAGGAGGGGGAGAGAAGGAGGTGGAAGACAGACAGACAGAGACAGAGAGAGGAGAGAGACACAGAGACAGAGACACAGAGACAGAAACAGAAAGACAGACCGAGAGCAGGAAGGATGTTTTAAAAACCATCTTGATTTAACACCTTTATTTGTCAGATGAGGAAACTGAGGCTCAGAAAGGGAAAAGGGAATGCCAAGGAAATGGAATCCAGGTCTTCCATCCTATACACTTCCCACTTGAACACCAGCTTTCCCTAATCCCCACTACAGCTTGGGATGCATTACAACAGGGATGACACTGGTCCTCCTAGCATCACAAAAAGAAAAAAAAAAGCCACAAAAAACTGAATTTGATTTCCAACTCTGAAACTTGACTCTGGGACTGGCCAATTGACTCCTTGAGTCGCCCTTTTCACATGTGTAAAATGAAGCCAATAAGCAGAATACTTGGTAAGACCTAGAATCCCAGAGCTGGGGAGTCAGGGGCCTTAGAGGCCATCTAGCCCAGACATCCCTGAACAGAGAAGTCCCTTTTCTTCTTTAACAGGTGATCTATCACCCAGGGTGATTATTCTTTTTATTACTCTGCCCCATGCTTTCTCTGCAGTTCCAGAAACTCAAGACTCATTGCTATTTGTTCCATGTTTCTCAATTCTTAAGGAGGATGAGGAACAAAGGGAAGAGATATCAAAGAGATGGCTTTATCCTTTCAATTGAAAATTTTCCTCATATTCCCAGAATTTTTGCTGGTTAGTAAAGAATAACCAGCAACTTTCCATGTAAATGGAGATAGACAAAAGTTTGTTTTTTAGATGTGGTAGCAGAAGGGGAAAAACAGAAGACGAATTCCCTAGACCCTTCCTAACCAGAGCTGTGTTTATAAAGATTTATTAGCTTTGAAGGAACAAAATAGGGATTAATGATGTTTTTGGCTCTGTGGGTCTCTTACATGTGCCGGAGGAACTTATTAATATGTCAGAGTCATAATCTTATTGCTTGTTTGGCTTTTAGTTTGTGGTTAAGACTTGTAAGATAATCTCTGTAGAGAGTTCCTAGTGTAGTAATTCGCAGTGGCTAAAACACCAATGCAGACTAGCAAGTCATCGATTGGGAGATTATCATTTTGGAGATTTCCTGGAGGCCTGAGAAGTTAGGTGACTTGGACACAAGTCTTCCTGATTCCAAGGCTGCCTGTCTAGACACTTTACCACATTGTCTTAATCCTAATTGACATAGTTATAATATCTAGTTTCTGTCAAGACTTAGTACAAATACTGCCTTTGGCTTGAAGTCTTTCTGGATCTCCCTCTTGACAGGGGCCCCTCTCCCAGTTACCTGGATGGATGGATGCATAAATATATGCAGGCATGAATGCAAGTATCTATTCATGAATGTATTTATCTATTTATTCATTCACTCAATCCTTTTATCTAATTATTTGTTCATTCATTTATCTTTAAATGCATTTATTAATTCTACATATATATATAGTATATACAATACTTATATCTCCCAACAAGCATAATTTCATTTTTGTCTTTTTATTCCCAGCCCCAGTACAGTGCCTGACATATAGTAAGTTCTTAATCAATATAGGTTGATTGATTGATAATATTATCTGGTTAATATAATATAGTATTTTTTCTCTTCTTAAATTTCTCCTAACATAGTATCTTGCATTTATATAGCATATTGCTTTAAAGTATTAAAAAAGCTTTGCATAAGTTATCTCATTTGATCTTTGCAAAAACCCTATGAGATGGATTCTATTATTATCTCCATTTTATAGATAATGAAACTGAGGCTGAAAGCAGGGAAGAGACTTACTTAGACTCATATAGTAAGTATCTGAGACAGGATTCAAACAAAGTCTTAATGGCTTTAAGGCCAATGTTCTATGACACCAGAAAGGTTCTGGGGCATTCTAGCTGCCAAACATGTCGCTATATTTCTCTCTTCTTTACTTTCCTCACTATCTTTTGGGTTATGGATATTGATATACTGTCCTTCTTTCTCATTAGGGTATAAAGTCCTTGAGGACAGTCTACTTTTATAATTCCAAAATCTGGAGTGGGCTTAATATATATTTGGCACATAATAGATATTCAATAAATTGAATAACAATCTGAAAGGAAACCTAGAAAAGGGAGCTTCCATCCTTTGTAAAAATCCTTTCCATATTCACCTTAAGTGAAGTCTACAAAGGTGACCTCCACAGAGAAGAACCAAGAATGAAGACCAGGCTTTTCCCATCAGATGGGGATCTTCATAAATCTTCTTCTTGAGTCTTCTTACTCATCCCCACTCTTCTTCACGGCTAGAGAACTGGGCCAGAAATAATTCTGGTAAATGGGCAACTTTGTGTTTGAGAATTGGGAAATGATGAAGAAAATGGTTCCCCAAAGGCTCCTTGTTCTAGGACCCCCGTTACATTCCCTTCCAGGTCTGCTTCCTGTTTTTCCATGAGTAAGTTGACAACTCTTCTATTAATGGGTAGAGACCTTTAATGGCTACTGGCAGAGGTTTCTTCCCCACTGCTGAAAGGCAAAGTCAATGTGTGGGTATTGTGAGGTGGAAATATATCCACAAATCATCCTGGGATGGGGCTTGGGATGAGATGGGAGGAGCACTCACAAAGCTGGGAGGAAAAGGAGATGCTGGCGTATGGGAGACCAACCAGAAGTTACTGCTATTTAAGACAAGGAAAAAAGAAAATCTCTAAGTAAGGAGTATTTGGCAGAGCCTGAAACATGGGAAAAGTGGGTAAATGGTAGCTCTTGGGGAGAATTGGAGAAATCAGCAGGGCTCAAAGGGTTGCAACCAGGAAAAATTAAGATTCATACCATAATAATAATTATAGGAATAAGAAGAATAAGTATAAGAATTATAATAAGAATTATAAGAAAGGTAAAACCCTCAAGTTTATGTACCACTCTGGGTTTTCAAAGCCATCATCTCATTTGGCTTTAATAAACCCTGATAGAGTCATGGGTCTTGAATTTGGGGGCTGGGATGAGGACCTCACTCTTTTGACTTAGCTCATGTTCTTCTGGCTATGCAGTACCATAGGATCAGGGAGACTCTTGAATTCACACACTTCATATTACAGACCAAAAAGCTGGAGGCTTAGAGGGGCTAAGTGATTTGCCCAGAGCCACATAGCTGGTAAGGGTCTGAGGCAGGATCTTCCCTATTCCTACCAATTATTCTATGATGAGACACTTACATCTGAGCATCCCAATCCCCTCCCACTAGAGCTAGGAGGGGCATTCTGGACATCCCAGTTCAGGGCCCAGTTTCCATGGCTCTAAAAAGAACAAGGCTGCTTTAGGCAAGGTTTGACTTGGCCCTCAAGACAAGGATGGAGAAGGAAGGGGAGAAAAAACAAACATTTATTAAGCACCTACTATATGCCAAATTATCTGCAACATACTTTTCAAATATTGTACTATTAAGTCCTTACAACCCCTCTGGGAGGTAGGTGCCTTTATTATTCATATTTTACAGATGAGAAGAATGAGGCAGGCAGAAGTAGAGTGATTTACTCGGGGTCACATTTTTGAGAAAATATCTGAGTCTGGATTTGAATTCAGGTCTTCTAACATCAGACCCAGTTTTCTATTCAATGCACTAGTTGGACGGAGAATGCTGAAAAGGCAGGTGATGTTTAAAAGAAACCAGTCAATAGCAAGTTACCTAGTAGTTTTAAATCAAATGGGCTCTTGAGAAAGGTGTGCTCAATGAATACATGCACGCGTGCGTAGGCTAGGGAAATGATCAGAGACGTTACGAGGGATCTTTGTACCTGGAGAAAGATGTGAAGAACAGTTCTGGGCAGGGGCGAGCAGAGACTCACCTGGGATGCGGTTGCCAAGGGGAAGAAGTGATTGATGAGACATCATTAGATTTTCTTCCCTGCTAAAGGGCTGGCTGCTGCTGGGGAAACAAGGAGATGGGTAGGGGCCACTTATGGCTTGTTAGAGACAGGGAAGCAAACCTTGAGATGCTATTGCTTATCTCTAAATTTAGAGGTCTGGAGAAAAGCCCTTAGACCAGACCATAATTAAAACTCCAGAAATAATTTTTCATGATTACTTGGGGGGGGGAATATTTCCTTGTCTCAATTCCTGCTTTCTCATAAGTAAGGATGAGGGCAGAGGCATCCAGCAGACCTTTATGTGTGCCATTTGCATTCAACAAAGCTCCCACCTTCCTGCCTCCCACTCTCCCCTCCATGGCCAATTTTTCTTTTGTGGACTATAATCTCACACCACCACTGGGAACATCCAGTTAAATTAATCCATAAAATTGGTAAATAGATATGGAATATTTCCTGTTGACTGGGTAAGACATGAAAAAAAAAATCATGCATTTCTATAGCACCTCAAAATCTGGAACTGCTTTTAATCTTTAAATGTTTTTAAGTCTTTAATTTATTAAATAATTATTATATTCCAGACATTGCATTAAGCATCAGGGGTACAAAGATAATAGCAAAACAGTCCCTGCCCACAAGAAACTTCCATTCTAAAGAAGAAAACACATACAAATGTACGCATGCTCAAAGCACACAAAAAGTTCACTGCCCCTGGAATCAGGAGAACCTGAGTTCAAAGTCACCCTCAGACACTTACTACCATGAGACTCTGGGCAAGTCACTTAATTCTGATTGCCTGCAAAACATATAAAACAGAAATAAGATTACTTTGGAAGGAAAGGAACATGTATCTGGGGGGATGAGGATGAAGAATGGCCTCCTGCAGAAGTTGGCTCTTGAAATGATTCTTGAAAGAAACCAGGAGGTAAAGGGGAAGAGGGAAAAGAGGCCGTAAAAAAGCAGAGAGATGGAAGATGGAGTGCTGTGCATGAAGAATGTCCCAAAGTCACAAGCTTGGCTGTAAGCAACAGGTGGTGCAGTCAAGCTGGGCCTGAAGTCAGGAAGGGCAAATCTAGCCTCAGGTATGTACTCTGGGAAAATCACTTAACCTATCTACCTCAGTTTCCCCAACTGAAAAATGGGGATAATAATATCTCCTATCTCCCTGGATTGTTGTGAGATCAAAAGAGACATTTACAAAGTGCTTAGGCACTATCTAAATGCTAATTATAATTATTATTATTATTGCATATGGTTGAATTATAGAATGGTTAAAGGTAGATCCATGTATAAGAATACTAGAAAGTATAAAGAGAAAGGTTGTAAAGAGTTTTAAATGTGAAGCAGAGAAGATTATACTTGATCCTGTACATATGTTATATATGATCCTACATTTAGTAGAGAACCACTGGAGTTTATTGATTGGGGTTGAGGGAAGGTGTTGTGTTCAGATGTACTTTGGGAAAATCCTTTTGTGGCTAAATGGAGGACATATAGGAGAGAAAGAGGTGACTTGAAGCAAAGAGATCAATTAGAAAGGTGTTGCTATGAGCCAGGTGATTAAGGCTGGACCTGGGCTGGTGGTTATGTGCACAGAAATAAGGAAGAGTACACCAGAGATCACCGTGGTATTGGATTGGAGAGATGGGATACATGAGAGAGGAGTCAAGAAAGACATCAAGATAGCAAACCTAAACAACTGGAAAAAGGTTCTTTCCCTCAACAGGAGAGTGTCTTGAGACCAGCCCTGTGATGGAAGTAAAATATCTATGATAAAATACATATGATAATCCCCATGTCACAGGAAAGGAATCAAAGCCCAGGGCCATAACTAGAAAGAAAAAGAACCAGGGCTCAAACTTGCCACAACTGACAGTTCAAGCTGTCTTACTAATACTACTAGAAGGGAAAACAGGTCCTCCTCTCAGGGAGCTTCCAGTCTAATTCACAACTAAAGAGAGGAAAAAAAATGAGAAAATTATAATTACTTTTTCTGTTTCTTTTTTTATTAGTAATTTTAAATTTTTTGAGCTTTTTTCTTTTTATAAAGCTTTTAATTTCAAAAGCATATGTATAGATTTCAAAATTGCAAATTCTTTTGTTCCAAATTTTCCTTCCTTTCCTCCATCCCCTCCCTTAATAATCCAATGTATGTTAAATATGTGCAATTTTTCTATACATATTTCCACAATGATCATGCTGCACAAGAAAAATCAGATCAAAAAGGAAAAAAAAATTGAAAGAAAAAAAAAGCAAAAAAACAGCAATAAAAAGTTTAAATTCGATGTTGAGATTCACTGTCAGTCCCCACAGCCCTCTCTGGGTTCTCTCCATCACAAGTCTATCGAAACTGGCCTGAATCACCCTGCTGTTGAAAAGAACCACGTCCATCAGAAATGATCATCATATAATCTTGTTGTTGTGTGCAATGTTCTCCTGGTTCTGCTCACTTCACATAGTTAACTATTAACACAAACAATATAGCACCTTTCAAAAAACGTGCCATTGGCGGTGCCCTCAGTGGCCGAGAAGGCTTCCTGAAGGTTGGATAGTTTTCAGAACCGAAGGGCGAAGGAGAGCCACGCTGCACTGAGAATGTGGAGACACAAGATTGTGGTTGTCAAGGAGAGTACAAGGCTTGTTCTGGGAGGAGAGAGAAGTCCGGTCAGAAGGAGAAATTTGTCCATCTCTATTGGGGAGGGTTTTCTGAGGCCTTCTTGTCCATTTTGTACATGGAGAAATGGAAGCCCAGAGAGTTTGAATGGTTTGCCTAATGGTACCTAACCTCAGACTGCTTCCACCATACCACTAATTGGAAGGAACCTAAGGCATCATTGAATCTCACCCCTTTATTTTCCAGGTGAGGAAACCGAACCCCCAAAGAGGCAATATTTGCCCAAGGTGACTCAGGTACAGAGGCAGCCAGGATTCCATGGCAGCCCCTCTGATTCTAAACCCAGCCCTCTCTCCGCAGCAGAGAACTCTGGAAAACAGGGGAGGCTGGGAAGGTAGGTCAGAATGAAACAGCGGCGCCTTGAATCCTGGGCAGAGGCGTGGGGACCTGCAGCGGCTGGCAGTGGGGGGATAACTGCCAGATGTCCACCGTGCCAGAAAGCTCGGAGACAGTAATGGTTCCATGAGGGGGGGACCACGAGGCCTCTGGAGCTCAGTCAAGAGCCAGATTGGCCTTGGCACTCGGTTCCCCAACCCCCAACAAGGGGACAAGATAAATAGAGAGATGGGGCTGGAATTCTGCCCAGCTAGTCTTCCCTGGGAGCCAGCAGGATTTATCTCCAGTGGATAAACAAGCTGCCTCAATAACAGCTTTCCTCCTGAGTCCGCTCTCCTCTCCTTGATCCTCTCTTCTTTGCCTCTGCCTGCCTGGTACCCTTGCTGTCCCTCCCCATCGGTATCTCTGGCTTTCCCCCTCCCTTTCCATCCCTTTCCTGCCTTGTGCCAGGCTCCGGTTGCTAGGTCCCACTCTGCTTCTTTCTGCTTCTTGTTTCCTCATCTGTTTCCTGCTCTCTCCAGCCTCCTTCCCTCTCTCTTGCCCGCTTTGAGTCTATTGTCCACTGCAGTGTCCTGGCCCGGATTTTGCCATCACCTCCCGACACCTCCAATCTCCTTACTTGCCCTTCCCTTTGCCTGCCCCTCCCAATCTCTTTGCCATAAACTTTCCTTCTCCTTCCAGTCTCCTCACTTTCTTGCCTCTTTGCTCATCTCCTTCCCCCAAAACCCTACTTGCCTCCCTGGATCCTTCCCTCAATCTCTTCCTTGTTTGTCTCCTGCTCCCTCCAGTTCTTCACCTGTCTGCTTACCCCCACTTTCATTCCTTATAATCCCCCACCCATAATCCCATTTCTTGCCAATTTCCAGCCCAATCTAGGAGAAATGTGGGAAATAGCCCCAGAAAGGGAGTAAACCTTTGTGGAGTCAGAGCCACGTATCTCGGCTGTGTTTTGCTGCCCATATGTGGGCCTGGAGAGTGAAGAAAGGCTTCGTATTAGAGAATGAAATCACTGTATTTGAGGAGTGGGGGGAGTGGAGAGAGGTGTATGACTGAATCTCGACTTCTAGCCCCTTCCCTGGGGAAGGGAGCAAAAAAGGGATTGGGAAGAAAAAGGAATAAAGTGGTAAAATGCCTCAGGCAAGCCCATCCATGGCTAGACTTGGATTGCATTAGGATAAGAAACTGCCTTTAAAAACTCCATTTCCAGACTTTTAAAAGTCTTTTTAAAAGTTTTGTTTTCCCTTGTTACCCAGAAAAAAATCCTTTGGAAAATATTCGAACTTTGTCTCTACTGAACCAAAGGAAAAAGGGATTTTCTAGACTTTGGTCGGGATTGAGAGACTGGCCATATCATTTTGTAGCCTGCCCATCTATGCATTTTCCTTTCCCCCGCTTAGATCATAGGACTGACAGCCAAAAGGAGAATTAGAGCTTATTTGGTCCAAGTATAAAATGGTGCTAATAATAGCACCTCTGCCCCAGAGCTATTGTGAGAATCAGAGAAGAGAAGATAATGTGCTTAAGGGGTCTCTCGCATGTAATAGGTGCGGTATAATGATGGCTACTATTAACTACTAGAGACACATCTGCTATCTGTTTATATGTTCCCCAGTGCCTTGCACACAGCAGGTGCTTAATAGAAGGAAAGGGCATCAATGGACACAAAAGCAGCTTAATTGTGGAAGTCCTTCATTAGCAGTTTGCTGGCATATTTATAAAGCTGCTTTCCCCTCAAGGCAGGCACAGAAAACACGGGGTGAAGAGTGATGAAAATACCAGATAAAGAGAGTTAAGGGCAGCTGTAGTCCTCTCCCTCGCCTGTTGAGCTGGCAAAATTAAACCTGAAAATTAAAAAAAAAATCCACTGATCACAAGATGACACATCAATAAGGAGCTTCCCCACCTCTAACCCCAACAGCACCTGGTGCTCCCTCATCAATACCCAAGGGACTGTAAGTTCCTTGAGGATAGAGATTGTCTAGTAACTTTTTAGCACAGCACCTGGCGCACAGTCAGCACTTCATAAATGGGACTGATTTTCAGATTAATGATGTAATCTCTCCCTAGGATTCCTTGAAAGAGCCCTCTACATACTTGGAGAGTGATGTCACACCTACTGACTGAGACGTCTGTGAAAGAGAAGCAGACGGTAGCTAAGTGGTCCAGTGGTTAGGGCACCAGACCTGAGTTCAAATCTGACCTCAGACACTTACTTCCTGGCTGTGTGACCCTGGACAAGTCACTTAACCCCAATTGCCTCAGCAAGAGAGAGAGAGACAGAGACAGAGAGATAGAGAGACAGAGAGAGACCAAGAGAGAGAGACAGACAGAGAGAGAGAGACAGACAGAGAGAGAGACAGACGGACAGAGAGAGAGAGACAGAGAGACAGAGAGACAAAGAGACAGAGAGAGAGAGACAGAGAGAGAGACAAAGAGAGAGAGAGACAGAGAGAGAGAGAGAGAGAGAGAGAGAGAGACAGAGAGAGACAGAGAGAGAGACAGAGAGAGACAGAGAGAGAGAGAGAGAGAGAGAGAGAGGAGAGAGAGAGAGAGAGACAGAGAGAGAGAGAGAGAGAGAGAGAGAGAGAGAGAGAGGGTGGATAAAAGGAGCAAGGCGTGGCCTTGGAATGGCAAATGGGAATTGTCTTCCTTCCTGGAGTGACAGGAACATATGGAAAAGTCGATGCCATAACTTGTTCTTTGATCCCTTTGATCTCCAAAGACCGTTAAGAATGAATTTGCTGGGTACTACCATTCTTTCCTGGCTGAGCTGAAATTTCATTTCCTCACTGCATCACGGGATCTGCTCACTCTTGAGTGTTCTATCTTTTAAAGAGATCTCTATGCCTTCTCTGATTGCTTCTTACTTACTTACTCTGATAAATGCTTGTTCACTATCAGTGATTGTCTTTGGTGTAATAATGTATGGGGAAGAGGGGAAGTTGAGTCAGTTGAGATTAGCTGTTACCATTTAAGTGTGAGGAAGAATTACTTCCCTTCAGAGTGACCAGGGAAGATGGATTTTATCCTGAATTCCAAAAAAAATTGTATTCCTAGATTTCAATATAAAATGGTGTGAAATAAATATGTCAACCAATATACTTGTTGAAGATGGGAGAATAAAGGAGTGATTCCCACATGTGTGATTATCCTCCTATTTCCCCCCAAAGGGTAACTCCAGCCTTCCCAGAGATATTGAGTCATTTCCACAGCTAGATATCTCTTGACCTCTTGTTGTTTATTAAATGGTAAAAACCCTAAATTATTTAATTTTAATCTGGTCACTCCTTCGATACATGGCCTTCCCAAAATTACATAATGAATAAATGACAAAACTGGGATTTGAAGCCAGATCATCTGATTCCAGACCCAGTGTTTAGGAGAGGGTTCTTTCCCAATAACTGGGATAAGATACTGGCCAGTGGTGTAAATCATCATCTAATGAATTATCCTAGATTCTTCTTCCACAATAGGCAGGTCCAGAATTCCTGAAAGGAAGGGCAGGTGGCCTCTCGACATTGTCAAAGATTTATCAGAGAACACAATGGATTGTTCCATCCTGTAGGTCAGGGACTGTGTATTCTTTGCTTGCTTCCTATGTAGCAAAATGGAAACTCCTTGAAATCAGGGGCTGTTTCTTTTTCACATTTGAATTCTCAGAATCTACCACAGTGCCTTGAAAGAAAGGTGCTTAATCAATATTTTTTAAAAATAAAGTGAGTCCAGAGTAGGACTGGCCATGTGAGGGGTTGAGGGCATTTGTCTTGGACTAGAATTTTCTCTGCTGCCCCATAGAAGTATGCTTTTCCCTTTTCTGGAGGGAATGAGGACAATAGAGAGCACCAAGGACCGAGTCTTCCAACCCCAATTTTGCCATTTATTAGTTACGTGATCTTGGAGTGCTCATGTTGAGAGTGTGAGATAACAGATGGACAGCCCAAATATTCCCATAGCACCCATGTAGTGGGTGCACATAATAGACAATACAAATAGACTAGAGATTGGGTGGACCCCCTAGGGAGAATTTGTGGAAAGAAATAGACAAAAGGAGACAGCTTTAAAGAGAACCTGAGCTCTCCATTCAGAAGACTTGGATTCAAGTGTCCGTTCTATCACTTCTAATTTGTGGAATTTGGGACAGATCACTTACTATTCAGGGCCTCCGTTAGTCATCTGTAACATGAGGCTACTGGATGATCTCAAAGTTCTTTTCTGGATTTGAATATGGGATCATCCTGACTGCCCAGGATGAGGAGACTTGGGAAGGATGGCATAAAACATTGCACCAATCAGGATTGAAGTGACCCTTGCAAGTAGCTAAAACTCTTTGGGTCTCAATTTCCTCATTTGTAAAATGATGGAAATAATAGTTGTACTGAATGATAAATGTGTAAATATGTTTAAAAGAATTGCACATGCTTAACCTAAAAGAGTTACTGTCTAAGGGAAGAGGGAGGGAGAAAAATTTAGAGCAAGGTTTTGCAAAGGTAAATGTGGAAAACTATCTTTGCATATATTTTGAAAAATGCAAAGCTATTATTATAAAAAAAAGTTGTGCTGAGAGGCAGTTTGGCTTAAAAGTTAGAGAGAACCAGTCTCTGAATAGAGGAGATCTAGGTTCAAACCCTATTTCTACCATGTACTGACTGTGGGTCACTTAATTTCTCTACGCCCCAAGCATTTCTCTAAGACTATACTTTGCAGAGCATATGCCAGTCTGCATGGTTGGAGAGAATTCTCTAATCAAGAATTCCCACAGATATGGTCAAAAATGAAAAAAAAAAAGTTAGCCTCTGCTTTGGAGGGCTATTGTAGGGTTCAAATTTCATTGAAGGAGGGAAAGTGCCCTCCCATAAGTGAAAGACTTTATAAATGTCAGCTCTTATAATCCCCATCTTCCCAAATAAATAACTCAAGTTTCTTGAATCAAACAAGTGGGACCTTGATTAAAACTTCCCATCTTGTCTTCAGGATATACCCTCCACCCCCTTGTTCTGCCCCTCCTGTCTTGCTGCCTCCCTTCTCTTCCTTCCCCTCTCTTTTTTCAAAAAAAGTTGTGTTTTCTTCTCCCTTTTTCCTGCCCAATGAGAGAATTTTGTTGAGGGAGAACTGAAAGAGAAGTTCCATTTTTTTCTTGATCATGATTTTTTTCTCAGGTCTGCCCCTGGTGGTGAATATCACCTTTCACCAACCCTGGTCACAGATCTATCAATCCACAGGTTTCTTTATTCTACCAAACATTTCTCTTCTTCTCCTCCCTTCTCCCTTCTTTGAAATTTTGGTTATTTTATTACAATCACACTCAAATATTTATCCCCAATACATGTAGTTGTGGCTTACTTTTCCCCATGAGTCATCACTACAAACCAACATTATGGTCAATCAATCATGATAATAGCTCTCTCTCTCTCTCTCTCTCTCTCTCTCTCTCTCTCTCTCTCTCTTTCTCTCTTTCTCTCTGTTTCTCTGTCTCTCTCTCTCTTTCGCTATCTCTCTTTCTCTCTCTCTCTTTCTCTGTTTCTCTGTCTCTCTCTCTCTCTTTCTCTCTGTCTCTCTGTCTGTCTCTGTCTTTGTGTCTCTCTGTGTCTCTCTCTCTCTCTCTTTCTCTCTCTGTCTCTGTTTCTTTCTCTCTATTCCTTCCCCTTCTCTCCCCCTCTTCTTCTCCCTCTTCCTCCTTCTCTCCCTCCCTTTCTCCCTCCTTCTCTGTCTCTCTCTCCCTCTTTGTGTCTCTGTTTCTCTCTCCCTTTCTCCTCTCCTCCCTCCCTCCCGCTCCCCCCATCTCTCTCTGTCTCTCGCTCTCTTCCTCCCTTCCATCCTCTTTGTCTCTCTCTATGTATATGTATATATACATATATATATACACAAAGAGATACAGATATACACATGTGTCTATGCATACATATATACACTTACAGATATACAAATAGTATATGCACACATTTACATGCACATATAAATATACACATACACCTACACACTTAGATATATAAATACACACACACATATGGCACTTGTAAGTTTGCAAAGAGCTTCATACAGAGCATCTCATTTTATCTTCACAACAAAGTGGGTACTGCCCAGTTGAGAGGATGCTGGGATTGCTTTACAGAGATGTCCTCATACAAGCCTTGCAGCACCCCTGTGAGGTAGTTATGAATGTAATTATCCCCATTTTATGGATGTAGAAATTGGGGCTCAGAGGTGATTAGGTGATTCATAATCATTTAGGGAGTAAGAACAGAGTCAGGACTAGAACCCAAGTTATCCTGTCTCCGAGGCTGGCCTTCTAGCCATCATACCACAGGTAGGGCACAAAGAATTCTGGGCTGGCAATTGGAGAGCCTGAGTCTCAACTCATTGTGTGACCTCTGGCAAATTATTTTACAGGCCCAAGATCTGGGACATCACCAGGGCTTGGGCTCCTCCCCATTTTAGTCTCACAGTTCCTTGAACTGCTTTGGCCCCAACGTTCCTGCCCTGGTGGCCACCTTCTGGTGAGAAGTACCTCATCACTTAGCCGGGCTGGTGCCTGGAATGGAGACAGGATTCCCCGCCAAGCCTGCATTCAAGGCTTGCCAACCTGGTAGTACTTGCCAGAGTTTCCAATTTACTGGCTTAGTCTTTGAGAACCCCAGGTCCTCTGCATGCCTCAATGGAGCATCAGAGTAATATGTTAGTGGAGGCCATCTGTCAAATGGGGAGAATATTCCAGGCTCCAGCTCCCTGGGCTGTTGTAGGATCTAATGATATAATGGATGGGGAAAGTGTTCTGAAAGGAATGAAGAGCTGGGCAGATGTTCAAGGGTATGATTATTATTGAAAAGGGAACTAGTGCTGGTGTAGAGAAGTCAGGCTGTTTCAGTGACCTTGGCCAAGGATGGAAGGGGAGTACTGGGCCTGGACAGACAATTCACCTCCATCTCAGTGACCACCCCCTCAAAGGAAGAATACATGAATGACTAACTAAAAGAAAAGCATTTATTCAGCACTTACTTTGTACCAGGCACTATGCTGGGCATTGACATATATACAAATATAAAAGTAACACATGATTCCTGACCTCAAGGAGCTTACATTCTAATAGAGGGCAGGTAAAAGAGCTTATATTCCTATAGGGAACTGGTAAACAAGGGAGCAGGTTTTGATCGGGAAAGTCATTAAGTTGGAGAGTGGAAGGCTATACAGGTATGTTGACATATCCTTTTCAGAAGGAATGGTAATATTGACTTGATTTGGATGAGACAGTTTTGGGGCACAGCTGCAGACTTTCCTTCAAGTCCTTCAAATCCCAGCTAAAAATCTCACCTTCTATAGGAAGCCTTTTTAAATTCCTTTAATCTGAACATCTTCCTCTGTTGATTATTTTCAATTTATCCTGTATAAAATTTATCAATGATTGCCTGCGTGTTATCTCCTCATTAGATTATAAGCTCCTTGAGAACAAACACCATCTTTGTCCTTCTTTGTATCTGTAGTGCTTAGTATAATGCTTAGCACACAGTAAGCGCTTAATAAATGTATATTGAGTGTCTGGAATGAATTCAACACGTTGTGAGGAATTTATACTCTCTGACCAGTTCTTCAGTACAAATGGAGATCAGGGGTCACCTGGAGCAGAGTATGGGATACAGGTTTTGCCCTATTCCCTGTGATCTCCACCAAAGTCCGTCCCCCATCCCTAACTAAGGATTCCCAGTGCTAGGATCCTAATGTAAAGTAGAGAATCATTTGAGCTGAGCTGAAATCCCCAGAATTGGCCGTGTTGATCACTATAAGGTCAAGTAAAGAGATAAGTGTCTAAGGACTCAGAGTACTTCTATCTACTCTCTCTCCTGGCAAAGAGTCAATAATACAGATTCTTTCTTAAATTCTTTCCACTTGTAGGATAACGAATTAAGAACTGGAAGGGCCCCCCAGGATCATTTAGTCAAATCCTAATTTTACAGAGAAAGGAAATACGGCCCAGTAAATTAGCAGCTTTTGCCAAGGTCACCCAGGCCCTCGGGGAGATTTCCCTGACCCTGAGGCTCACCAGATACCAGGAGATCTGATCAGGCCTAAATAAAACTTAGAGTGATTCTGAGCCACTAGCCTGGCTCTGTTAAATAGCTGCTGTGCAACTCAGGACACGTCCGATCATTTTTCTGGGTCTCTTTGGTTTGAAGGGAAGGAAAGAGGATGCCCAAGAGCCCCAAGGCAGGCCTCAGATCAATAAGGATTGGTCCTATTTCAACAAGGTGGTGGGGAGAGGAAAGGTTCTCTCAGAAAATTCTCTGGACGCTGCTGTCCCTGGAAACGCCGAGACTATTGATTGACAGGGCTAGCTCTTGTTCTCTTTGAGAGCTGAAAGATCAATCTTCCTACTTATCTAAGCCTTTCCCACACTGGGCTCACTGACAGACACGTTCATTAAAGAGAGACAAAGGCAGAGAGAGAAGGAGGGCTGGTCCTGGAGCTGGAGAAATCTTGCCATGGTGATGGGGATGCGGAGGAATCATACAGGAGGAAGACAGACACCTGCATGGGGAGGAGAGTCACCTGGTCTTATGGCTCCCATTATTACCCTGATCGGGGTAGTCAATCGATTAACATTTATTAAGGACATACTAGACACCGTGATGAATGCTGGGACACAAACAACAACCCCTTCCCTCCTGATGTTTATATTCTAACAGTACAGAAATGTATCAGCGACAGGTGATGGTTATTATAATAATGATGTTAACTATAGGACCTTTTAGTTGTAGCAGGGGTATCATTAAAATTCATTTTACAGATTTGGAAACAGACTCAGGGGATTCATCTAGGATCATGCAGTTAGGGAATCTCTGCTGACTCTTTAGTGCAACATTGTTTCTAGAGTCCTTCTTGTGAGAGTTAGAACTGTTGCAGCTGCAGAGAGGGCTCCAGTCTTGTGCTGAGACCCTCGCCAACTTTGATCACGGGCAAGTGACTTAATCTCTTAGTGATTCCCTAAGACTAGAGGATGCAGAGGGATGCTACAGCGAGCATCGCAGGGACTGGTGACCTCACAAGCCCAGGACAATTATATGTACACAGACACGTATATTTATATAGGGAGGGTGTTCCCAAAGTGTGTATGTGTGTATATATCCCATATATACATCTACACACAAACTAGACATTATGTACAAATACATGCACGGAGGATCTACAGATATACATGTATGATACAGTTGCAAAAGTGTGTATATATTCAAAAGTATACACAAAAGTATATCTAAATACACACATTATAGTATAGTGTTCCAAAAACATATGTATATAGTGATATAAAGCAGCTAAAACTGAAAATTGTTCAAGACTTGGAACACAATATCTCTAGTTTGTATATACATACACTATGTATAAAATATATATTTTACATAATTTTGTAGATAGATAATGTATGTGCATTTTTTGGTATTTTTGCTTCTTCTCTCATTCTACATTCAGAGTTTTTAATCTGGAGTCTGTAAATTAAAAAAAAAATTGGATAATTGTTTGTCAGTTGGCTTCTTTGGTAATCCCATGTATTTTTACTTTATACATTGGGAAACTAAATGTAAATAAAAAATTATTTTTTTGAGAATTCTCCTAAATACTTCACTAGACTGATAAAGAGGTTTGTGATATGAAATAAGCTAAGAGCCTGCCCTAGGGACTGTTGGAGGAAGGGATTGTGTCTCTCCCCATACTTTCGGCACTGCAGAGAGTCAGGATTTTTTCTCTCTCATAATACTCATAATCTGCCCCCAACTCCAGTCAGAGTTTGTCTCTTCACAATCAGACCAGAGGTTTTCTGAGGGCAAAAATCTGTCCCTTCTTCACCAGACTAAGTGCCTCAAGGCCAGGGTCTCCAGAATGTAGATGTTATAGCTCTCTCCCTTTACTTCCCCTAATCTTCCCCTGGCATCAGCACTGGCTGGACACACCAAGTTTCTCAATTCATGCATTATTGGTTTAAATCTTCTAGAGCAGCAGGGTCCACACCTGGGGTCTCAGAAAAGCTCAGGACACTTCCTCCACTTGAATCAAGCCTGGCCAAGGAGATAAGTGAAAGTTATAACCTTAAGAGCTGTGAGAAAACTTTCCTACTATCTGATGTTCCCAAGAGATAGAAATTGGCACCAAGCATATCCCTCTAGATGTCTCACAAGGGTAATGATGAAGGCTCCTATTTTTAAAAAAATAATTTTAAATTCCTTGCACCAAATAAAGTTCTTTGCCTCACTATGTTGTGGAGGTGACCTCTGGGCCTTAGAAATTGAAGCCAGGGAATACAGGCTCCATCATATTATAGTTGGAAAAGGCTTCCAGTATAGTCTAGGGTTAAAGTGAGAATGGGGCATCTGGGTAGGGCATCAGGACTGGAGTCAGGAGGGCATCCAGACTGGAGTCAGGAAGACCTCAGTTCAAACCTTAGACATTTGCTGTGTTCGTCTGGGCAAGTCACTTACTCCTGTTTAACTCAGTTTCCTCATCGGTAAAATGAACTAGAGAAATAACAAACCACTCCAGTGTCTGCCAAGAAAACCCTAAAAGGAATCATGAAAAATTGGACATGGCTGAAATGACTGAACAACAAAGGTTTGAAATTAGAAATGAAAATATGATTAGCATCAGGATTAGAAACAAGGACAAGACTTTTGAGTTGAAGAGGCTATTGTCAGAGAGCAGTGAGATTTCTGGCCATGGCAATCCTCAAAGAGTGTTGCATCAAGGGAGCAACACTCTGCTCACTGAGGGACTGCCTACACTGATGAAGTCATGAATATCTGAAGAATTAAAAAGCAATTTCTGACTTGGATGCAGCTGAGCTCTGCCGGACTTCCTTTCTGTTAGAGGTAGCAGGAGGTGCTGGGCTAAGAGGAATTCTTCCAGCTTGTTATTTATGCCCGCAAACATTTCAAATGTCTCGATTTGATTTTCTCTGTCAATAGTAGCATCACCTGTTCCAGAAGAATCAGTAACTTGCCTATTTCCTCTAGAATAAAATATATGGTATTTAAAGGACTTCAAAGTAGGCTGGAATCAGCAGATTTTTTTCAGACTGATTTACTCATTACAGCTCTTTCATATAATTTGCATTTCAGCCACACTGCCTATTTCCAAATCCCAGGGAAGTGCATCCCTACTTGCCTAGAGTCCTCTTGATCCTTACACATCTTCTGGAATCTCTACCTTGATAAAAGCTCAGTTAAGGTCCTACTCCACAAGACCTTTCCTGATCAAATGAAGTAATATTTGCAAAGGACTTAGTACAACAATCAGGACATAAATAGGTTCTTAATAAATGCTTATTGCCTCCCTTTCCCCCCGATTTTCTCCAGTTATTACCTATCACTCCATAACTTTTTGTTTCTCTTTTTTATATTGTGAATTTAATTATATGTGAAAATGATGAGCTGTCTGAGTGCAGGTCCTGTTTTCTCTTTTGTCTGTAGATTTAGCAGCAAGCATCCTGCCTGGAACATAGTGGATGCTTTAATAAAACTTTGGTGAAATGAAATCTTATTGTGTAACACATGGAGAAAATATATTCCTGGAGTGAAGCCAAATGATTTTCTAGACAAAGACTGGCAGGAATCTTTGCTTTTATCTGACTTCACATTTGACATATAAATTCTATCCCTGAGGGACAAACTAGTGGCCAAGAGACCCCAGCTGAAAATCTTGGAACTCTGTGTTCTTCCACTCTTCTTCACTGATACATTGGCATAGAGACCACATGTACCAAGTTGCTTTTGGAGCCATTGGCAGATCAGCCAATTTCCATTAGGAAATAGGTCCAGGGGATGTGGCCAGTGCATTTCCTCTGGTATAATTGTGTATCCTGGCAGCCAAAGCGTGAGGCCACCTATGTGCTGATTGGCTACTGTGGTTGCTTTCACAGGTTAGGTGCTTAGCCTATTGGATGAGCTTCAAAGACTCAGACTTTGCCCAGCTCAAAATGCTTTGTCTCTGGTTTTAGTCTCTGGGCTTACGTCCTGAGCTTCGCTTATTGTTTCCTCTGACCCAGCTCCTACCTGCTGCTAGTTATTAGGGCATAATCACTTCCTTTGGGGATGAGGAATAGCTCAAGGACCTGGTGGATGCTTGTAGTTGGTCTCCTTTCATCAACATAGCAACTTTATTTAAAAGCACTTATGAAACAACTACTATAAACCAGGCGCTGTTCATGGTACTGAAGATATAAAGATGAAATCCCCATCCTCAAGAAGCAAATATCTATCCTACCTGAACATTTTTTCATTAGCTAATTCTTTCATTTCTAAACTAAGTTTATTTATGTTTATATCCTAGGAATTTTTTTTAACAGAGAGGGCTAAAATGGTTTCTGTGGTCTCCTGGATGGCATAACCCATTTCTCGCTAACACTGGACCTTTTTAGAGGACATCACCAGTAAGTCATGATAAGTAATTTGTTGTGACAACTCCAGCAACAAGTTGACAGATTCTTGGTAACAATATGGCATGGAGACTGGCTCTGGCATTTTACAAGCCAGAGCTAGATTCAACAAGGCCTCAGTTCAAATCCTGCCTCAGACACTAGCTTGTGATTTTACAAAAGATGCATCTTCCCTGGGCTTGCCATTTCTTAATCTGCAAAATGAGAGGCTGTCTTAAGTCTAAGTCTTAGCTCCAGGTCAATGGTTTTATCAATCTCTCCTGGAAACATCCATTCTAGTTCTTAAAGGAACTGGTCATTGAAAGTTGAGATGCCCTGGCTGGCACCTAAATAACAGATGTTTTTCCTGCATTTATGTAGCAGTGCTCTTAGATTGAAGTCCAGCTCATTCCATAACCTGTCCTATTTTCTCTTATAAAAACCTGTGCCCCCACAACAACTCAGCTACCCTGAACACAAGATAACTCACCCAAAGTTGGGAGAGCATAGCCATATCTTACTATAAGTTATTCAGACTTATAAATAGAGCAATGTCTGGTGTGTAAAAATTCTCACTGATTGGTTAATACTGTGCCCTTTTCCAAAAGAAACATATTTCTCTAAGCTAATGAGTCCCATTGTGGCTCCTCCAACCTACCACTCCCTGTCCTTGGAACAGTCTTTACTGTTCTTTACATTCTTAATGTAGCAATAGAAATTTACTGAGACCTCATATCCCCCACTGGGGGAGTGGGGGTGACATTGTACATCCACTGCCTCCTAAGCAGCCCATTCCTCTAAAGATTTCCCTGACATTTTCCCTGACAATCAGCTTAATATCACCTCTTTATAACTTTCACCCATTACTCCAAGTTCTATCCTTAGGGGATCAGAAGAACAAACCCAATTCCTCTTCTATATTTTGTATGCTTGGAAACACCCATCACCTATGCTCCTCCCCCAACTAGTTTTCTTCAGGTTAAACACCCTTCATTTAAATCATGGGGTAGAAAAATCATGGAGTAAAAGAGAAAGGAAAGAAGATGTTCCCATTTTGTTCCAGTTCTTCACAAACCAGATTTTCTGAGGCAGTGGATTTTGCAGTCACCTGGATGACATCTTTTGTTGCCTCCATTTCTTTCATTAACTTTTCAACTCTTTACAAAAGTCTCAAATCCTTACCTCAATTGAAACTACCCTCTGCAAAATCACCGATGATCTCTTAATTGTCAAATCTAATGGTCTTTTCTTAATTTTCTTTCTTCTTGACTTTCCTGGAGCTTTTGATACTACTAAACACTCTCTCCTTTATACACTTTCTTATTCTCTTATGATCTATAAACCTATGATCCCATCTTCATGGGATGAACTGGACTTCAATCTAAGAGCACCATGTCCATGGTTACATGGACAACAGTAGTGAAAATATTGGATCTCAATGTTTCATTGCTTCTTATCACGGGCCATGGGAGCTTCCTCACTTCATAAGCTTATCCCCCATCCCCCTCTCTTAGATAGATAGATAGATAGATAGATAGATAGATAGATATAGATATGGAGGAATCTTTGAGATTCCTTTGAGATTATCTAGCCCAACTTCTTCATTTGATAAATGAGGAAATAAATGAAGAAATATGCCCAAGATTATTACACGTATCTAAAAGGAGGGGTTAGATGATGGCAAAATTCCTTCCTGTTCTAAAACTGTAATCCTATGAACTGAGGACTACAGTCAAAGTGAGATGGAATAATAGATTGCAATGGCTTAATATTGCATGGATGAATGGATAAATGGCCTTATTGGCAGGCTGATAGTCAGTGGAAGAAAAAGGACCATCTCCTTCTTATTCTCCAGTGCCCAGAAGGAAAAAAATCATCTTTTCACCTTATATTTTTCTGTCTACTGAAGTGACTTAGAAGTTACATACTCATCTGTCACCAAGAGTTTTCACCCATAGCAGAGTGTACAAAAACAATTCTCTTCATTTCTTCTTCTATCATACACAAATCATTTGAAGTCTATATTTAAATATTCTTTTTGTAGGCAGTCATTTCCCATGTGACCATCCCATGAGGAACTCCTGTTTTGGGGAACTGAAGATCAGCTAGTAATCCAGCTTCCAGGATTCTTCATATCTATAGTTTAGGGACTTCAAAGAAAAAAAGGAAATCAACTTAATCTGGCATGAATTATCTTGATGAAGATATGATAGGTCTTTGGCTTGCTGTTTCCTTTTCTGGATACTGGTATTCAATCCCTTTGATAATGTTCTCAAATTTTGCCAATAATCAAAGGCAAACTCATAAGAGTTATGTTTGTAAGGTTCGTAAGGTTTATTTTCATTCTTTCTTGGAAAAATCAAAAAGACATATTCCTTTCTCCAATCCTGTAGCCTGTCTCCCATTCTCCTTGTTCTTTCAAAGATCTCTGCTAGAGAGGGGCACAATCATACTGATAGTTTTCTCAATATGGGACTGCTGGGTTGAAGTTCAGCTCAGCAAAATGACTTGAATTAATCAAGAGCAGGTGGTGATATCTTATTATCTTCTTAATTACATTAGGCATCAACTCCTTATAACCTATATTTTTTTTCTCTCCTACTTAGTATTTCTATTTCCTGCAGTAACGTTAAAAATTCATTTTAAATGAATTCTTTTTTCAGTTTGATGAACATAAGATGCTACCTAAGAGTTATTTTAATTTGCATTTCTTTAATTATTAGAGAAACTGAACAAGTTTTCAAGTGATTATTCACAATTTGCACTTCTTCTTTTGTAAATTATCTGTTCATAGCCTTTGGCCATTTATCCACTGGGGGAATTAAGCATCATCCTAGTCAAGTTGTATTACTTCTTTTCAGAGTCTAAGGTCAGAAAATTTTATAGAAATAGTATCCAAATTTTTACTTTTCTTTTCATTCTTCGGTGATATAGAAAATTTTACTTTGTATAATTAACCCATCCAATTTATCCCCATTTATTTCTTCCATTTGATAGAGACAAATATATCCTCTTTTTAGAAGGGAGAGGGATATTCTTCTTATAACATTTTATATTTTGAAAATGTTTAACACATTGATCCAACTGGAAATTAACATTACAGGATATGGTATGAAATATCGATTTAAATTCATTTTTACCATACTGCTGTGCAATTTCCCAACTACTTTTATGGAAGAATGATTTATTTCCCTTGAACTTATCAAACACTAATCTTTTGGATGCGTTTGGTTCTATTTCTGGATTCCCCATTCTGTTCTGTTTATCTATTTTTCTTTTTTTTTCTTTTTTGCCTCATATGAGATCGTTTTTGACAATTACAAATTTATATTATTTTTAAAGTCTCTCAGGGCAAGCTCCTCTTCATCATTTTCCCCACAATTCTCCTTGAGTTTTAATATAAATTTTGTATTGTTTCCTGATGTTCTAGAAAATAACTCACTGGTATTTTAACTGATATGGTGTTAACTAAATTATTTGGGGAAATACTGAGACTTTATTTTGTTGTTGTTTATTTGTTTTTTAATCAAAATAGGGCTATTCACCTACGTGCAAGGAATATCTCTTCAGTTGTTCAGTTTTTGCTTTATTTTTGTCTATGCAGATTTTAAATCTTCTTTGAAATTATATAACACTACAATTTTAGAGATAAATTCAGTAAGCCTTATTTATCTCAAGTGAAGCATGAAATAGGGAACATACGTTTATCCAATATGTTTACCACTATCATGGAAAGTATCCAAGTGAAAGAAATGGTAAAGTGTTCCAGAAGATGCTGCTTGCCAATGAAATTGCATTGAGAGTATAAAGCCCTGGCATATTGAAGACCCTCCTAAAGAAGATCCATAATCATTCAAAAGAGTTTGGCCTAATTATCCACTTGAGAAAATCAAGTGGATGAAAAATACCTATAAAGTAGAATATGATATAAAGTTGTATTGTCAGCTGGTCTATCAGTACATATATGTATATGTTGGAAAACATTGTGTGTGAACAGTAAATACTGTCTAGAACTGAATAGGAGGAAAGGTAGAGGCCAGATTGCATTTGGGAAAAGCACAGAACTTCCAATGATCTTGAGTTTCTGAAACAAAAATGAGTTTGGTTTTTTTGTGGACTTTATTATTTTTTATTTTTATTTTTGGCAACACTTTTTTGATGCTTCTCTATTTTTTCAGTGTGCTAAAGAAGAAATTAGCTGGAACCTAAATTAACTAAGAAATTAGCCAAAATCTAAATTAATTATCTCATAAAAAGTCACTCAGATCAAATGGATTCACCAGTGACTTTTTTCAAAACCTTTGTAAAATTAATAATCGTTATATTATTTTTGTTCAGTAGTATCTGATTCTTCATGATCCCATTTGAGATTTTTTTGGAAAAGATAATGGAGTAATTTACCATTTCCTTTACCAGCTCATTTTAGAGATGAGAAAGTCACTAAGCCCACTTTTTTTTAATAAGGAAATTGAGCCTCAGAGAACCAAAGTCATTTGCCCAAGGTCACACAGGCAGTAAAATGAGTCTTCCTGACTCAAGGCCCAGGCAGTCTATCCATTGAGCCACCTAGCTAGCCTTAATCACTGTTATATGGAGCATATCTAAATGTCAGTAAATTTGACAGGCTACCAATTTATTTTCATGGGACAAATAGGGTTTTAATCCCCAAACTTGGTAAAGACAAAAAAAAAAAGAAAATTCTTGGTAAATTTCATTGTTTGCTAAAAGTAATAAATAAAATATTAGAAAATAGAAAAGAGCCATACATCACAAAATATTCATTCAGATCTATATAAGGCTTTTTATCAGCTACATATGGATATTTCAAAATCAGGAAAATGATATAATAGATATTAATAATAAATTATTGTTTTATTAATAGATGCAGAAAAATGCTTCTAGATTTGAGAATTTGTGAGACTTCTTCCTTTACATGCCAGATACATTTCCTGAAAAAATAGGGGCCTTTTCCATTGTTTATGCATCTTTGTGTATGCTTTTTATAGAAGAGGTCACTCTCCTTTTTTTTTTTTCATCTATCACTTATATTTTGGATTGAAAGAATACTAGTTTCTTCTTACCTTGTGACACGCTCTCATGGTGAGAAATAAACCCATACAGTTGCTAGCATTTTTGAAGGCTAAAACATCCAAATCTTTGGAAGTTGGGAATAAACTTCAAGGATCAAGTCAAGGGTTAAGCTGATGTCGAACTATAGGACCAAGGAAGCCTGAGGGGAAAGATTCAGGTGGAAACAACTTTCCTGATTTCCTAAGACTCCCAGGTCTGCTATTTGTAGGAACAATTTGTTGAATAATACCTGCCTTATCTGCCTCCCTAGCATTATCTTGCTATTATGTTCTAGGTCTTTGCAGGGAGGGCTGATAGGGGGTGCCCCCAATCTGCATAGACACTTCAAGGTCAAGAACAGAGCAAATGGTAGATGTGTGTGGAGAATGCTGATGAACAGTAGTGGTCCAGAGGAAAAGCAGAAGTACAGCTCAGCTGTGTGTTCCCAAGTACATTCTGCCAGACTCTGGAAGGAGAAGGGAGATTTCATTAGCACTCATGGCTCTGAGGCAGCCATTCTAGTAGCTAAAAGAGCTTATCAGAAGGTTCTCTTCTGGGACTTCATGGAGATAATCAGGGTCAGAGGACCTGGGTTTGAATCTCAGTTCAGCTATTTGCTCACTGTGATTTGGGGTGAGGTATTTAGCTTATCTCAGATTCCTCCTTGTCAAGTGATTCAGGAGTGTGCTGGTAATACTTAACAACCAGCTTTCTGAACTGGGCACACTCTTAAACTTTATCTGCATTATTAATATTTTCTTCAATTTAGACAATCCACAAAATGATTCATCAAGCTTGTATTTGTTAAGTTTGCTGATTTCCAAAACATTGGAAATTTAATAATAGGCTATCTTGAGCCTGTTTGAGCTGGCTCTGACATATGCCCATTGATCTCTAGGGTTCCTTTCAGCTACTAATCCTATGAATTTACATGAACTACTTCAATATTGTTTAAAAAGTGTCCATCTATGTGAACAGGCAAGAAACTTACCCTGATCATATGACTTAAAACTAAATGGACTTTAGAGACTGAATAGGACAAGCCCTGAAGAAAAAGGTCAGGTCACACAGATAAAAAACAATAATAGAGCAATAATAATAATAAAAATAATAATAAAAAGAAGGAACTAACATTTACAAAAACACCTACTATGAGTTATATATATGTATATTTATATCTATATCTATCTATATATATATAGATAGATAGATATAGATATACATATATATAAAACCTTATTTGAGCTTCACAACAGTACGGGACGTAGGTCCAGCACTCTAACCACTGCACCACTGAGTTGGCCCTTTTTAGTTAAAGCTCTGGGTGATACAACTGGGATTTGACCTGCATTCTCTGGGTCCAATTCTCATCCTCCAAGCCGTGCTGCTACCCGGGATTTGCCAACAAGAAAGCTTGTGTTGTTTTCTCTGCCCACTCTGCACATTAACCTGGGAGCCTCGCTGCATTTCTTCTTACGGGCAGAGAGCCTGATGCCATCTGCTTCCAGAGCCAATCCTTTGTATCTGACGGGGCTCAGTAGCTTCCCCAGGGAGTGGGCAGTTAATCCCACAGATCCACAAGCCTCCTGCTGGAACTCATGCAGCTCAGCAAAGGGTCCTCCCCACTGCCAGGGCAAAAGGTGAGTGTCCGGGTATTCGGGGAGAAGAGGGAAGGCGGGCAGGTAGCAAAGTCTGCCGTCCAACTGCCAGGCCTGGGGGAGCTTATCAGCAGGTAATCCAGTGATTAAGCAGCTTGTGCCTCAGCTGGGGTGTAAATGAGTCAGCCGGCCTGCAGTGAGGAGGGCAGCTACCACAAAGCCAAAGTCAGGGACCTGGTGACCAAAGGAGAAAATATATAACAAAGCCATAACACTAACAGATGCCCAGGGCTACAGCCTAGGCTGGAAGGCCAAGACCGGAGGAAGAGTCAAGCATCCCTACCCAGGTACCCACCAAAGGGGTCTCCTTGGAGAACTTCCTCCTTTTCTTCTGACAGGCTGAGGATACAGAGATGCTTGTAGGCTGTCCATCCATCCTTCCCAAACTTGCTTCTGTGACAGATCCAGCTTCTCTTCCTGTCACACATCTTTCCTTCCTGCTCTGACGTTCTTCATTGCTTGGATGCTGTAGCCTGTCCTCTCCTACCAAGTGCTCATGCATAGTCCTCCGGTGATGTTCATGGCATTCTGAGTCCCAATCATATAATAATAATAATAGAATAATTGCTTTTTAAAAGATTGGAAGAAGCTTCAGTGTAGGAAGGGGAATTTGCAATTTTCTAAAGAAGTAAAGGCCGTCCTTCTGCTCTGTTGCTTCATTCTTGGCCCATTTTGTTCATCTGCACCATCTATCCCAGATGGACACACTAATCAGAGTCATCAATGGTTGAAGTTAATTAGCTCTCCAAAAAGTAAATGTACACATGACATACATTTGAATGCAATCTGCATCATTGACATTTTCTCCATCACTTTCTTAAATCAAGACAATCAACAAAACAATCCGTCAAGCCCTATTTTGAAGCATTTGCCAATATCTGAGGTATAAATACTCAGACTGAAAATTTAACAATCAGTTGTCTCCTCTACACATCTGATATTAATGGAAAGGGTTATGGGTCATCCAGCCAGCTGCATGTTCATTGAACTAAATTAAAGAATAATCAACTACAACAGGTGGCAGTGAGGATGCCATAGTGCAGAGAGTGCTGGACCTGAAGTCCAGAAGACTCCTCTTCCTGACTTCAAATCCGACTCAAACACTTTACCAGTTGAGTGAGCCTAGTCAGGTCACTTCACCCTGCTTGCCTTAGTTTCCTCATCTGTACAATTGGCTAGAAAAGGAAATGTCAAGCTATTCCAGTATACTTGCCAAAACCAAAAACAAATAAGGTCACAAAGAGTCAGATCCATCTGAAATGACTCAAAAATAACAACTATAACAGATTTTCAAGAGGTGTATAATTTAAGTGGCAGTCTTACCTAGCAGTGACAATTACCTATCTATACAACTTAAAGTGGATCTTTTTAGAGGTGTTAGATGGACCTAGATGTACAATTGCTACATATGAGTTAGATTTTTTTCAATATGTTGGTTGGTTTTCTGAACTTTTGTTGATTCTTTTAAATAAAGAATGTAAAATTCTTTATTATAAGAGATGACCCTTTGAGAGGGAATAGAAGGGACATTTTGAGAATGTAAGTGACGTCAAAACAAAAGGTCCCAAAGACAGTTTCAGAAATTAGCTTGGAACACCCTTTGTCTCCACTCAAACTCCTTTCCATCCATTGCTGTTGAACCAACTCGTAGTAATGTGCTCTGATTATTCGAGAGAGCAATTGGGAGATTTCTGGAAAGTCTCCAGTTAATTTAAATATGATCTGGAAAGTACACTTGCCACTTTGGTGGAGAAATTGGAAGGCATCCTGTTTTCATGGGGCTCTGAATGGTTGCCACCTAGAAATGGCTTCTATATATCAAAATCTGAAGTGTAGACCAGGGTATTCAAAAGTTAATGGAGTGGGGAAATTTAGACAGACACTGTCCAAGAGCCCACTTTACCCCGTTCCTTCATTTGCACTTGCCCTGCCTCCAGAAACAGCCTTGACCTGGGGTGTGCTTCCTCTCCCCAGGGCCTGAGACATACAGTAACATCTCCAGTTCCTTGTTCCGACTTTCTTCCCTCACTACCCCAGTACCAAGAAGGGATATAACTTAAATAGTAGCCATACATTGGTTCGTCCCTCTTTCCCTAGCTATGATCAGTCTTTCAGCAACATAAAAATCTTGCAATTTTTTTCTCCAAGTTCTCCCTTTTCTCCAAGTTCACAAAACAATTCATTCTAATTGGGGAACAGATGATGAAAGTTAGAGGCTGTAGCAGATTACTGAAGCAGTCATAGGATGGGAGGGTTGGGGAGTCTGAATAGTCACTTGGATTTAGAAATGCTTAGAAGGCTGGGCTGAGACTGGGTAATAAATGATATTCCCAGAATAAACAATGGTCAGAACAGCTGCCATCTCTGAGTGTCAAAAGGCAAGAAAAAGAATAGGGAACCAGATCAAGGAAAACAAATATCAATAGATAGTTGCTTCACTCAGTGTCGTGATAATGGCTGTGTCTCTTCCCTCTCCCACCATGGACGTGTCATGCTATCTTGTGTGTTTTATCATCTGAACCCGGCACCCTTAAGTTAGGAGATCCTCTGATATTTTAAGTAGAAAAATCAGCAATTGAAGCAGCTTCCTGGTCTACCACTTGCAGCCCTTGCTGGTCTCTCCATTCTTCCTCCACCTCCCAGCCCCAGCCTCTGTCTATCCCTCCCAGTGTTTGTGTCAGAGATGGAAGAGGTGGAAAGGAACATCATGTTTCATTAAGCTGGGAACATTAAACTTTGATGGAGCCTGTTTGTACTGAGGCCCCAGGGAAGCCCTCTAGTCTGCCTCTTCTTTCCAGCACCCATTAATAAGCTTTCCCGACTCCTCCCTTGGACCCCACCTATAAATGAATGGTTTGTCAACCAAGACTGGAGACTCTCATAGATCTAAGCAATGGAACTGTTTCAGGAAAAGAAAACAAAACAGAGTAAACCAGCCAGCTCCTGAAAAATGACCCAGTTTTCCAATACCAGCTTTAGAGATTGGAATCAATGACCTCTAGGGACAGTCTAACAGCACTGGAAAGCAAGAAAAGCTTGTGTATTGTGCTTTCAGCTCCCATTTTCTGGGACTTTCTTTCCTATTCTTGTAGGAACCAAAGTCCTGCTTTCTGATCCCTTTTCCATTAAATTTACCCCCTAGGACAGACTCGGAGGTTAGCTTCCCATCTCTTAGAGTTAATCCCTGATCTCCCTCCCCCCAAATCATGTCAGTTCTAAATCTGAGAACCCAATTCTCCCTTGGAGACTGAAAGGCTTTTTCCCTAGGAGAGAGAGCTCAGGCCTTAGTCAGACGATGAGGCAGATTTGAGCCAAGTTTAAGAGTGGGAGATGTCTCAGAAGTCCTGGAATCAAATGTAACCTGGAATAAGGCATTGGTATAAGACTTAACTCATTGGTAGAAACCATGATTATTTGACTTTCTCTACCTGCATTAAGGGACTGAGTTGGCAAGAGTTGGAAATATAGACATGTTAAAGGTGTCAGCTCCTTTCTCTCCCTCCTAGGATCTCTCCACGAGAACCTGAAACTGCCTGTCCCCTCTCAAAGCCAGAAGCCTGAAGAATCCCACTCTCCCAAATTCTCAATGATTATGCCCTTCATGCAGGTATAGATGATCATCAAGTAATCATTCTGACCATCAATGGAAAAGAGGGTTGTTCAAAAAACCTAGAATTGAACCCTGGATTATGCACATATTCTAGGGTTGGTAGCCCAGCATTTTAATTATCCTGGCTCAGTGAAAGTCTAATTCTATTTTAAAGGCCTCTATGAGATTAATGACCTGCTTCAAGGAGGTAGTCCAATGTGAGAGCTCCATCATTGCTGAAAAAGGTTTTATTTTCCCCTCACGAAGAAGCTAAAAGCATCCTTTATTTGCCTGGGGATACCCCTAGACAAAGTACTCCAAAACCATAACATTCTGTGGGGCCACATTGTCTCAAAATCACAGATCACAACCCTCCACTAATATGTTTCTTTTTAATAGCAATAGAATAGCTGAAGAATGCAATTAATTCAAAGCAAATCCATTTAATTAAATAGTATATAGTAAAAAAAAATCACAGTAGAACCTAGTCTCTATAAACAAGGGCACATTCCCCCACAAAAACACATGCAGTCTAAAGAAAATGTAGACCCATTTTGAAAATACATATAGTAAATGTGTGGCTAGGAGACATGTGGAGAAAGGTCACATCTTTGATACTGCAAAGTGACTGCTGCTTTCTGGTGCTGTCATTGCAATGGCACTAACTTCTACTGGTCTACTGGTCTTTTGCTGGTCTATAGTCACTACCAGGTGTAAAGCCTCTCCTGAGTTTGTTCTCTGGTCTCACATAGTTGCTGATGAAGAATCCCATGGTTGTTGCCAGGATTAATAGTGTTGGGCAGTTTTTGTTGGTTTCTTCTATTTTTCATTGGAATTCTCAGATAAAAGACAATCTTTTCGAGATAAGAGGAAAATTGGGCTATTAGTAAGTCATATAAGAGAGAGAGAGAAGAAAGACAAGAGGAAAATAGAGAAGGAAAAGAAATAGGGAAGAAGTATAGAAGGAGGAGACCTAATTTTTTTGTCTTTGGTCTCCTCCCCCAGAATCTAGCACATAGTAGGTGTTTATTCAATGTTTGTTAAATTAAATAAAATTGAAAAAAATTTAGAGAAAAATATAAAGGGAAAAGCTAAAGAAGGGAAATTATGGGAAAACAAAACAGTGAAACAAAGAGAGTGAGAAGGAAGACAGGGAAGAGAGAAACAAGAAAGAGTAAGGGTTCTTTCCCTTAGGGGAAAAAAGACAAGAAAGGAGTAGGAGGAGAAATAGGAAAGAAAAAAGATGAGAGCCTGATAAGGAATAGAAACAAAAAAGGAACAGGAAAAGGGTGTGAAGAGATTGAGAGGGAAGAATGGAAAAGAATGAGCAGCTTGGCAATATGTTCATTTCCCTTCCTTCTCTAATGAACAAAGAGTCCAGGGAGTATTCTCTCTTAACAATTTCTCTTTATTCCCCTGCCCAAGGGAAAGACTATGTACCTACTTTTTGAACATGTTATCAGTAAGGTTTTCAATAATTTATGGATTCTGAATAAATAGCAAGGCTGCTTCCTGTCTCCTTCCCTCCAGGATTGACTGCCTGAACCAGTCTGATGCTGGTAGAATTAGGAAAATTAAGAACTGCTCCCTTACAACACAATTTACACATTATTTTTGTTGTTGAATCATTTCACTCAAAGTCTTCATGAGCCCATTTGGGGTTTTCTCAACAAGGAATAGTCTGTCTTTTCCTTCTCCAGTTAATTCTTACAGGTAAGGAAACTGACTGAGTGGATGCCCACCAATTGGAGAATGACTGAATAAGTTATGGTCTATGAATGTTATGGGATATTATTGTTCTGTAAGAAATGACCAACAGGAGGATTTCAGAGAGGCCTGGAGAGACTTACAGGAACTGATGCTGAGTGAAATGAGCAGAACCAGGAGATCATTATACATGGCAACAGCAAGACTATATGATGATCAGTTGTGATGGACGTAGCCCTCTTCATCAATAAGTTGTGTTATGTAAAATATATGTATTATACAAATATACAGAGAGACAGAAAGGGGGGAGAGACTCAGAGACAAACAGAGAGATGGACAGAAAGAGGGTGAGAGAATAAGCTTCAAACTTAGTTCCAACTAAGTTGATTCAAACTAGTTCCAATCCAAACTAGGTGCCATCTACACCCACAGAGAGGAACATGGGAAGAGTGTGGACCACAATTGCATTTTCACTCTTCTTGTTGTTTGCTTCCATTTTATTTTCCTTCTCTTTTTTTTTTTCTTGTGCAGCATGATAATTGTATAAATATGTATACATATATTGGATTTAACATATATTTCTGCCATCTTTAACAAATGTTCACCAGTTGAGGCTCATCCAAAGAATTGCTGTGAATATAAAAGGAGTAGCTGTCTTCTGGGGACCCAATATTCATGAGTACTGAGTTGGAGAGCTCTCAGATTACATGTGTTTTTTTGAAAGAGTACATTTGAACATGTCAGAGTATATCTTTTTGGATGATGGGGACAGAAAATGAATACAGAATAACCCACATTTGAACTGGATTCAACTATCCAGAAGATAGTTGACTACTTAGCCCCTAAGGGTTAGAGGAGGTAACCTTTGAGGGGGTTGAAAGTAATTTTCCAGCACCATTGTTCATGGCTCCAGTCTGATATGCTCCCCAATACTGATTAACTAATTGAAATCTTCTCAATATCAATTAGTCTCCCATAATTATCTTTCAGTTAGGGGTACTTAACAAACAGATATTGAACAATTGGTAGAAAAGCAAACAGCATATATAGCAGAGGAATAACTCCAGGTCCCTATTATTAAACTTTTTCTCCATGGAGTTCTCATGAAATTCCCTTTGATATATGTAGCTCTCTGCTGGTCTCCAAGGGTCAGTACCCTTATGGAATTCAGAAGCCACCTTTCTTCTAGTATTTCTTGTTCATTTTTCAGCTGTTGCTGCTCCTGGGAAACTGTGACTGGCTCCAATGTGAAGTCTATTACCTTTTAAATGCTCACAAGGTCATTCTTTGGGCAAGGACACAGAGCCTCTCCCTCCCCTCACTGCTGCAGCCAAGAGAGTCCTTCTCAGGGGCTGGGCTGGACAGTCTCCACCATTTTTTCTGGCCTGCTGTTAGGATGCTAGATTCCAAACTGACTTGCTGTTTTATCCCAGCCCCACAGAGCATGACTGATTCTCCTCAAACAACCACAAGGCATGTCCTATGTGATATAATCTGTTTTCATTCAATTCATACCTGCTTCACACATTTGATTGATTGATTCAATACAGGTGCCTAGGAATTGTTCACACTTCATTTAGACATTCACACCTTTGACTGATTGATTCTGAAATTCAATCAAAAAGACATTCTCACCTGATAAAAGTATTAGGGCTCCAAGCAAAGCTTATTTTCTCACCCTCTTTCTGTCTGTCTGTCTGTCTCTGAGTCTCTCCTGCCTTTCTTTCTCTCTGTATATTTGTATAATACATATATTTTACATAACACAAATGTTACATGTGTGTTGAATGTGTACACACATATATGTGTGTGTATATGGTTATATATATGTGTGTATGTGTATGTATGTTTGTGTATACAAGCATACACATACACTATTATATTTACTAATCTATATACCTGTTGCTCTCACTAGTAGAATGTTAGCACCTCAAAGGCCTTGGATGTTCATTTTTGTCTGTGAATCTATCTCCAGTGTAGCCTTAAATAGGTGACTTAGTGGAGAGAGCACCAAGTCTGGAGTTCAAATCCAGCCTGAGACTTTTATTAGCGGTGTGACCCTGGAGAAGTCACCTAAGCCTGTTTGCATTAGTTTCCTCAGCTATAAAATGGCAAACTATCCTAGTATCTTTTCCAAGAAAATCCCAAATGAGGTCACAAAGAGTTAAGATACAACTGAAACAACTATATAACAGCAATCTCCAGTGTTAGGCAGAGTTCCTGTCACATAGGATCATAACTTTATAACTGGAAGGGATTTTTAGAGAACATTTAATCTAGCATCAAAATTTTACAGGTAAGGACGTTGAAAGCCAGGAAGTTTATCTGATATGCCTAAAGTCACATGAGTAAAAAAGTCAGGATTTGAACCAGGTCTTCTGGCTCCAAATCCAGAGTTCAATCATAGAAAGCACTTAAAAATTTCTTCTGAATTAAATTGAATTATGGCACATTTATGCTTATAGAGCTAGAATATATGATTGGCACTGGTGGTGCTGGTGGGTGCTATGACCTAAGGCCATAGATACTTCTGTTGGAATCGGGCCCAGGAAGGGAGTTTGGCTCATCTGATGAACAGTTTCATGCAAGGGGCATCAGAGCCAGCTTAAATTTGCCAAATTTAATAGATCTCACCTTAATTTATTACACTGATTGTCTAGATGTAACCAACTACTGGAGAAAATTATACTTATACATCCAACTCTGCATTTGCTGCTCTGCCTGGTTTTAACTCCACAGGACAACATGTCCCCGGTACCCCCTGGTTTCCCCTCTGCCCCTTTTCCTGACTTCTTTTTGTATGTTGTCCCTCCCCTATTAGTTTAGGGCAGTGACTATATTTTATTTTTTAAATTAATTGTATCAATTTCTGGCACATAGTAGGTGTTTAATAAGTGTTGGATTTGAATAGAGATTAAAGTTGCTTTCTTTTCTGAAAACTGGTTATTAAACATTTATCACCATATCCCCAACTATGAACTTGCCACATAAGAATGGGGGAAAAAAAGGCTTCCATGAGTCAGAAAACATCTGGGCCTTCCTTGTCTATTCTCTTGCAGTTCATATGTCAGTGGGTCAAATGCCAGACTGGAAATCAAGACCTTGACTTTCTAAATCTCTGAGTTGAAAACCTGATCAATTAGGCACTGATATTATAAGCATTCTTCAATTCAATGATTCCTTTACATAAAAATTTTACATTGCAGTTCTCCTAGTTTATTAGAATGTATATTTATAGATCTACTACTCTCTGGTAGGATGGAGTCCAAAAACCTGAAGCTAAAGTGTTAAGCACCCTATGAGGCCCCCATGAAGGTCTATTTTAAATGGAGAGAAAGCATCTAATTATTGATAATAGAAAATAATTAAGACATTTTCAATTCAAAATTCAAAATCCACCTATACATTTTTTTAAATCCCACTTTCACTTATGCATCATTTAGAAAGATTTCTAAAATTCAGGAGAGCAGAGTTCTGGCTTTTACCATGGTGTTAATTACATCGGTGGATCTTTTTGACCCTTGGTTTTATCTGTCAAACAAGAGGATTAGGTCCTATGAAATCTGAAGGCTCATTATAGCCTTGATATTCTAGAATTCTAGTCTCCCCAGCCTTTATGGAGTCATGGCCATCGCAAGACCCCCTCTTTTCCATAACATGACTTATTCCAAAGATCTAAATGATTTTGGGGAAAGTGAGAGTGGGTTTCAGGGCTTAGGAACAGAAACTTTAGGTGAGACATGCTGACACATGTCCAGGCAGGTGCAGAGGGATTATTTCAGCAGGCCTCACTGGCTTCCTTCCCTCCTTGATTTAAGTGGCAAGGAAAATGCATTATTTTTTCATTAAAAAATCATTTTGGAACAGATAGCTTTCAGAGATGTAATTAGCCACGTTATGTTTCTCCATTAGCAGTCCCCAGAGTTTTCTGGGATCTCTTTCTCCTTTCCTCCTCATTTCATTCTTTTCAACCTTTTTAAAAAACATTTCATGCTCTCTTCCTGCCTCCCCTCCTCTCCTACTTTTGAACTGAATAATTAATTTGAAATCCGGATACTGGCCAACACAACAAACTTAGCAGTAACTTTTCCTGTAAGTTAATTAGATTCTTTTTCTATTTGATCAAAAAAAGTTATTTAAGGTTATCATGGGAATCTAAAAAGTCATTTTTTGTGATTTAGGAAAAAAGTAATGTATCTAAAATTTGTTCAGTCATATTAATGGGTCCCAATCTTAGTCATAGTCACTGATTCTTTAGTTAAGACTTACACTTACTGCTAAATAACTATTTTGTGGATGATCTCTTGAACCTGTTGAAAGGGGAAGTAGCCTGTGTGGAGAAGCCAGAGACCCCCTTAGTCTTCATCTCATAATCTGGGCAATTTTAACATCATTGTCACTCATATTTGAGGGTGTGTTGGAGCTGACTTAAATTTTCAGTGTGATCCTTTATATTTCAGAATTTGGCAATCACTCCAAATCAGGGTGGCCATTTACCAGTACATGGTTGCTCCATAAACATGGTTTGAGTTTAGCAATGACTAAGTCATCCCCACACTGGAAGCTTGGAAACTATAGATCAGGGGTCCTCAAACTATGGCTGCGGGCCAGGTGCAGCAGCTGAGGACAATTATCCCCCTCACCCAGGGCTATGAAGTTCCTTTATTTAAAGGCCCATAAAACAAACTTTTTGTTTTTACTACAGTCTGGCCCTCCAACAGCGTGAGGGACAGTGAACTGGCCCCCTATTTAAAAAGTTTGAGGACCTCTGCTATAAATGAACAACAATAACAATAATAATGAGCATTTTTATAGCACTTAAGGTTTGCAAAGAGTTTTGCATCCATCATCTTATTGGATAATTACGACCCTAGAGCTCACAAGACTGATCCCAACACCCTCAATTGATGTATCCACTGAATTGTCACCATACGTATCCAATGTACTCTAGCTCATCGAGCCACATGTCTTACAGCAGCTCTCCTGAGTTGAATTCATTTGGTAGGATTAGTTAAGAGACATCAAAGTGGTGTTTGAAGTTCGGTCTCCCCACTAGAGGGGACCTTCATCCCCACTGTGATCACAAGAAACTGAAATACCTGTAATGCATTTGGAAATTAAACAGGAGTCTGATAAATTGGTCAATTTTGAAATTATCTAATTGTTTCATAATACACAGATCTAGATGCCAGATCAGTGAGCTAATGCTTTTGTCCTAGATGCCGAGGTATTACCTGTCCATCACCTAGCTGCCTCTCCAGGTGATACTTTAATTGGAGAAATCCATAGCAACCTAATTCTCCCTAGACCTTATAGCTATGATCTTTCGACAATGTTTGAGGTATATCGCATAGGTGTAGCTGACAGTGATCCAACAAAAGGACCCCACCTGTTAGATGGGCTGCCTCACAGATGGACAAATTGGAGTCCTCCCGCTAGGTCCATTGTCAGCTGGGCTGCCCCATCTCAGATCCAGATTGCGTACCTCTCTGTGGAGAAGTGAGATGAATATGTGATGGGAAAGGGATGGAAATGGGTTAAGGCTTAGTCAAAACATATGGGCTTATCAAAAAATATGCAACTTGTTTAATTGCATAGAAATTTTAGTAGCTGTGTTTGTAGTTGTTGTTCAATCATTTTCAGTAATGTCCAGCTCTCTGTGGTGCCATTTTGGGTTTTCTTGGCAAAGATACTGGAGTGTTTGGCCATTTCCTTCTCTACCTCATTTTTACAGGTGAGAGAACTGAGGCAAACAGGTTTAAGTGACTTGCCCAGGATCACACAAGCTAGTACACATCTGAAGCCTATTTTGAATTCAGGAAGACCAATTGTCCTGTTCTAAGGAGGTCTATCAGTTGGGAAATGCCTGAACAAACTTTGGTATAGTAATATGAGGAAATATTGAGTTGTAAGAAATGACAAGAGAAGGATTTCAGAGCATTTGATATAAAAGCAGAATGAGCAGAAGAGGGAAACAACTTATTATTGGGACAACAACACTATTAAGGCAAATAACTCTGGAAGACTTAAAAACTCTTCTTCTCCCATACTCTAATTATGGAAAATAATAAATTCCTCTCCCTTTTTCATTTCCTCACTAGTGTATTCCTTTTGCTCTCCCTTCTTTTTCTTCCCCCTTTTAAGATCCTCAGAACACAATCAATCCATTCTAAGAAATAAGACTTTGTCTTATTTCACTCCCTTTGTACCCTTTGAAAATAGTAAAGTCATACAGAGCCTCAGTTTTTTTTTAAATTAGAATGTTAGCACTACATCATCATATTGTCAACTGTACAAGTAAATTTGTCTGTTTCTAATAGGTCCTACTCACCTCTAGTCTTTTCATTGGAAATGCTTGAAAGTTTTCTATTCCATTAAAGATCTAATTTTCCCTTTGTAGGATAATAGTCACTTTTTTTTTAGAAAAGCTAACCGTTTATTTTATTTAATATTTATTTGTTTATTTAACACTAAAAACAAAATAGAGAAAGAAAACAAGAAGAGGAAACTAAAACCAAACCAAACCCAACCAAAACACTGTCATATGTTCAGAACATCAGGGAGGATTTAAAATATGTAACAATAAATTTCCATTTCAAGAAAACATATAATAATAGAATAGATTTTATTCATGACTGCCCATATTTTCTTTGCTTCTTTGTAGGTTATTTTTTGTTCTCTGCTGTGCACTTTTTACTTTATTTTCCTCCTTTCATCTCCACACTTCCCCAAAGCAGGCTACAGTTAAGCATGGATATATATATATATATATATATATATATATATATATACATATACACACATGCATATGCGTATATATTCACACCCACATAATACATATATCTATATACACATAAATACACTTACATGCATATATATGCATTTATGCAAATTGTATACATGCATCTAAAACTATTAATATGAGTGCTCAGTTTTTTAAGGATAAAATATCTTTATTTGTAAGCATATGCCTTTTGCCTTTTGAAACATTGTATTCTAGTATCTCTTAGCATTTATGTAGAAGATACTAGGTCTCAAGTAATCCTAATTATATTTCCTTAGTCCTTGAACTGCTTCTTTCTGTATGCTTATTATACATACATACATATATACATACATATCATTACACATTTGATATACATTTTATGGATTTTAACTATTATATTCCTGGGACTTTTTCTTTCCATTTTACTTTACCTTTTGGTTCTAAGAAATCATTTATGTTTATTCAAATACAATGTTCAGACTTTTAAACAAAATTCAAGCTGGACAGTCCTGTGCCAGTGTCTTTCATGTCATACAATCAATTCTAAAGGTCTTGAGATCTTGAGAGTGTTCTTTTTTTGTCTATCTTGGGAGCGCTTGCTTTGTGTGAGTTCTCCATAAAATCATCTTTTTGGCAACCGTGTATTTGGCATTCCGACAATGTGGCCAGCCCATCAGAGTTGTGCTCTCTGCAGTAGGGTCTGAATTCTTGGCATTTAGTTCAAGAAAGGACTTCAGTGTCTGGTATATTTTCCTGCCAGGTGATCTTCAGAATCTTCCTAAGAGAATTCAAAAGGAAACAATTCTGTTTCCTGGCATGGAACATGTATACTATCCATGTTTCACAGGCATACAACAGTGAGGTCAGCCCATTGGCTCTGTGGACTTTCCATTTGATAGTCTAATTCCTCTCCTCTTCCACATTTTCCTTCAGACCTTCCCAAACACTGAGCTAACTCTGGTAATATGTGGGTCAATCTCATTATCAATGTGGACATCCCTGGAAAATATACTGCCAAAGTAAGTGAACTTATCCACAACATTCAAATCTAAGATTCAGAACAAAAGGGGAAAAACCATGAGAAAAAAAGCCAAAAAACATTTTAAAAAGTGAAAATAGTATGCTTCAATCTTGCGTTCAGACTCCATAGTTCTTTGTCTGGATGTGGCCAGCATCTTCCATCACGAGTCCCTTGGAATAGATTTGGATTTTTGGATTGCTAAGAAGATCTAAGTCTATTTTGGTCATCTGTTACTATGTACAATGTTTTTTTTCCAGTTCTGCTCACTTCATTCAGGATCAGTTTATAATGTCTTTCCTTATTATTGGGACAACAACACTATAAAGGCAAATTACTCTGGGAGGCTTTTCTGAAATCTATCTGTTCATTATTTCTTAGAGCACAATAGTATTCCATTTCTTTCATATACCATAACTTGTTTAGCCATCCCTGACTGACGGGTATCCCCTCGATTTCTAATTCTTTGCCATATCAAAAAAATCTGCTATAAAATGTGGGTCCCTTTCCCTTTTTGTGATATCTTTGGGTACAGAGTTAGTAGTGATGTTGCTGGATCACAGGGTATGCAGAGTTTTATAGCCCTTTGGGCAGGTTCCAAACTGCTCTCCAGCATGGTTGACTCATTCACAACTCCATCAACAATACATTAATGTTTCCATTTTCCCTTATCTTCTCTAACATTTATCATATTCCTTTTCTGTCATATTAGTCTGGTAGGTGTAAGAGTTATTTTAATTTGCTCACTAGTGCTTTAGAGCATTTTTCCATATGACTAAGTAGCTTTAATTTTTTCATCTAAAAACTGCCTCTTCATATCCTTTACATTTTTCCATTAACATTCATCTCTTTTGCTTTTGTTTTTTTTATGGTGTAATTCTTTCCTTTTGGAGATATGATCATTCTTATGCTGCATGGAGTTTTTATAAGATTTGTTTATCTTTCCAGCTTTAGTTCCTGAATTGGAATTTTGTGCCAGGACTGGTTTCTGATCCCTGCTGAACTTTGTTTGGGGCAGGAAGCTCTTTTTGGTCATCTTGGGTGTCCTGAGTTTTTGCAGTGATTTCCCAATCTTGGGATTAAACCTGCTGGATTTTTAGGGCCATCTATGATATCTTAAAACAAGAGTTCTAGTGATCTTGTGTCCTCTAAACACCTAAGCTATCTAAGTGCTGCTTGCATAGTCTGCTTCTCCTTGGACATTTCAAGACAGCCACCAGGCTCAAGATTTTCTGATCTCTTTGGGAATTTCTCAGGAGATAAGCACTCACCTGTTATTGCCTCTGGATTCAGAGCCCTGTGGGAGTCACATAAATAGGGCTAATTTCTGGTCCCACTTGAAGACTGTTGGCTTGTCTGCCTGTACTGGTTCTTACTTTGTTGGTGATCCCCTTTTCTATTTTAGGATAGAAATCTCTGTATTTTATCATTGCATTTCTTGATTATTATTTGGTCTGATGTGAATTTAAAGTTTTGGAAAGAAGGAAGGAAAGAAGGAAAGAAAGGAGGAGGCAGTATGGAAATATGGGAGAAGGAGAAATAAAGGAAGGAAAAATACATTCATTAAGCAACTACTCTGATGAGGAAATGGAGGCAAATAGAGATAAGATTCATATCTCACAGGTTCACCTAATGAGGTGAACAGATTTAAAATCAGCTTATTCTGCATCCAAAGTGCTCTCTCCATTGTATTACTTAGCTAGAGTATGTGCTTGGGAGTTATGTGCTCTGGCTACTTTAAGGATTTCATCTTGACAGGAAGAGGAGGCTTTTCAGTGTCTGATGCCATGCAAACTCAGCTGTTTCCACTGTGAGGAATACCAACAATCTCAGAAAGCTACTTAGATTTGGATTTATGAATCATAGCTTAAAATCAGGGACTCTTGACCTGAGATGGAATATCTTGTAACAGCCACTAATAGTCTGTGTGTACCGACACATACACAAAATAGTGAAAGCAAATATAGCATGCTATGTGTTTGTGTTTGCTTACAGCCTTGTCATCTCATCAAAAGCTTTAAAATGAAAAGAGAATTGGAGAAGAACTTCCTATATATTTGATACCTTGGAGAGTAGCAGTTTCAACAAAGGGATAAAAATAGTCTTTGAGATGCCCACTAATTTGTAAGAGACAAAAATTAAAAGGAGCCAGCAATAAAACCAATAGCCTCAGATTTGCACAAAGTATAGGTTATCAGCAAAGTGAATTGGGCAAAAATAGACAAATTTAACCTTGCGTTTATCACTAGCCTGAAGGAATGGCTGAAACATGGATATGGAAGAGTTATACCTTATTTGAAAGAAATAGAATAAATGAGGGGTGATGGAAGAATATATTTGGAGGATAGAGATTCAGATAATAATTAATAGTAATTAATCCCCAATGCATTTTCTTGTGTTTTTATGATTTTTTTTTTTGCTATTCACATTTGAATCTAATATTTAGTAAAGATGCTCATGCAAAGAAATGGAGGAACCAGAGAAATGAAGCATGGTAGAAAGCACTTCATCAAGGATCAACAGAGAAAGAAACAAAGAATACTGTTGCTTGAATTGGCTACAAACCACCTAGACAGAAAGAAAACATAGATTTGGAAAATAGACAAACAGGCTTGGAAGCATCAGAAGTCTAGCAATGAAGTCATGATATAATGGTGATGGAAGATCAGTTAGCTGGAGCTCTCTCTGTCTGCCAAAAGCAGAACATCTAATTCATTCTGAAATGGCCTTAATGATTATTTCATCCTTCAAAATATATAAAAATGATGAAGGGAACTGACTCTCTAGACATTATTCTTATCAATAAAGAAGGCTTGGTTTCTGAAGTGGAAATGATGCTAACCTTAGAGAAAAGTGACTACACCTTGTTAGAATTTGTCATAGAGAGGAGGAAAACTGGGAATAGTTGGTATGCTCCCTAAATTTTGACAAAACAAATTTCAAAGTATTTAAACAAAGGGTAGATAGGATCCCATGATATAAAATTATCTGGGGAAAATAAACCCCAAAATAATGGGAAGTTTTGAGGGATGGCAAACAGAAACAATTCCAGTGAGGAGAAAAATATGGACGCTGTCTGAAGAAACTGATGTGGAAATGCAGAGAACTTATTAACCAATTTAGATAAACAAAAGACGGTGTGCACAGAAGGTGGTAAACAAGAGCAGGTAATGGAGGTTGAATGCAACTGGATGGCTCACTCCTACAAAAGAGTTGAATGTCAAAGCTCAAAATGAGCTGAAGCTGGTGATGGATGTTAATGATTCAAAGGACTTTGTTAATTATGTTGGGAAAAGAGAAGGGTAAAAAGAAAAAAACAGAACTCTTGCTTAGGGTGGATAGAATAAAGATAACGCACAACATTGCTTGTTTTATCTCCCCATGATAGCCACATTCAGATTGGAGAAGAAAAAAATGAAACCTAAGATAAAAGGGTATAGATAGGGAGTGAATAGTTATCTTTGTTGAGTTCAAGTTACCAGGCCCCAGATGAATGATGTTCCAAAATACTGAAAAGACTAGCAGATGTGCTTGGTGAGTCATGATAAATGGTCTTTGAGAGATATGGAAAGTGGGAAAGAAGTGCTTTAAGATTGGAGAAGGGCAAATATCCCGTTTCTAAAAACAAAAGAAAACACAGCAATCTGAAAACTATAAGCCAGTGACTCAATTTCTGGCAAAATTCTTGAACATTTTAAAGGCATTCATAGTGAACATTTAGAAAAAAGGAAGTAGTGATCGCAAAGGGCCAGTATGATGTCATTTAGACAATGGCAGATTAGTCCAATTTTCTTTTCTAATAAGAGTTACTTAGAGGAGTAGTTGTTCAAATCAATGCTGTAGATATAATTTAGAAAAGAATTTGACAGTCTTTCAACACTTTTCTTTGGGCAATATGAAGAAAAGTGGATGAGATCAATGGTGTCAAATAAAAATAGATCCCTGATATCTGCATATTGACTTTAAAAAACCACAAGTTAATATAATCCATGTTGTTTTCATTTTTTTATTAAAGCTTTTTATTTTTCAAAACATATGCATAGATAATTCGACATCAATCCTTGCAAAACCTTGTGTTCCAATTTTTTCCCCTTCCTCCACCCTCTCCCCTAGATGGCAAGTCATCCAATATTTGTTAGTTTTTTATTTATTTTATGAAACATTTCCCAATTACATTTTAATCTGGTTCTGGCAGATATGGTGAGTTTGATATCTTTGAGCTAGCCAATGCTATAAGTAGGGGAATTTAGACTGATAGAATGAATACAGCAAAGAGTAGTTCTAAATGACTAGATGGAAGTGTGAAAAGAATACCTACAAGAAGAGGGTCTCGTGGAATGCTCCAAGTACTACTCGACCCTGTGTTAAGTTAACATTTTTATATTGAGTTGGATGAAGGTTGCACTGGTATCCAAGAAGTATTAGGAGACTCAGAAGAAGTTAGCTTGTTGGCAAATACTCCCTGGAGTATTTGGGGAGTGATGTTCCTTTGGTGGAATGGAAGCTCCCTGAGGACTAGGATGGTTTTATCTTGTCAGGTTAATGCCACCTAGCTCCCTCCCCCCAACTTGTGATTCTATATGTAGAGGGAACCCCTGGTGAGGAGCTTCTTCTCCTGATGCAGATCAGTCCCTACTCTGCAACTTAAGAGACTTTACTGGGGCATTAAGTGATTGATTTGTCATACAGCCAGTTGAGTTGATCAATGACCAGTTGGTCATACAACTGGTGTAGGGCAGAAGCAGAACTCAATTGCAGGTCTTCCAGCCCCAAAGACAGTTTTGTATCTACTCTCCCATGATGCTTTTTATGGCCCCTCATAGATATTTAACAAATGTCTATTTAATTGAGTTGAATTCAACTAGCAAATTCAGGTTGTAAGTTTCTTTTAAGTCTCTTCCATATATCTTTTACTCCATTTACTGCATCCAAGTCTTTGTTGATAAGCTGACGTTAATTTAGACTCATGGATCACTCCATTGTCTTTCCAATAACCTACTTTGAAATCATCTGAGATCTTTATTTTACTTTGTTCCAAGGGCCCCCCCAAATCCTGCAGCAATATCCTGAGAAGGCTGAACAGATGAATATACGGATACCTATAAATGAAAGACTGAGAGGCAAGGTTCTAAAACAGGTATGTCACTGAATCTCAGAGCTGAAAGACATTTCAGAGCTGTCTTGTCTCATCAAGACTCTACCTGATAGCCCCCACTAGAGAGAGGGAACACTGTCTCTAGGATGTTAAAAAGTCTTATGGTATTAAAGCCTGGTTGGGGTAGAAAGTGTTTCGATGTACTCCTTCCTTCTGATTGGCTATAATGGAATGGACACTTCTGTGACTCCATCAGTCTTCTGTCAGCAGATAATTAGAGTAAGGTACTTTCTCATTGGTAAACTCACAGAAGCCATTTGATTTCATGCAATATTTTGTTTCTGATTGGAAACTTGATCCAATAACATCTTAATGTAGATGGGAAATTGTCCCTCCGAGTTGTTTCAAGAGTAAACCTAGAAAATTACATTTTCTTATTGTGAATTTAATTTTCCTCTTATATGGTGGGTGACAGAGTAGAAAGGACCCTGTGTCAGTCAGAAGACCTGACTTTGAATCTGAGCTCTGACACTCACCATTTGCTGACTTTGGTCATCATAATATCTCTGGGTCCAGTGTTCCTTATCTTCAAAATGAATGTGTGACTTTGAAGTGACTCTTAAAGTCCCTTTCATCTCACTATATAGGAAACTCTGATTATATCCCTATGATCCTTAGGCATAAAGAAGAAGGATACAGAGAATAATGGCTTTGGAAGTCTTGTCTCAAATAAAATGCAATTTCCCTGATTTAGGATGGGTTGCCCAGTTCCCTCAGTGACCCTTGACCCAAATTCTCTGCTCCAAGAAGGCTGCCTCTAGACAAAGTTCCTGAAGGTATCATCTCTAAGACTGAGCTGACACACCAGCCTAAGCTGAACTGAATAAGTTCTGCCCAAGGTTGGGACTGCAGGGATGGGGAAGAGGTAACGTGTTTTGATTTAAAGGGGCTCGGCTGCTTGCAGCTGAAGAGATAATGAATAGTGTTATTAGGGACTCTGCTTAATTATGTTAATAAGAAATTGAAAGCAAGAGGCGGGGAGCTGTATTTTATGTTGTTGTTTCATGGTTAAAGAAATCTTGGCTCAGAGAAGAAAGCACCATCCCAATGGAGAGGTTGTTTAAACTTTTGCTTTCAAATCACCTTTTCTTATACTTGTCTAATGGTTAAAGATGCTTGGGAGCCAGATGGCATTTACAATATAAACCCACATTTAGAAACTTGTTTAGGGGTGATGAGCAGGAGGACTGGATGCTAGTCATATTTCCCATGACAGCTACCCTCACTGAAAGGTTTAGAAGTGAGCAGTCTAGTCTCACTTCAGCCTAGCATAGTGAAAAAAGCACCAGACCTAGGTTCAAGCCATTTATTGGCTATGTGATCTTTGGTGAGCCATTTAATCTCTCCGTTTTTCAGTTTTCCTCATCTGCAAAATGGGTATGATTATATGTACACTATTTCTCAAGATTACTGGGAAGGAAAAACTCAGTAAATCGCAAATTGCAATATTTGTGTGAGTTTATTATGGTAGGGAGGAGGATGAACCTTGAACAGTTCCATCTCTTATTAATGGGCAAAGAAGAGAGAAATGCTTTTTTTCCAGGGTTTGGCCAGAAGAGAAACCTTCTGAAGAAGGGAAAAGGTGAGATAAGGACCAGAATGCCTTCTCCTTCATTCTTACTACTCATGAGCATCTTACCTGTTCTTCAAGACTAGACTAATACACCACCTGCTCCAGGAAGCCTTCCTGGGTAAATGCCCCCGCCTCTGCTCTATAGCAGCTCCTACCTGTGCACTAACCACATGCCAGTTATCACTTACCTTTGAGGGTGTTCACATCTTGTATTAGAAGGTCCCGAGGCTTCACAAAATTCTTACGTCATTGTGATGACTCTCCTAGAGTGTTTGTGATGTCATCATATCCTGTTCAGTCTCGTGGAAGAGACCAGGGAGAGGGACATCTCCCCTTCATAGTTTATCTTGTTAGTAAGTAAGCAACCCAGAGTCTTTTCATCAAAGAATCACAGTGGAGGCCCTAGACTTTCTTCACTGATTTGGAAACCTCAAGACTCTGGGAAATTTCTAACTAAAAGGTTGCTTTGAAGATAGCTAACAGGAGACTATGACCACCCTCTCTCCAGAAAACAGCTTCTCTGCCATGAAGTCAGCTTCTTTTATCCTGGTGAGTGGTTGCTAAGGGTCTGGACTGGCTTCTCCAATCTCCATCTCTCCCCTTCCCTCAGAGAAGCCTTCTGCCTCCTGCAAACGTATTTTACTTGGAGATTTTTGCTTCATTCACCATGGTGATCATAAAGTCTTAGTTGGCTCAGAAAGTCACTAATTCTTATTCCTGCAAAAGTCTCTAAGTACTGCACAGGAGGACTCTTCCACCTTCTCACTTACTTGTGATTCTTCCTTGATTGTATTTTCTGATCCTTGAGTCTCAACTATTCTTGGTGTGTGATACCGTTCACTCCATTTCAGACAAGAGTCAAGTCTGTGGTGAGGTGGAGGATGGGAAGGCAAAGGTGCAACATCAGGGCTGAGGGCAGGACAGATCCAGGTGGGAAAGAGAGTTTCTTTCTCATCAGTGAAACCATCTTCCTCTATCCCATCCAGAAGCCATCTCTGAATGGAGATGGAGCAGACAGTTACCAGCTTGATGCAATAGGAGAGCCCCTCCACTGATCTGCCAAGTTGACTGAAGTGAAACCCCATGTTCCCTGGGGTTTTGACATGATCTCTTCTTAAAATACAAGTCTCCTGGAGGGAAGACAATCAAAAGTCATCAACCTCAATGTGAATTAGCTAGATTGTCTGCAAGGAGATACTTGCATGGAAATAATAATAAACATTACTATAGTGTAGTAAAATTTGCAAAGCATTTTACATGCCTTTTACTTGATCCTAACAACAATCTTATGAGGTAAATCTCACAGATATCATCATTAGGCAACTAAGGGGCATGCAGTGGATAAAGTGTTAAATATAACTTAAATAACTTAAACCCATTTCTTGATTTCAAGTCCAAAATGACATCCAATATACTACATGAAATGAGAAAGGAGAAATATGACTTAGAACATAGTATGCTGCTGGGAGCGTAGGTTTGGATGGGATCAGCAGAAGAACACTATACACCTGGAGGTGAGGCTTAGAGAGGGGTACATCAATGAAAGCTTTCAAAGAAAAATATCTGTTCACAAGATGGAGATGATTTAATCCTACAAGAATTGGTTATATTGGTAAGACATTTGGGGTTATGTGACTTGCCCAGGGTCACACAGCTAGGAAGTGTTAAGTGTCTGAGGGCAGATTTGAACTCGGGTTCTCCTAACTTCAGGACTGATGCTCTACCCACTGTGCCACCTAGCTGCCCCCAGGAATTGGTTATTTTTGTTTTCATCATCATCATCATCATTATCAACAGCATTATCATGAGTATTCTCTTCATTATCATCATCACCAGTCCCATCCCCATTCCCAACATCATCATCATCATCACCACCACTATAATTATCATCATTTTTATTACTAGCCTCCAACTTAATTTTAAGCTGGACCCGTTTTTTCCTCTTGAAAATAAGCTAAATGAAGCTGGAGGGTAGGTAGATCCCTCCCCCTTCTTTCTTACCTTCTAAGATCCACCAAGAAGACTTTCCCTTTTCACCCTAGTCTCTTATCTCTCGTGAATCTTTTTTCCTAGAAGTATTTTAGAGATCATTTTCTAGGGTTAGGATTTTAAAGATTCAAACTCTTTTTCCCCTTTAGGGACTGTACTGTATTGAAGTATGTGACAGTGTTATCTCTTATGTTGTACCTGGTCTGAACAAGGGCTATCCTCTGATTAGCAATGCAGAACAATCATAAGAATAAGAAAAAGTTAGATGTCATAAAACTAGCAAAAGAGCACAGGAGCAATAGTCAGGAGACAGTAAGATTCCAATAACAGAAAATTCAATTTTACCTAAAGTTCTTACTCCACATGCTTTAAATAAACCTTTAAGAGTATGGTAAATGCCCATCATTACACTTGTTGGTAAGCCAGGTACATTATCATTCCTTTTCTCCTGAGCTTTAGCCACTGAGGTTTATTCCAATCTTAGGCGTAGCCCAGACTTCACTTATAGAAATTTCTTTCCTTAGCTCATTCTACTGTCAAAGGTTCTTAGTATATTGTGGTTCTGTTGCTTTAGAACTTCAAGTCAACTTCCCATCAAAAGCCCGCTCGGAACACTTTTTATATCTAACAACAGTTCTTGCAATGAACATACTACATCTTCTAATTATAAAAAATTTGCTTTTCTATCATTCCTATTTTTGCTTCCTTTTTTCCTATAGCAGAAAAAGAAGTTACAGAATCATGTAGTACATCCCCAAACAAGTAGTAAGAAAACTTAAGACTCTTTTTCCCCCAATCAAACCAGTCAGATTAGTATTCCCTTCTCAGGTAAGAAGGAACCATTACTTTCTCTAACAGCCTATTTGCTACCTGTGGTGTTCACTAGCAATATTCATCCAACCACCATTTTACAATTTGCCAGTGCTACAGTTTAGATTTACAAAAATATCTCAGCTCTCTCAGAAACTATTTTCTAAAATGACCAGTGTCTGTTCTAGGACACATCATTTTAAGACAATATTTGAACAGAAAATTGAACGAGATTTTAAAACACTGCTAAATTGGTTTGCCCACACCAGGTAAAGAGAAAACCACCAATTGACAAGACAGAATGGGATAGCTACTTTGATGAGAATGGTCACTTAGCCAAATCCCGAGACTTTATTTGCCTCAATATCCTGGAGAGGGTAAGTTCTCTCACTTATTTGGGGAAAGGGAAAAAAGTGGTTACCGCCAGGGTCCCATTAATACCCTTGGAGAGTTGGGGGAAGGAAAAAAATGATTACAACCATGATCTCACCTGTATCCCTAGAGACTTGGGGAACCGGGAGGGCTGAGGAGGAGAGGGCAGGAGAGGGGGAGGAGGGAATGGGGAAGAAAAACTCAGCGAGACTCAGAATTCTCTTGTTGCTCTGCTTTCATGTAACCCTGGGCTTTGGCCCCTTGCCCACTCTTCTCACAGGGTCTGCACCCCTTTGTAAGGACGGAGGCATGGAAGTTCCTCACAGGCTACTACTCATGGAGGAGCTCCAAGGATGAGCGCCTGATGGTGGACAGCACCCGGAAGTATGTTGGGTCAATAGAACAAAGATAATGTTAATATGTGGTTTTCAGAGTCTAAACCCTTCACAACCTTTCCCTTCAATTCCACTATTTTATTTTAATTTTTTATTTTATTTTCTATTCCTTCCTATGTCCTCAACCATACATTCAGTTCAGCTCTAGAGGGAGAGGAATAGAAATGTTTATTGTTTGGGGCAAGTTCCCAGGTGGGAAGACACAACTCCCCTATGTGAGACAATTAGTATAAAATCTGGTTTTAAAAGGAATGATTTTGATTCAAAGGGCTCTGGGGGTGAGAGCAGAGAGTTCAGTGTGGGCTAGAGTGGCCAGGATAGACTTCACTGCATCCTCTCCCTGCTTCTTGCTCCCAGGTATTGGGATAGTAAGACCACAGCCATGTATCTATGGCCTAAGCTGGACTTGCTGGGGGACAAGTCACGCCTTCTCTCAGAATAACTGAATGTCTGGTGTCACTGAGCTGAGAAACCCTTTTTGTATCTTTTATAGAAGATGAAGCAGGAGATAGAGGCAAATGGGGCCAATAGGATCCTGAGATTTTCTCACACATCCAGGGAGCTTTTCCCGCTCAGCCCTGTCTTCTTCCTTCTCCCAGTTGCCTCCCAAGCAATGGTATCATCCAATTGATTCTCACCCAGGCTTCTTAGAAATCCCGTTTTCCTTTCATGGGGGTGGGGGGGCATTTTCCCCCTCACAGGATCTTGTGTCCTGACATAGATGAGACCCTTCTTCATGCCTTGTTATAATTCTAGGGGCATAGGAGAAAGAAGGTTAGAAAGCAAAGAATCCCCAAAGATCTGCTGTGAATCCCTCTCTGCCTCGGGAATATATCTGGAAGAGATCTGAAGTCCATTGTTCTTCCTGTTAAGTTTGTCTAAGGTTGGTGTGAAAATAGACCGGTATTAGCTCTTACCCACCAGCCAGAGACAGTGTGTTTCATTTATGCTTGATAGCCCCAGGCAGATCAGGGATTTCTTGTTTTCACTGGCCCTTAGCTCTGAGTCACAGAAGTTTTCATCGCTGGGCCCTTAAAGACATCCCCTCTGTGTCCTTGCAGGAAAAACTATGAAGCTTTATGTGAAATGTATGAAAAAATCCAACCACTCCTGGAAAATCTGCACCGGAATTTCATCGAGACACGAAACAACATCTGTGAGCAATTCGCCCCTTCCTCAAACGTTTCCAAGGAAGGGAACCCCCTAGGCTTTGTACAATTGGCTTTGGATGCCTTCAGGCTTTTTGTAGCCACTTGCTGGCCAATGAATCAACAATTAAGTTTTTGCTGAGCCTCTCGGGCTAGATGCTGGGAAATACGGTACCTACTCTGTGCACACTGTGATAGGGTTGAAAGTACAAGGTAATTAATCCAGGCCATAGACTGGGACCTGTCGGTGTTGACTGGAACAGACACAGGAAATTTCCTGAAAGAAGTAGGATGGAGATAGGCCTCGAACGGGACAAAGTTGGTTGTGCTGGTGGGAGGGAGAAGGGAGAGAAAATAGGGGTGGACAGAAAGCAGGGGGATGCCTTGATCAAGAAGGGTTGAATAGATCTGTGGGCAAACCTGAGATCAGCTTGATTAGCCTGGAAGGGACCTGTTGAGGATTAGAAAATTCTCAAGTCCCAATCCCGTTTACCCCTGCTGCTCCATCTTGGGGCAGGGATGAACTGTCTTCCTCCCTGATGCTACGAGAGTCTGGACGCTGACCTATGCTAAAAAAAAATTGGGGTGTTAGATCAGAAGGTTCTATCAAGGACACAGCTCTTCCTTCCATATTATGTATTCCCTTTTATGTTCTCCAAGCCCAAATTCTAAAGCAAGTTGTCCCAGACTCTGCAAAAATGTCCCTGAGAAAAAAGCCCAACCCAAGGGAAATGTGCTCCCAGACCCCCAAGGGGCACGACTCAGGGCCCTGAATATCCAGCCATGGGCATTCATGTCTGAAGGGTTCTCTCCATCTTCTCTCCCCTCACTCTGAGGCAACGAGACCTGCAGAAGTCAGCCCCAAACCCTGTCGGCAAAGATGGCTCCTCCTGGCTTTGAGGTGTGAGCTTCAGGCCGCCCCAGAGAGAGAGGATTCCTGGGAAAGGTGCTGCCGGGTTCTGCTCTCCCAGCCACCTTTGCTGGGCAGATAAGGGCCCCCCACAGCTTTGTCTGCCGACTCAGGGGGTTGGGGAGGTTCTCACAGGCCCTGGGGGGTTCTGTGCTTGTCTCCCCAATCTCCTGAAGCCTATGACATCCAGAGGCTCTATGACAAGGACCCAATGGGCAACGTGGTCATAGACAAGAAACGCCTGGAGAAGATCTTGCTGCTGAGTTACGTGTGCAACACAGAGACAGGTGAGCTGCCCAGGGGAATCCACTTAGTGCCCGGCCAAGCTGCCTCCCGAGCCCCGGCTCTCCCCTCCTCCAGCCCCTGGCCTTCGACTCCCCTCAGCCCCTCACCTCCTCCTGCTTTCTCCCCCACCCCAAGGAGGGTGGCCCTCCACCCTCCCCGCCCCAGCTCTGCTATATCTCTGCCAGAATACCAGCAGGGCTTCCATGAGATGGTGATGCTCTTCCAGCTGATGGTGGAAAATGACTATGAGACCTTCTGGCTTTTCCAGTTCTTTCTGCAAAAGATCGTGAGTGGCCCAAACAAACCCACCACCCCGACCCAAAGGGGTCTACCCTCCCCAGCCTCCTACCTCCATGTGCCGGACAGAGGGCCAGGGTCTGCCCCACTCAGCTCCCAGCCCCAGCCTCACCAAAGAATGAGCGTTCTCCTTGTATTGTGTGAGGGAATGAGGGAGAGAGTGCACCCCCATGGATTCAATAGGTCCCAGGAACAGGGGGGCTGGGTCAGAGATGGTACACATTTTAAATGGATTCCATTGTTTGTGGTCAGATCAGAGAGACCAGGAGCAGTTTGCCCCTTTCTTCTCCAGGCAGACAGGGTTAAGTGACACCCAAGGTCATGCAGATATTATGGATCTGAGGTTGGATTCAAACTCAGGTCTTCCTGACTACAGACCCAGCGCTCTACCCACTGAGCCACCAGCTGCCCTGTGTCAGAGAAAGTTACAGTGGGATCTTAAATATTACTATGACTGCTGCCCCTGCTCCTGCTGCTACAACTACTATACCACTAGTACTACCATCACTACTAATATTACTAACACCACTACTACTACTATTATTATTATTATTACTACCATTGTCACTACTATTATTACTATGTAACTATTACTGTTACTACTACAACCATCACCACTACCACTACTACCACTATCATTCTACTATTACCGCTACTACCATGATCACTACTACACCACCATCACTACTAGTACCACTACAACTGCTACTACTACCACCATGATCACTATACCACCACTACTACTAGTACTATTACTACAACAACATTATTACTACCACCACCACTACTAATATTACTACTAGTACAACATTACTACCTCTACTATCATTACAACAATGACAACTACTACCATTACTATTACACCACCATCACTACCACCACCACCACTACTACTACTACATTGTCACCACCATTATTACTACTACTACTACTATTACCATTACTACAACATTATCACTACCTACTACTACTACTACAAAATCACGACCATTACTACTACTACTACTACTACTACTACTACTACTACTATGTTATCATAACCATTACTATTACTACTACTACTATTACTATTACTACAACATTATCACTACTACTACTATTACTTCTACTCCTACTAATACTACAATATCATAACCATTACTACTACTACTACTACATTATCACTACCATTACTACTACTACTACAATATCACTACTATTACTACTGCTACTACTACTACATTATCACTACCATTACTACTACTACTACATTATCACTACCATTACTACTACTACTACTATTACCATTACTACAAAATTATCACTACCTACTACTACTACTACTACTACTACTACAATATCACGACCATTACTACTACTACATTATCATAACCATTACTATTACTACTACTACTATTACTATTACTACAACATTCTCACTACTACTACTATTATTACTACTATAACTACTACAATATCACAACCATTACTACTACTACTACTACTACTACATTATTACTACCATTACTACTCTGCTACTAGTACTACTATTACTATTACTACAACATTATCACTACTACTACACTACTACTACTACTACTACTACTACAACTACTACAATATCACAACCATTACTACTACTACTACCACATTATCACTACCATTACTACTACTACTACAATATCACTACCATTACTACGACTACTACTACATTACTACTATTACTACTACTGCTACTAGTACTACTATTACTTATTACTACATTATTACTACTACTACACTACTACTACTACTACTACTACTACTACTACTACTACTTCAATATCATGACCATTACTACTACTACTACATTATTACTACCATTACTACTACTGCTACTAGTACTACTATTACTATTACTACAACATTATTACTACGACTACACTACTACTACTACTACTACAATATCATGACCATTACTACTACGACGGCTACCATGATCGTTTACTTTTACCATGATCACTTTCTTTATATTTTTATATATATATATTTGTACTTCTTGGTAAATAGTAGCACTTAACATAAATGTTTGTTGACTGTGTGAATAATAATTGGCCCTAGTCTAAATGAAATCTCAAAAAAAAAAAAGACATGAGAATGAGGTATTATACCAATAATAATAATAACAATAACAATAACTGGTTCTTAGAAAATTCTGGAGGGTTTACATATGTATCTCATTTGTCTTAAAATAATTTTAAGGTGAGAATAAGTTTAAGCAAGTGTTGTCTCCATTTTAAAGACATAAACTGAAGTTGGATGCCATGCACAGTCATTTAAATAACAGAACAATGTTTGAACCCATTTTCCCAACTCCAACATTAGTATTTTAACGACTGGGCCATGTTGCCTCTCTTAATGAAGAGTATCAAGATTTGGAGTCAGGAGACATGGGTTCTCATTCTAGCTGAATGATGCTGGTCAAAGAATTCTAGTCCAATTTGTAAAAGGGGAGCCCTACACAACTTTTCCCAAAAAGTTGTTGTGATATTATTTTGTAAGTGGTAATGAACAATATAAATGTGAGTTATTAGAGGTATTATTATTAAATTATGTTCGCCTAGGTTAGATTGGGCTGTCTTTCCATTTGCATTTTTATGCTTATTTGAGAGATATTGACCTTGTATCTTGAAGCAAACTTTCTTCACAATATTGATGTGAAAACTCCCTTCCTTGATGAGATTCAACAGCTGCCTTATAATTTATATAATCCTAGAGAGTTGTCTAGGGTTATCTACTTAGATGTAGATGTCTAGATAGATATCTAGGATATCTGCAATATCATTCTCTGAATGAGAAGCAGAAGTGGAAAACTGAAAAAAATCTCACCCCCTACCCAAAGAACAACTCCCACCTCCAAGCGGCCATGCAGCATGCCCCTAAAAACTTGAGTGACAGGAAAGAAGCCCACTGCACCTTTTAATATCCCCTGTTTTTCTTAAGTTGGGATGACATCTGTCATCTACCCCTTGGATAGTCCACCTCTGGGGTCAAATAGAACTAGCTCCCCATGACAACCTTTTAAGCATATCAAGACCACTTTCATGTTTTCTCTGTCTGTAGGCTAAATGCCCTGAGTTTATCTTGTCTTGCAGAATAGCTTTTAATTCCTTCAGCATCCTGTTTCTTCTTCAGAACACACTCCAACTGGTGAATATTTTTTCTAAAACATGTCTCTCAGAATTGGACCCTATAACCCAGTTGTGATCTAATCAGGACAGAATATAGCAGGATCACTATTCCCTTCTTTCTGGACCACATAGTATCACTAATGATTAAAATCACATTAGAGATCATGAGAGAGAAAGTGTTTTGTCCAAATTGATGGAGAAGTGACTTTAGAGACAGGGAGAGACCTGGTTTCAAATCTTACCTCTGACTGGCACTCCCTGACTGGGCAAATCAATTCAGTCCTCATTCTGACAAATCTTATAGCTATTCTTGCTAGAAAAACAAAGGTCCCATTAACTTTTTTTATGAACTTCATTCTATATCCTATACATGTGCAAGGAATCCAACTATAACACTTGGCTTACATCACCAATGAGTTTATGATGTTAGTTTCAGGTACTTTTTCGCCCTTTAAAGTCTTTTTGAATCCCATTTCTCACTGTGCTGGGTACCCCTCCCAGCTGTCATGTGAAAATTTGACACATTTACTATCTGTGCCTTTATTCATATCATTCATGAAAATTTTGAAGAGAATGAGACAAAAGATGGGGCTCCTACTAGAGATTTCCTGACAGATTGACATCTAACTCTTACTGGATTTGGTTTGAGTTAGTCACCCCATTCATATCTCTTGGTTTTTTCACAAGAGACATTGTCAAATACCTTGCCAGAATCCAATTATCTTATGTTCTAATATTCACTTGACTTACTATTCAAATACCCTCAACAAGGAAATGAAGTTAGTCTGATGTGTCCTTTATGAATCAATGTTGGTTCTCAGTGCTTACAGATCTCCCCATTAATATTCCTCCTCAAATTGATAGTAACTCACTCTTAGATAGTTCAAAGACTCTATCCTTCCTTTTGAAAAATTAGGAAAACATCTACCTATTGCCACTCCTGACCCTTTTTATAATTCTTATAATCAACAATAAAAGCTTAACAGTGACATCCAAAAGCTATTTCCATTCTCTGGGGCAGATTCATCTAGAAACACCTCTCAAGGGCAGCTAAAGGCTCTTTCATCTTCTCATTTCTCTTGAGTTCCAATTCCCTCTTAATCATTTTTATTCTATCCTTCTCAAGCCAAAAGTCCTTCTCCATGGCAGAAAACATAAGAGCAAAATGGCAGTTGAGTTGGTCCACCTTGCCATCCACCCACAGCAGGGTGAACTTCCTCCTCCCATATAGCTAAAAGTGTTTTGTTTTGTTTTTCTTTTTTTTTATTATCCTTAGTTTTTGAGCTTTCACTCTTCTGACACTGGATATGCAGGAATGTGTAATTCTTTTGTATTCATCCTTAGTTATCTGTGATCTATTCCATCTCTTATCTGAACCCTTTAAAAAGCTTTTTGTGTTCCTTGTGGACTCTTTAGATACTCCTGCCCTTCCTACTTCATTTTCACAGTTGTGAATGCCTTGAACAAGAATATATACATAATTACCCATCCTTTCCTTGAAGGCCTGTAGCAAAGGCTGCTATGGTCTAAACCGCCTATTCCACTTTAGGATAGCTCTGATTGTTAGAAAGATTTCTCTTTTTATACTTCACTCCATTTGCTTCCACGGTGGCAAGTTGGAGTTTCCCCAGAAGAAAGATGACTTCCACCATTTACTACTCTTGTGGCTCTAGGGGTGATGCTTGTGAATGACTCTTTCTACTAACACTGGAGCTCATGAGTACTCACCTATCCTAGAAAAGTCTATTTGGAAGTCAGTCACTCAATTAACCTTGGCCAAAAGCATTTAATGAAAATGTAAATCAAATACGTAACATTTTCAGAATATGAGACCTGTAAATTTGAATTGCACTCTCCCACTAATTCACATAGCGTCTATACAAAGAAGGGATTTACAGGATAGTCCAGGATACTAAGGCATAGTTGGCGAATATATATGGCTGGAGCAACTCATAACACTAGAACTGCAGACTTGGGTGTCTACTCTATCTCAGGAATTGCCCATAAATATTCCTCGATGACTCTAGTTTCTGTGTTGAACAAATACTTCCACTGCTAAGCTGTGCTGATCCACACTGGTGGATGACACTTCATTGGGCATGGTGTCTCAGCTGGATGACTTAGTTTATTTGTACTCCTTCTCTTGTGGTGTGTTCCTAAGCTGCTTTTCTCCTCAAGTGAGCTTGCTCCCTGACAGCAACTGTAGTATCTGTCACTTCCAGTTTCAGGCTTAGCTGATGCTTTCAACTGAATTAATGTTGTGTTCTCTTAGGAAAAGGCAGTAACCCTTAGCCTAAATTTGGCAAAAGTCTCTACAATTCAGGATCTTTGAAGGATTCTTCTTCTCCACCTCCCAACAAAAAACAGATGATGATACAAATAAATTTCTTATTCTTTTTCTCCTTGTCCTTAATTCTCCTCTTTTTTTCCTCCTCCTTCTTTTCCTCTTCCTCCGTGGCAGTGGATAATATCAAAGAACAAAAATAGCTTCTCTATTTCAGCCACAGGTAGCAGTAGTAGAAAGAAAACCTAAATCTTTCTTTAGTTAAATAAATTTTCCTGGCAAAATAAGTGACAGTTCAGAGGGGCAGTCATGGCTTCTCTGACCAACTCTGAAATCTATTATTTTGCCTCAATATTTTCTTACCTCTACCTATATACAATTATCAACTGAATCCTCTCTGAGAGATAGCTTACTTAGTTTTATGATTAGTAATCAAATTTTCATCATCTATCACTAAATTATTACCAAATAAAGCATGTTTATTCCATAATCATAAAATAATTCTAGCCCAGAAAACTTAAGTGACTTGCTCAAGATCATGGAAGTAGTAAGTAATTATATTAACTTTCAAAATTCAGGTCCTCTGGAGATCCAATGTATTGGCTGAAGAATTTTCTGGGATGTTTTGGTCTCCTTGTTACAGTGATTGTTTTACATTAGTAAAATAGTAGAAGTTGGTGATCAAAGAGTAGTTGTCTTTTCTCTTATTCATATTTATTTTTCCAACATCAACAATTTATTTTAAAAGTTTAGATTACAATGGTTAGAGTTTCACAAAATATCTTCTCTTCTTTTTCTTCTCTTCTAATTTGCTTTTAACTGTGACCATTATTCTAACTAATTAATTTTCTTACTGAACATAGATAACTAATTCTGAATTGATTCACACAATCTGAACCTACTCACTTCCTAAGTGTTAGGATATAATTGATTTCATTTTGGAGAATGATATTTGGTTTTTACCTTGTCCAGACACTCTTCTGAAAGGAGATATTTATGTTTTACAAACATGGATCTTCTGAGTAGTACAACAGCCATTGACTTCTTTCTTAATCCTTAAGCATATTTTGCCAACATATTTTTATACTCACCTGTGACAACCTTTGCAACAATCAAAAGATTAAGATCTATGTTGATTTTGGAGGATCTTGTCAAGTTCTTTGTAGAATTGCTCTAACATTACAAAGAGGTGTAGATACATAAGATGTAATTCAAATCACAGTGTCCTTGGGTTTTTGTTTGGTTTTTTTTGTTTAGAGCTTTCTTTTCGTTTTGCCCATTGAGCACTGAAAAGTGAAAAAATTTTTTATTGCCTTCGGACATGTAATGAAATCATCTTCACAAGTTCCTTGATTTGTTCCTACAAAAAGTGTCCAAGAGCCATCTTTTCAAAAGCTACAACTTTTTATGTCTCCTGGCTTTCTCAAAATATTATCAGTTTTGATGTGATTCCAATGTTCAAAAAAATGGCAATCCATCGGTTATTAGACAAAAATCACATGAAGATCACCAACAGTTTAAATTAATGTTAGATCTCAAGGATGGACAGAAGCAGCTACACCCAAAGAAAGAACACTAGGAAATGAATGTAAACTGCTTGCATTTTTGTTCTTCTTCCCGGGTTATTTATACCTTCTAAATCCAATTCTCCCTGAGCAACAAGAGAACTGTTCGGTTCTGCACACATATATTGCATCTAGGATATACTGTGACATATTTAACATGTATAGGACTGCTTGCCATCTGGGGGAGGGAGTGGAGGGTGGGAGGGGAAAAATCGGAACAGAAGTGAGTGCAAGGGATAATGTTGTTAAAAATTACCCTGGCATGGGTTCTGTCAATAAAAAGTTATTTTTAAAAATTTAATTAATTGTTAGATCATCAAAAAGTCACAGGCAATAGCACTTTGCCACTGCATTTTGAAAGTGAAAGGTTTGTATGTGGCTAAAGCAGAGAGAAGAAGAAACACTTCCTTGAGAGATTATCAGTATGGAATATTGAATATAATATCAGACTCTCAAAAATGTTGCTTAGTTTCATTGAGCTACTTTTTATTCTATTTATTTTTTGCTATAAGAAATGATCCTCTCATGAAGAAAAAAGGAGAGGTTAGGAAATGAAACTGATATAAAAAGACATTAATTTAAAATTTTAAATCTAAGTGCAAGGGGCTCACACAGTGCCATTTTGCATTTTTTTTAGAACCATAGGCTGTTGTAGCTGAAGGAGTAATTGCTAGTGGTACCTATTTAAAGAGGAGTTTCTTAGCTTTTAGGTCAGCTAGTCTTCAGGTAGTAAATTAGGCTGTTGCTAGAAAATTATTCTAAAATTAATTTATGGATTTGGACATTATGGTCATAGTTACTGCCACTTTAAATATTTCATCTCTCTAGGACTCAGCTTCCTCTGACTACTTTTTATTCTATTTAATTTTTGCTGTAAAAATGATTCTCTCATGAAGAAAAGAGATGTTTGGAAATGAAAGTGATATAAAAAGATATTAATTTAAAATTTTAAATCTCACACAGTGCCATTTTGTGTTTTTCTTAGAACCATAGGCTGCTATAGCTGAAGGAGTAATTGCTAGTGGTCAACCTATTTAAACATGAGTTTCTTAGTTTCTAGGCCAGCTATTATTCAGATAGCAAATTGGGCTGTTGCCAGAAAATTATTCTAATGTTAATTTATAGATCTGGACATCGTGGTCATAGTCGCTGCCACTTTAAATACTTTATCTCTCTAGGACTAGGCTTCCTCATCTATAAAATGAGAGATTTTGACCATGCGACCAATAAGGTCCTTTCTAGGTCTAAATTTATGTTCTTGTGGTCCTTGAGCCCATCTCTAAGTCCAGCAAAGCAGGACTAGGGTAGCAGTTTCCTTCCCCCAGCCACAATAACACTAGCAGTCAATCCTCCAACTATTCAGCTTCCTAGCAACTCACTTCTTCCCTGATCCCTGGATCCACATTTGAGATGTCTGTCCTCAGACCAAGCTGGCCATTCTTTGAGCTGATACAACTTGCAGAGCCAAATAAGAAAGGGCTCTGTTCCCAGTGGTTTTCTGCTCTTAGCTCTCCCAAGAGTCTGATGAGAGGTGTCCTGCCTGGGTCATGGGATTCATCAAACTTCTTAGAACCCTTAAAACCCTGAGACCTGCCCCTAAATGATGTCAGCTGCTATGTGTGACCACATGAGGAGGACCCTAGCCCCAGAAGTCTCCCTGGGGTTGGAAGGGCATTCTTGAGAACCACAAGTGACCTGCTCTCCAGTTGTTCCACTTCTTTCCTGATCCCCCTTTCCTTTCTCTCTCCTCCTCTTCTCTTTTTTTCTCCCACTTGTCATCCTCCATCTCCCCAGGAACATAGTTGTGTGATTAATATCGGGGTGGCGAAGAACCTGGAAATTCTCAGCTCTCTGATTTCTTTCCTGGATCCCACCTTTGCTGAGCATTTGAGTGAGTTGACCTTTATCTATCTCCCTCCTTCAGCTGCTCCATCCCTGCCAGGGACCCTGGTCAGCAAAGAATTCAATTTATGGTCCAAGGGCAAGAACTCGAGCTCTAATTCCATTCTGCCACCCAGCCCTTCTGTGATTTTGGACAAGTCCCTTAGCCACTCCAGTCTCAGTTTCCTCTTCTGCACATTGTGGAAGCTGGGTGGGATGACTTCTAATGGGATCCTGGGTTTTAGGCACCTAATCAAAGATGCTCCCTGACTGCCGAGACAGCCCTGGCTTTTAAGACTCACCTGTCATTTCACGACCTGTCGTTCTGCCCCTAGGAGGAGAGCCCATTCTGGAGACTGGGTGGGAGAGTCTGTGGGGATGGTTAGAGAGCTGGAGACATAGAAGGATGACGACTGGGCCACTGGTTGGGTTTTTTTCTTCCCCCACAGAAGGGAAAGGCGCAGGAGCTATACAAGCCCTCTTCCCCTGGTTCTGCCTCCTCTTCCAAAGGGCATTCAAGTCATTCGATGATGTCTGGAGACTCTGGGAGGTGAGGAACTTGGGGGGTTGGAAGATGAATCTGGACAAGTTCACACCCTTCACCCCATAGAATTTCCTTCCTCATCCACTTATTTATTTTATGATGCTTGAAACATCCAGGTTCACTTTCCCAAAGGACTCAGGATAGGAATCAAATCCATCTGAGTCATCTCCTTTGTTGGCTTCTGACTTACCTAAATCTGTCTACATCAGTGTACCTGAAAACCAGGTAATCTAGCCCTTAGGCACAGGGCAGGAATTTCCCTTTCCTCTGCTTGGTTGGATCTCAAGAGATCTTGTTCTAAGATCTTGGTTATTCAAGTTGTCCCTTGAGGAGATAGGGTGCTCTCCTCTGCAGTGGGAGTCCACAGGAAAATCCAGATTTTTTTTTCATTGCAGCATCAGTGACACATCAAATCACTCTGGAAATCTTTCTTTTAGATGGCAGGAAGAGATCTGGATTTTCCCCTTAGTTTGCAACTTACACATTGATGGCAGCCAATGACCTGGATATTTGACAAATGATTAAGATTCTACAGGATGTCTAGCTATGTCCCAAGTGACCTGGGAACCCCAGATAAGCCAGTTGCAATAACCATCTAGTTTCTGACCTCTTCTGGTCAGAATTTGCTCTTCTCCCCCAAAGCAGTCCTCATATAGTCTTTTTCCTGGGAAAGAAAACCTAGAAAAAAAGGAATCTGGGTACAATCTCAGAATTAAAGCAGAGAGATTCGATTTATTTTAACATTCTTAAAGCACCTACTATGTGCATGGTGCTGAATTAACTGCTAGGATTACAAAGATGGAAATATACACAGTCTCTGGTCTCAAGAAGCCTTCAGTTCAACAGGGTAGAACATGGCATGTACCTGAAGGAGCATGATCCCAGATAGAACATGACGAGACATAGCAGACCTGGAGAAAAGATGCTCTAAGGAAATCTAAGCGAAAGATGGTGTTGATCTGGGGAGGTCAGGACGTGGTGACACTTAAGCTGGACTTTGAAAGGAAAGGAGAATTTCAACAAGTAGAAAATTGAGGATATAAATGCATGAAGGGAAGAGAGGGGAGGACAAAACCAGATTAAGTAATTCAGTCTGGCAAGAATATGGGATGCTTAGAGTAGAGCTGTAAGAAATGATTGGAAAAATAAATTAAGGCAAGATTAGATGGGCCAGAGGATCTCTTGAGGCCGCTTGCAAGACAGAGTTCCTCAAGAATCAGCCCTGAAGTCCAGAGAGTCTGCCCATCCAACCACGTGATACCCACCCCTTCTCTGGGCTAGCTTATCATGAACCACCCTGTATCACCAAGGACAGTCTATGGCCCTCTCTTTTCTTCTTAGTCTTCTTTCTCTCATAGTTCCTATAGACATGAAAACCATAACCCTCTCTGAGGACAGGAACCATGGCTCCCCTTCCTCTTATCTCCCCTAATCCATCAAATAAGCATTAATTAAACCACTATTTGCTAGAGAAATATTATACAAACTGGAAATACAAAAATGAGGTAATCCCTGTCTTTAAAGAACAGAGGGAGAAGGCAGGGATACAGCAATAATCACAGGTAAACACAAGACATATTCAAAACAAATACAAATGCAGTTTAGCACAGGACCAGATGGGCAATTGTGAAGGTCATCCTGAATGCTCAAGTTATCCCACCCTCAGTACAAACCGGCTCTGGTCTGTCTCTTCCACAGGTCTTGCTAACGGGGAAACCCTGCAGGAATTTCCAGGTGATGGTGGCCTACAGCATGCTGCAGATGGTGAAAGAGCAAATCCTTCTGGAGAGTATGAATGGTGAAAATATCGTCATGGTGAGGGACCCACTGGCTGCTCTGGCTTAGAATCTGAGAGAAGTGGGCACATTTCTTTCCTTTTCCCCTCCCTCCTTCAACCTGCTCCCTCCTTCACCCCCAAGTCAAATATACATATATATGCATGTATATATATATACATTATATGTGTATGTATGTGTGTGTATGTATGTATATATATATATATAACTGAGAGAGGAAGACCTCAAGGATTCTGAACAAAACAGAAACAGTTGCTATATGCATTCACTCTGAGCTATTCAGGGCCCAAAAATAATGATCAATGATGCTTAGCCTGAGCAAAACAAGTCCCCTCTCAAGTACTTTTGATTTATTTTTATTTTCTAAAATATTGCTCTTTTATTTTTTTTACATCACAGTTATTCCCAATATTTCTTTCTTCCTCCCAATACAAAATACAAATGGTATTTTTTAAAAACAAAAAAAAAAGATAGAGAAAAAAGTCAAAAAATCAACACAGATAATCAAAACATTGGGAAAAGACCAGAATCATGTGCGATGTATATTTCCCAGGTACTTTTTAAGGGAGGGACCAATGATGAAAGAGGCAGACAGAGACAGAGACACAGAGAGAAACAGTGACAGAAACAGAGAGACACAGAATCAATGTCAACACAACCAATTACTACAGTGGGAAAAGACCAGAATCTTGTGCAATGTATAACACCTCCCAGGTATTTTTTAAGGGAGGGACCAATGATAGGATAAAATAATAAGAAATCATATTTCTATGATGCTTTTATGCTAAAGCATCTTTTATGATGAGTGTAAAAGCATTAAAGAGGCATCAACTCTTAATATGTTTATCCCATCATTGGTCTCTCCTGAATTTATTTTTCCCCTTCATTTCCCCTTAACAAAACTTGCTCTCAGGAAACTATCCCCAAAGAAAAGATCTGATGGATTTATCCATTCTTAAGTGTTAATAACTAATATTGGCTTTTACCTGGGGAAAAAGCCTTAAGTGGGTAGAATTTGAGGGACTGAGGTAAGAGGAGGGGACATCCAAGGCACCGAGCCTTCCCAGAGCTGCTCACATCACATTCCCTAGGTGCTCGCCTCCCTCTGGTCGAGCCTGGTTCTCAGGGGATACATCCCCCCCCAGGTCCAGATCAATCACGATTCCTCCTTCTCCTCCACAGGCCTGCAATAATCTTATTGACCTTGATGCTGACGAGCTTATCTCTTCTGCCTGTTTGGTCTATGCTGAACTAATGCAAAGGGATGTGAGTACTCAGAACTTCCAGGTCCTTTAGAATAGCCTTCCTTCACTGGCATTTCTGTGCATTCTCTCTGTGCTTGAGAGAACACTTGGTGCCAAATTATTACACTGATTCTCAACCAGAATGTGAGCCCAAAGGATGAACTTTTTCCTCTGCCTTTCCCCACAACATAACCCACATGGGACTGAGTGCATAGATAAATGTCGGCTCTAAATGAATGAAAGCACAAACAAATGCAAATAAATGAATGAATGACAGAATGGAGTGGATGAATGAAGAAGTAAATGATTGAATAACTCATGAGCAAGTTCAGGAATAAGTGAATGAATGAGTGAAGAAGTAAATGAGTAAATAATAATCAAATTCAGAAATAAGTGATTGAATGACTAAGTATGTTGAATGAGTGAAGAAATGAATGAATAACTAAAGTAATGAGTGAGAAAATAAATGAGTGAATGAATCAGTGGGTGAAGGAATATGCATGAAAGAACAAAAAAAGTGAAGAAATGAAGGCATGCCAGTGAATAAATAAAATCTCAAGGAAAGAATGATTAAAGAATGAGTGAATAATAACTGAATAATGAAAGAACAAATGAATGAGTGAATTAAAAAGAATGAATGAATGGATGGATGTGAATAAATGAATGAATCCAAAAATACATTAGTGAATGAGCAAATGAATCAATAAGTGAATGAATTAACTATGGAATGAGTGAGTGAAAAATAAATGAATGCATGTGTAAAATAATAAGTCAGTGAAGGGATGGGTAAAGGAAGGAAGGAATGAAAGAGCCAAAGGATGAATCAGTGAATGAGTCAAGAAATGAGTAAATTAAATGAATAAATAAATAGGGGAACAAATGAGTGAATGAGTAAATCAATGAATGAATGAGTGAAGGAATGAATTCAGTAACTGAAGGAATAAGTGAATGGTTTTGGACCCCTACTAACCTTAGGGCTCTCTCCTTTTATCTCCTTAGCCTCCAGAACCTTTAAAACAATTTTTCCAGTAAGGAGACAACCGCACCATGCTCAAGTTGGACAGACATAGTTACCTGGGCAGTAATGTCAAGAACAAGGCATTAGGATGAGGGAATAATACAGCACCACTGGAAATAATCATTGCTTTGGGAGAGTGACCATTTCTGAGGGCCAGGAGAATAGAGCAGCAGCGCCAACCATTACTGGGCTGCCTCTTAGCGTTGGGTGGGCTAGGAGAGAATGGCCACCTGGGAAGAGATGGGTGAGGCTTCAATAAATACCGTGAGTGATGGGAAAGCTGGGAAAAGGGCCTCAGGGTCAAGAAGAGATGTGCACTGGGAATAATAATAATGATGATATGATGACTTGAATTTATATAGCATGTTACCATTTCTAAAGCACTTTCCTCACAATATCCCAGTGAGGCCAGTGGTGAAAATAGCATCATTCCATTTCATCAATAAGGAAAATGGAAACTCTGTGATTTTCCTGGGGCAACACAGTTAATAGTGTCAGAGGTCAAGTCTTCTCATTCCAAGTCAAATATTCTTTCTACTGCCTTGGGCTGGGAAGAGTATTTGCAAGCAGGAAAGGGGCTGGAAGGGCTGAGAAAAGACATGAGGGATGGAAGGAGATTGTGTGGGTTGAAGAGAGATTGCACAGTTCTGGGAAGAAATTATGCAGGTTAGTAACTATTTAAAAGGCAGCTGTGTATTCTGTGTTAAAAAAAAAAAATCACTGCTAAAAGTAGGTTCAACTAAGTTTCCACAAAGGTTTTTATCAAGCTGCCAGAATAAGTCCCACTCTGAATGGGCTGGGCACAGGACCAGTGTCTGGGTATCCAGTCTCAGCCCTTCCTCCATCCTTAGGGGTAGCCCCAAGTGACAGGAACCCCAAACTGAGGCCACCGCCTGTTCCAACCAGTGCAGAATTCCTCCCTGGACTGGAATTAGAATCTCGGAGCTCTATTTCCTCTGGCTGTCAGAGACATGGGGACGGAATGCCATGGTCTGGATCATGGGTCATGTCTGCCACTATTTCCCCAACAGTGATCTCGCCTCAGAGGGAGCCTGGACTCTACTCTAATCTCTCCTAAGGCTGCAAAACCTCTCCCAGACCTAACCTGAGGCTGCCTAGAATTTCATAATGCAAAGATCTGGGCTGTTTCCTGCCCAGGATTTCATACAGCTGCAGAGAGCACTGATCACAACCTCATCAGAGGAGATTCATATCCCTTAGCTTTTTTAGATAATCTCCATGCTCATAATGTCCCTGGGAGGCAGCCGAGGGATTCCACACTGGGCCCACTGTGAGGCAGGCTGCAGGGATCGATTGGCCAGAGCTTTCGAGGGGCACCTTATCCTCTGGGCCACTTCTGTCCCCCTCTGGGACTCCCTTCCAGCCCAGGTCATTGACCATTTCCCACCTCAGTGCCTGGGGCCACGCTGAACCCCTACCTCTGTTTATATGCAGAATGAGAGAGGGAAATGGGGTCCTGAGTCTTAGCCCCAGTCTCTCCATGTGACAGCCTGGGGGGATATAAGCTGCTCCATGTAGGGGCCAACCTAGGGTCCATATATGATCTATAAGTCACCCCCAGCTCCTTCCAACTGACCCATAGCTCTCCCTTGTCTTTGGAAATTCAGTCTTTTAAAATGAACTACTCCCATCCACAAGGAAGAGGGATGGATAGAAATGGGTTTGGAGGATGCAAGTGGCTCAGGATGAACAGTTTGTCCCAATAACAATCTAAGGTGCTTTGGGAACATTGCTTCTAAAGAGACCAAGGCTAAATGTGGAAGTAAATTAAAAATCATTATCTGATAGCCAATGAAGAAAGAACTCTTGGCAAACATACTGTGCCTCTGTTTAACCATTTATTCCTAAGGCAAATTGTTTACTTGAATAAGGACATAAAAATTAAATATGGAATTAATTTAAAGATCTTACTTCCCCTGGTAGCCACAGTGAAGGAAGAACTCTCAGCAAACACATACTATGCTTTTGTTTAACCTTTTATTGCCAAAGCAAATTGTTTCCTTGAAGAAAGGCTCTGGTTATGACCATCATCCCTTCCCGGTTATGTTGGTTTGACTGGGTGAGTTTATAACTTATTATTCCCCTATTGTCTTGGAAAATTCCCTCCTGGTTTTTGATCCTTGTAAGGGGCTGGATTAGGTCAGTAAGTTATATCTGACTTTGATAAGTCTTAGTCTCATCCATATCAGAGGATTATCTTTAACAGGGAAATAGGGCTGTGAACTAAGGGGACAGGAAGGCAGAAGGTGCTGCCAGCAGCAGATGCTGCAATAGGACCTCTTCTCCTTGGAGGCTTCCTGAAGACAGCAGATGAAAGAGCTGGAGTCTCTGGGTAAACAGTTTCATCAGTGATGGACTGATCTAGGAGAAGGGAGGAAGTGGACTCACTTATTGGATGTGTTTATGATGATCAGAATGGAATCATTAAAGAAGTCTTTGGCTTTTCAGCTGGATACCCCAGGAGGAATTTCTTTGGGAAAACTCAAGCTTTCTTCTTGGAGTTGTGAAATGATCCAACCATTCTGGAAAGCAATCGGTACTATTCCCACAGAGATACAAAACACTGCACACCATTTGATCTAGCAGTGTGTCTATTGTATCCCAAAGAGATCCTAAAAAGGGAGAAAGGACCCACATGTACAAAGGTAGCAGCCCTTTTTGTAGTGGCAGGGAACTGGAAATTGAGTGGATGCTAATATGTTGGGGAATGGCTGAATAAGTTCTGGTATATGAATGTTATGGAATATTATTCTATAAGAAATGACCAGCAGGCTGATATTAGAAAAGCCTGACTGATCAGAAAGACTGACATGAACTGGATGCTAAGTGAAGGGAGCAGAACCAAGAGAACAGTGTACACACAAGATTATGTGATGATCAACTATGATGGACATGGCTCTTTTCAACAATGAAGTGATTCAAGTCAATTCCAATACACTTAGGATGGAAAGAGCCATCTGCATCTAGAGAAAACTATAGATACTGAATATGGATCAAAGCATAATATTTTTATTTTTTTTTATATTTTCTCCTCCTTTGGTTCTGATTTTTCTTGCACAGCGTAATGAATATGGAAATATGTTTAGAAGAATTGCGTGTGTTTAACCTATACCAGATTGGGTGGGGAAGGGAGGGGAAAATTGGAACACAAGGTTTTGCAAAGGTGAATGTTGAAAACTATCTTTGAAGTATTTGGAAAAATAAATACTATTAAAGGAGGAGGAAAGAAAGAAAACTCAAGCCTTGAAGAACAATTAGTTGGTGCAATGGGTCTTGAGTTCCTCCTGCTAAGGAAGTTGAGACTGATGAGTCACTTAAGCTGGCTAGACCCAAATGAGTGTCCATACTTGTCTATTTCCAATATGATAAAGCCTGTGGATCAGGAAGAGGCCATCAGGCTGCTTCATGATGGGTGAACTGGCCTGGTTCACAAATAAAACAGGTTAAAGCTTCCAGAAGTTATAACTGACAATAGCACTTCCAGTCTGGGTGAAATAGGGAAGCCCAGTCTCCAGAAAATATTGTAAGTCTAGATTGTCACAAGTAATTGTGATGAAGAATGGTTCTGACATTAGAACCTTAATTCTTTGAATGGTTTAAAAACAAAGCCTGAGCCTCTGAGGGGGTAGAAGCTCAGACATTTTTAGGGGCTATTCAGACATATTTAGGGGCTATTCCATAGAGAGACTCAGGGCACAGAAGTCTAAATGTGGGCAGATCACAGGAGCATAGCTTTAGAATAGGGCAGGGCCTTTCGAGGTCAAGCCCATTTTACAGATCAGGAAGCTGAGGCCCCACAATGATTGAATGACTTGCTCTGCTAGCTAGGAAGTGGCAGAGGAGAGATTCCCAATCAAGCTCTGTAATTAGGCACTCGGCACATACTCCATTTGGCTGCACATAAGGGGAGAAGGGGGACTATAAACTGGAATGAGCATGTATTCGGTGTGTGGGCAATAGATCTGCCTCCCAGGTGTTTAAATTGTCTCAAAATAATCATATGGGGATGTTAAGTCTCCTTTAGATTTGAGTGGGAGTTGGCAGCTCAAGTTGTTTTCCTGCTTTGGGTCCCAACGATATTGTTGACAGGGTAAAGAGTGAAACAATCCTTCCTCCTAAAATGTGTGGAATTATAAAATGTCAAGCAGTCACAAGCATTTATTAAACTTTTATTACATGTCATTTATTGTGCTAAGTGGCCGGGATAGGAAGAGAGGCAAAACCCAATTAAGTCACTCCCAGATCGTTACTCTAAAGAGGTTAAAAATAACTACTTTTGCAATTATCTCATTTGATCCTCACACATTTCTTATGAAGTAGGTGCCGTTATTGCTCCCATTTTACAGATGAGGAAACTGAGGCTGGTTTTTTTAACAGTCCGGGAAAGAGATAAAAAGAGTGAATTAGCTCCTTTGTGAGGACAGAAACCAGTTTCCAAGCTCCAAGAACAATGGCGACAGGGCCAATGAGGGCTTTAACATCAGCGATCTTTGCTCAGGCTAAACCAAAGCTGATAACCAGATGACGTCCTAGTCCAAAGCTCTGATCTCTGTGAGAAGAGGGAGCTATCCCACGGATATTAATGTGGAGACTGACCTTCCCCAGCCTGCCAGCCATTGCCTCCCCGCGGCAACTCACAGCCCTTCTGCTTACACATGGTGAATTGTGGACAGAGAATCAGATCCCCACATGGTACCAAGGGCAGAATGGATGTGCTTGAAACCCTATGAGGACACACTAAAGGAGGGAGGGAAAGAGGAAAGGAGGGTTGTGGGTAAAGGGATAGGACTCAGGTGGGAAGAAAAGGAGGAATGAAAAGGAAGGAGAGAGACCAGTTGTAATGAGAGGATCAGGACTGGGTATGTCAAATTCAAATTTAAAAAAAAAAGGTCACTAAACCATAAGGATCCCTGTGGATTTTGAAATCCACATGTTTATTTTTTTTTAACACATGAACATAAAAATCAGGTAGGAATTACATCAAAATCTGGTTTGGGAGCACTTGGGAATGTCATGGACAGCATGTGGGTTTGGGAAGTCTCTCAGAAGAAAACTACTGCTACCTGGGCACATTAACGCCACCTTGGCACTTAGAGAACTGCCCCAGCATTGAGATTAAGGGATTTTCCCAAGATTACACAGCCATTTCAAATCAGAAGCCAGCTGGGCCTCTGTCCATTACACCACAGTCTAACTTAAAAAGCCTCGTTCCCCAAATTCCTCTTTTATTATTGTTCGGTTGTTTTCACTTTGGGATTTTCTTGACAAAGATCCCGGAATGATTTGACATTTTACAGATAGAGAAACTGAGGCAAGCAATGTTATGTGACTTACCCAGGCTAGCACAGCTGGAAAGTGTATGAAGCCAGATTTGAACTCATAAAGATAAGTCTTTCTGACTTCAGACCCAGTGCTCTATTCTCCCTATTATTCCTAGGTGCACCACGTTCCCCCACCTAATCACAAAGACCCATGAGGTCTTGGTTGAAAATCTTTCCTCTTTTAGAGAATATAGAGGCAAAATCCCCCTCCTGGAGTAAACTGGAACTCTGCCCAATGGGCTATCAAAGTGTGCATCCCCTTTGACCCAGCAGTGTGTTTCCTGGGTCTGTATCCCAAAGGGATCATTAAAAAGGGGAAAGGATCCACATGTGTAAAAATGTAGCAGTCCTTTTTGTAGTGGCAAGAAACTGGAATCTGAGTGGATGCCCATCAGTTGGGGAAGGGCTGAATAAGTTATGATATATGTATGTTATGGAATATTATTGTTCAGTAAGAAACAACCAGCAGGATGATTTCAAAAAGGCCTGGAAAGACCTACATGAACTGATCCTGAGTGAAATGAGCAGAACCAGGTAGACATTGTACATAGCAACAACAAGATTGTATGGTGATCATCTATAATAGATTTGGCTCATCTCAGCAATTCAGTGATCCAAGGGAAATCCAATAAATTTTGGATGTAAAATGTTATCTGCTTCTAGAGAAAGAACTATGAAATCTTAATGTGGATTAAAGCATATTTTGATCTTTATTTTTTTGCTTGTTTTTTATGTTTTTCCTCTAAAATCTGATTTTTCTTGTGTAGCATGATGAATATGAAAAAAACATTTAGAAAAATCATACACATTTAGCCTGCTGTCTTTAGGGAGGGAGAAAAGAAGGAGAGAGGGAGAAAAAATTGGAACACAAGGTTTTGCAAAGGTTAAATGTTAAAAACTATCTTTGCATATATTTGGGGGAAAAAAACTATTTTAAAACATCCAATTCCTGGAACCTGGAACCAAATGAACAAGCTCTGCAGAAGTAACACAAACAGAATGATACTAATAGAGAAACACAGATATCCCTGCTTCATACAGTCCCTTAAACATTCAAGAAGTATGTTACAATATAATACTTATCCTAAAATGGAGATAAATAGCTGGATCAGTGAACCAGCATTGAGTTTGGCTACATAAACTCTTAATAGACTGTCAGATCAAGGCTGAGGAGGAGTCCTCCCCTGATTAGAATCCACTTCAGCTACTTGATTTTGCCTTGCCCTTCCTTGTCATTTCCAATTCTCCTCTCCCTTGACCACTTCCTTCCCAACATTTGTATTTTCTTCCTGGCTCCATATTTCCCTCAAGCTCTCATGGGCTTATTTAGATAGATCAGCTTGTAGACTGAAGTGTGAAGGAGGTTTTCCCAGATAGCCATAGTCTCTCTTTCCTCATCACAAAATCTTGGGAGAGCATCAGGAAATGAGTCAGAAGTTTATTACTGAGAGGAGGGAAGAAGTTATATCTCTTATCTTAACCTCTGTCCCAAACTCTCAACTCAAACTCCCAAAATGTATAGTCCCAAGTGCTTACAGAACAATCTACCCAGATACCCTATTATCACCTAAACTTGACATGAATTAAGTCTATTCCTCTTATGTCCAGGAAAAAGTAGGTGATTAATATTGTTCATTAATTGATTTACAGATTTTTCTATTTCTTTCAATGACATCCCAGTTCAGCCATTATACCATTTCCATAGCCTCAGTGTAACCTTTGACTCTTTCCTTCTTCATCCAGTGATTAATGTTCTTTAGATTCTCACGCTAGTTGTGTGGTACAGCAGGTGGAACATTATCCTTGGATTTCACTTACTAGCTGTGTAACCTCTGCCTTAGTTTCCTTATCTGTAAAATCACAATAATAGAATGCCCCTCCTTCAGGGTTGCTAAAAGCATCCAATGAGATTATATTTATTTGCAGATCTTAAAACATTTTATAAAGGTTTGTTAAGTACTATATAAAGACTATTAATAGATAACCTTTATATAATACTTAATTGATTAATCATAATTAATAATTCTTTCCATCATATCAATATTCTCTTCTTGTACCACCAATAATGCGCTTAGGAGATCTTCCTAAATTAAGACATGGGGCTTTTGACCAATTCTTCCCCGCTCTACCCTCTGCCCTCTCCAATTTACCTTCTACACAATTGCCAGTCAGATTAAACTTCCATGTGAATAGATCTGGCCCTGACTAAAACACTTCAGGGCCTTCTTAATACCTTCCAGAAAAAGCTCAAATTTCTCTACCTGGCATTTAAGACCTTACATAATTGGATTCTATTCAGAGTAGACTGGAACCAGCTCAAGCTGGCTTAAGATAGACAAAATTGTTAAGTTTTCAGTCTGAACATTTATATAAGTAGATGTTACAAATCCTGCAGGGCTTGATTTATTGTTTTGCTGATTATTTAAACATAAGAAGGTGATAGATAAAATGTGAATAAGGTGGTTTAAATTTAAAAGTATGTCATGAACTTTTTTTTGGAGAGCCAGTTATTCAGTGTGTATCAGTATCGTCCTGATGCCATCCTTACTTTTCCTGCTTTTTCTCATACTACTTTCCTTCATTATTCTTTTATAGCTCTTTAATATATAATTAATATATAATTTTATTTTTATTATATTATATATAATTAATATAATAATATAATATAAATAATATATAATTAATAATATAGCTCTGTGTGAGGCAGGTTGATATGATGCTTACAGGGTTGGTTTCAAGTCCCTCTTGTGACACTGTGTAGGGAAGTTATATGATGTCCCAGTGCCTCAGAAACATTTTAGAAGAAATCAGGATTAAGTGAATTATCCAGGTCACAAACCACAGAAGTGACTGAGGCTGGATCTGAACTTGGGTCCTCCTAGCTCTAGAGTCAGTGTTCTGTCCACTAACTGCCACAAAACGTCAGCCGAGAAAGTGCTGACTTATCTTGGCAGAAAGGTTCTTTGGGAGAATTATAGGTCTAGACTTCCACCTCCCCAAAATGGTCCTGCATCCTATCTCATAGTTACGCTGTTTGGTCTAAGCTTGAAATGTCTTCCTCCTTACCCTTCCCTGCCTGTCCTTTGCAACCCACCCTCTTCTCTCTGCATCTGTTCTGCTGGTAATGACCTTCCCTCTCGCACCTCATATATCCCTTCGATTCTCCATTATGTGCTTGTCGTGTGTTATTAGATATTATAGCTATCTGTGTATGTGTCCATAAAATCTAGATTGTAAAATCTCCCAGATCAGACGCTGGAATTCATTTAAACTGAGTGTCTCTCCCAGTCACCAGCACAGTGTGATACTCATAGGAGGTACTTGCTATTGGTTTTCACTGAACTGAATTGAGGAATTAAGGAGGGGGGAGAGAGAAATGAAGCTAGGGGAAGGAAGAATTTTTTTCCTTTTAATTGAAGGCTGTTGTCCCAATTAAAGACCATTATTATGTCAAAATTGCTGCTTGATATTTGGCAGAAATTAATCACGCAGTCTTCAAGGCATGTACACACATATGAACACACATGTATACATGTGTTTATATGGGGTCACACCCCATGTATTTATACATGTGTGCTCATATACATACATGTGTACATGTATGTATGAGCGCATGGGTTTGTACATATATTATTTCATATATAATGCATGTATATGCACATGTCTGCATTGTGAGTGCATGCATGTATTAAAACATGTGTGTATAAATGTGTGGATTCACAGTATATATCATGCACATTTACATGTATATGAAAGTGTATATACACATATACACATTTATTCATATATATGTATGCATATAACACTATCTATCCATCTGTCTATTGATCTATCTAGCATAAAAACATGAGCTCCCCTCTTCTCATCTGATTGGCTTGTTTATCCTTCAAAGAAAATCAAAATACCTTATTCTTCCCTTGCTTTACTCATCATTCCCATCCCCACCCAAACCCCTTTTGCTCCTAGTTATGGCTTAACTATGTTGGTGGATTCTGCCCTGTTTTCTTCAACGTAGGAATAGGAAAAGTCCATCTCTGTGGTTTGAAGGGAATTTGGCACGGATTAGCAATTGTGAGATACAAAATTGCCGACCTTCGTGCCATTATGGCCTATGGGTTACCACTGAGCTGATGGAAGCTGGCAGAGAGACACGTTGGGACCTCAGCTAATAACTGCGTCTCGTTAAAATCAGATTCACTCATAGGCTGTTGTTTAAAAAGTCTGACAACAAAACAGGCTCCCTTGGAGGTAGTGAGTGTCCTGTCACTGGAAGTGTTCAAAAGAAAACCCATTATCTCTGGAGGAAATGCTGTCCAAAGGGCTCCGACCACCCTGGGTAAAATGTGTTAGTGATTTGTGCTTCCTAAAGAAGGGGCTGAGCTTGCACTCAGTGCAAGACCAGGTGGATTCCTGTCTCTGTCACTTAGACAAGGCCTTCATCTCTCTAGCCCTCAGTTTCCTTGTCGGGAAAATGAGAGGGTTGGATGAGATTGGGGCTTCTTAAACTTTTTCCATTTGAGCCTCCTTTTCAACAAGGAACTTTTATGCAGCCCCAGGTAGATGGTCACATAAAGTAGTTACACAAATTGAGCATTTACTCGTAATAAATCATAATTCACCCATGAGGTCCCACATGGGATCGTGACCCAAAGAAGCTTTGAATAGGGGCCTCCGAGGGCCCTTCTAGCAACCAGTCTACTTATGATGCAGTGACCACGTTGGGCTGAAGGATTCTCAAACCTGTTCCAGGAACCGAGTCTCCTAGAAGTTGGACTAGACAGTTTGGAAGTTGACCAGGGGAGCCACGGATGGAGGAACAGGAAGTGACGGGAAAGGGCTGTCTGAGAGAGGTGAGATCCAGGACCTGGGACTCCTCTCTGGGAGCACTTGGGGAAGCTTCTGAATCTTTCTCCAGACAATCCCCATTTCCACCCCGCAGAATCAGCACTCTTCTTCCTCTCATACACGCTCCCCTTCCCTTTTCTCACTGCCCCCCTCCCCACACAGACATCTGCCACAGCAGAAACCTTTATAGACTTAGACCCACTGAGTAAAAGCCATGGTATAAGTTTCTCCTCCCAAGAAGGATTTATATTTTAGAATTACAGAAACCCAAAGGGAGAGAGAGAGCACTAAAGGGGGAATTTCAGGCATATGGCAGGACTGGAGAAGACACCTTGGGGTTAGAAGGGCTTTCTTGGTACCATCCCACCATGATTTCCCTGAGCATGAATAGAACCACCCATGGCAGGGGTGGCGGGAGCACGGCAGATCTCAATGGATGGTCTCAGTCTTCATCACCCCCCAAAAAGAGGAAGGGACGGAGGATAGCAAGCAAATGTCTGCAGCAATCTGGAGCAGCCCCTGCAAGGGCAGAGGAGTGGAAAGGCCAGGGAGCTCTGTGGGCAGCCTTTTACCTTCTTGAATAATTCAGGTCCAAGCCTTCTAGCCCCTTCTCACCTCAGGTCAGCCCACACAGCTCATTAACAGCTCACCGGAGCTGCTGTCCTGTCCTCCGTCTGGTTAAAGAAGCTCATTACAGCAGAGGTGATGTCTGGAGCAGCTGCCCCTCCACCGGCTCTGTATGTCCTGCCCGCTCAGGATGCTGGCAAGCAGAGCCCTGTAAAGAGTGGCAGGAGCCAGGGGCCGTTAGGCTTCCCAGAATGAAAAAACAGCTTTGGAAACTCTGGACCTCAGCAGTCGTAAGGCACTTCCTTGGGCCTTCCCAAGATTCTGTTTGTTGTTTAATTCCACTCATCCAGTTACTTTCCTCCATCAGTTTTATCTGTCCTTGCCTCTTGTTCAATCCCACTGTGGGGCAAAAGAAGTGACATGGGGGTCTGTGGAGACCCCATCCCTATCCCTGAGGCTCTGAAGCCAGACCAGTCCTCTTAGCCACCTGCCACCCATATTATAAGGAGGATTCACAGCAGAAACAAGTTGGGAATGAAGGCTGCTGGGACATCTCTGGGTGAACATCATGGTAGCTCCAGATTCTGTTCCTGCTTTAAAAAGGGTCAGGGATCTCTGCAGGCTCCTGTATCTGGGACCTAGAGCTGGGAGCCATGAGTCATACCGGCAGAGTGGGACAGGATATGGACTGAAGGAGGCTGAGGAGTGAGAGAAGCCCAAGCCCGGGATTCTCTAGGAGGGGTTTGGGAAGGAGCTGTAACTTAATTTGAGATTTAAAGGCTGGCTCTGGAGGGGGAATGCTGAAGATGGGATTCATGAGGAACTGCATGAGCAAAGAATCAGGCATTCTGGAGGTGTCGGGGGAGGGGGCTGAAGGAAGGCCGGGAGAGGGCACATGTGGAGAAGAGTGGGAGAGAAGGGTAGAGGGGAGGGGGCAGTTACAGAAAGCATAAGTGTCCAGGTGGAAAATTTGAACTTTATTTGATGGTCAGTGAAGAATTGGGGGGGGGGGGAAATGAGAGAGACAGAGAGAGACAGAAAGAGAAACAGAGAAAAGAGAGAAAAAGAAAAACAGAGATCGAGACAGAGGGACAGGAGACAGAGACGAGAGAGAGAGAGAGAGAGAGAGAGAGAGAGAAAGAGAGAGAGAGAGAGAGAGAGAGAGAGAGAGAGAGAGAGAGAGAGATACAATAGGAAAAAGTGCTGCATTTGAAGTCTGAGAATTAATTTTCCATCCTTTTCCAGTTTACTAAATGTGTGATTTGAGACAAAACCTCAAATTTTTCCCCTCAAAATAAGGACTTGGCAGAAGCAGAAGAAAGCAAATAGAGAGGAAGAAGGAAGAAAGGAAGACAAAGGGAGGGAAATAAGAAGGAGCAAGAAGAAGAAACAAAAGAAGCCAAATATAGAGGAGGAAGAAAAAGAAAAGAAGGAAAAGCAGAAGCGGAGAAGCATGGGAGTGAAATTCAATGGCAGAAGGGCCCCCACGGGCCCCAGTGATGGCCTCTGGTCTCCCACGGTCACCTGTTTGGACCATAAGGAGAGAGATCCTCAGGCACCTTCACTGTAGCTAAATCTTCCCTTTCAAGACCTTGACAATAGTCCTTTTCAGTTGGTGCTCTTCAGGACAGATCTCAGCCAATAAATCTTTTCATTCTTTCCAGGGATTGTTTTTCTTCTTCTTTTTGAAAGTTTGACAAAAATCCCATCATCTCTTTTTGAGTGATGATAAAGGAGAAGAAGTGTCTTTTCCTTCCCTGCTTCCCCCTCCCCCTCTCCACCCAATTTGTATTATATTCATCTCTTGGCAGGACAGCCAATACGTGAAACTTGGGATCCATCAAGCAATATAATCAAAGCAAGGGAAAGATGAATTCATTCCCTGTGCCTGGAACAAAAACATGGATCCTAGTGCTGCCCCCACCCCAGCCAGGGGCTCTGAAGACGGATGGCAGGTTTTGCAAATTAAAATAACAGGGGAGCTACTCAATCATACATCTTCCTTTTGACAGGTGCTCAGATATAATGAAATGATAAGAAAGAATGAAGGGAGAGAGCTCCAAGCTGCAGAATGAACAGCAAGACCCAGAAATTGCTGGAACTCAGGCAGGGGTGTGCCGGAGTCGGCTCTTCCAGTCCTGGGAGAGTCCATTGTTAAATTTCCAGTATGAGCCTTTTACACCTTGGAATTTTTTAAATGCTACAAATCAAGATTTGATGAATTGTTTTATTGATTGTTTAAATAAGAAAGGGATCCAGAAAATGTTGCTAATACAGATTAGACTTAAAAGTATGTCATGCACCCGTTTGTTTCCTGGAAAGCTGGTTATTAAATATTTACTGGAACATCTCTAGACCTAGAACAGTAGGGAGGCAAAAACATAAGGGGCAATCAGGTCGATTCAATAGCCTTTCATTTATCTTTTCTTGTCCTTTCCCTACCCTGTGGCCTTTGGTATTTTCACATTTTCTTTCCCAATTCCATTCCTTTGAAATCTGCTCTCAACTTAGCATCCCTCTAGGAAGGAGCTAACAAACTCACGTAGAGGTGGGAACAACTCATTCATTCATCCAACCAGCATTTCTTACATGCTGACTATGTTCCAAGAACTGTTCTGGGAATACAAAGATGATAAAGCAGCTTAATTCAACAAATTCAATAACTCTCCACCCCACGGTCATCTTCTTGTCAACAGAGATCTTCCAAAGCTTAACCTCGTGAAATGAAAGTTCCCTCTGCATGGAGGCAGGAGAATGTTCTCAGTGATACCTGATGTCTTTTGCCCCCTCCTACCCCAGAACGCTTCAGTTCTATGATACGGTGATAAAACAATATTTTTTTCTGGGCTAGCATGAAGATAAACCGTTCAGAAGGTTAATCTTAAAGCTGCTCTGAGACGTACGATATAAAGGGATCAGAGTGAAAATCATCTGCCTAAAACCATTTTCTTCACAGGCCTATGATGATGCTTGAAATTCTACAGTTAAATCCATATTATTTTGTTTTAAGAACTTGTCCTCACAAAAATACCCAAAATGCTGGGGAGTGATATGGAGAGACCACCTTGAATTGCCTATTGGATTTAGGGCTATAAGGGAAGCTAAAGATTATTCAATGGCCTCCCTCTTTATACTAATGAGGAAATTGAGCCTTAGCAAGAATAAGTGACACACCCATAATAGAACTGGGAGTGAACCTAGGGTTCCACCATTCTGTCCAGTATACCACCCTAGCCATTATCATCACAGCTCAGTGAGAATAAGGAACAGGGCAACTGCAAGTAAAGGGGGGAGAGAGTGATGGAGAGGGCAAACCCAGCATAGAAACAATACCAGAAATGAATTTAAGACTTTTAAAAGTTTTACTAGTGCTTTTTTAAAAAAAAATTGTATGTATGTGTATATATATATATATATGCTTATTCTTTCTATCATTTATCAATTATCTATCACCTACCTATCATATCTCATTTATCTATTACTTATCAGTAACTTCTTAATCTTCCTCTTAAAAGAACAAAAAAAATATATAGTACAACAAAGCACTTCATGAATTGACCATGTCTGACAAAATATGATCCATGTACTCTCTAGATGTGAGGTGGTGGAGTGAGGAGGATCTTTCCTTTAATCACAGTGGATCAGTGTATTGAAGTGAATTCTTAAGTCTTACAATGTTACTTTCCTTAAGATTATTTTGGCTAATATGTAAGTCATTCTCCAAAGACTTTCCATTCTTTGGAAAATGTCTTAGTCATTCCTTGACTTCATTGTTCATGGTTGGATAGAGTCTCCTTCCCTTATCTTTGTTCCTTTCACTATATCTGCATCCCTGTGAGAAGTGATAGATGAATGAAAGTCAAAAATTAAGGAAAGATTTCAGCATCTAGACCAGTGGTTCTCAAAGTATGGTCTAGAGAATTCTGAGGATCTCTGAAACCCTTTTAGAGGGTCTACAAATTCAAAAATAGTTTTTATTTCCAATATGGTAAATGTCTATAAATATAACCCAGATAAACAAAAACACTTTGGAGAGATCCTCAATAATTTTTAATAGGATAAAGATACTGAAAACAAAAGTTTGAGAACCACTGATCTAGACTAAAAAAAAGTGGATAGGGCAAGACCTGGTGATACAGAAGAAGGAAACTGATGTCTCAGGAACCATGATTAGGTCAAAATATGTTATAATTTAAAATATGAAAGGAAACGTGTGGAGGATGTCAAAAGCTGATGGAGTAACCAAGAACAGAATATTGAGAAGACCAATCCCAGCCAGAGGGCAAAGAAGGGAAGCCAAAAATAATGTTATTGATGAAACAAGCCAAAGAATCAATGACCAAAACAAAACCTGGGACCAGAAGAAGAGATCAGCTACGCCCAAGGTTTGAGAGAGCTTGGGGTAATAAGATCGATAATATTGTATACAGTGATAGCAATAGTGTATGGTGGTCAACAGCAAATGACCTAGCTATTTTCAGCAATACAATGATCCAAGGACAATTTCAAAGGACTCATGATGAAACATGCTATCCACCTCTAGAGAAAGAACTGATGGGATATAGGTGAATGCAGACTGAAGCATATTTAAAAAAAAAAAAACTTTCTTTTTATTTAGAGTATTGTTTGGTCTCTTTTCTTTTGCAACACGGCTAATATGGAAATTGTTTTGTATGGCTGCACATTTATAATCAATATCTAGGAGGGAGAAAAATTTGGACTCCAAAATTTTTTAAAGTCCAAGTTAGATATTGTTTTTATAGTAATTTGAAAAAGTAAGTTTAAAATTTCACATAAAACCAAAATATGCCATGATCATAGACTCTCTTGCCTTTTAAAGAGCCAGTAAGCTGTGAATCAGGAATAATAATGATACTAGCTAATATCTATAGAGAGCTTCAAAATATTAATATGCTCTTATATAAAGTTCACAACAACACTCTGAAGTAAGTAGTATCACCATTTTACAGATAAGGAAACTGAGGCTGGGGGTGACTTACCCAAGCTCACAAAATTCTTCTATGCTTGTCTCTACCATACTACCTAGTTAAATGGGCCAGCCTGAGGGGGAAAGCTCTTCTAAACTCATTCAAAGATGGAAAAGTCTCTCAGAGCCGCGTAGGCACTAATTCTAGCTTTCTGAGGTGTCTGTTAAAACTCAACCCATTCGTCTCACAACTCCGGCTCCCAGCACCCCATAGTCTGCTGGCCACCAGCACCAACTTGCCATTTCCTCCAGGCAGCCTAGCACATTAGTAGCTGGAGGCTGAGGGACCAATAGCACATTCCATTATGCTTAGCCGACTTCGACAATTATGCATTGTACATGGTAAATATGACGGGAGACATAATTGAGCATCATTTTTCCTTCGCTGTCTCCTTTTCAGGGAATTCAGGCCTGTGATGATGGAATGAGATGTGTGACAGCTGCTGGAGCACGCAGAGGTGATGGAGGGATCGCTCAGAGAAGACGCGTTAGTATTAATTACCTACATCCCTGCTGAGATTCTTAACAAGATGACTTCTTCCGTGTGTTGCTGGTTGCGGGCCACACTTCAATTTCCAGACACGTTATCTTGGGTGTGTTTTTTTAAATACTAAATCAGTGGGAGGAGGGAATTGGGTTTTTCTGTTGATGCCAACCTGGATTGGAATCAGCAAGTGTTATGGCAAGAGGCAGATGTAAGTGGGTAGGCTGGAGGAAGTATTAGCCACCTCAGGTCACTTATCTCTGTCTGTCTCTGTGTCTCTGTCTCTGTCTCTGTCTCTGTCTCTCTCTCACACACACATATGTCTATAATCAACTTGATGATCATGCTCCAAAACAAAGAAAAGTGCACAATAAGCAAGCATTTATTAAGCACCAACTATGTGCCTATAACAGTCCTTGATGCCTGTGATACAAATTCAGAAGTGGGACAGTTCCTGACCTCAAGGAGTTTACATTCTCCTTGACATGGGTAACACATATCTACATAAGTCACCTTTGATGGAAGGAGCTCCCCCTCCCATAATGGGCTTTGGATTCACACAGATAAAGCTCAGTCCCAGAGGGAACAGGACTCTAGATGGCGAGGGAGAGGGGCAGGTTTTTCTCATTTTTCTGACTTGTGTCTCAATCCCCATAGAGTTCCTGGTAAAATCTCTGAAACAAAATTTATGTCTCACATGTAGAACCTCTAGAGCAGGGGTCCTCAAACTTTTTAAAATGGGGGCCAGTTCACTGTCCCTCAAACTGTTGGAGGGCCGGACTATAGTAAAAACAAAAACTTTGTTTTGTGGGCCTTTAAATAAAGAAACTTCTTAGCCCTGGGTGAGGGGGATAATCATCCTCAGCTACCGCATCTAGCCCTTCGGCTGTGTTTGAGGACCCCTGCTCTAGAGCTTCCTTTATAGAAAAGACAATACTCCAAAACAGGTATCAGGTACAATATGGGAATTAATTGGCACTGTGGGTAGAGCTCTGGATCTACAGTCAGAAAGACCTCTGTTTTTCTCAGGCATAGCTAGTATTATGTGGCTCCGGAGAGACCACTTCATCCCTGACTGCCTCAGTTTCCTCATGCATAAAATGGGAAAAAAGAATAGCATCTATTTCCCAGGGTTGTTGTGAGAATAAAATTATCATTTCTTTCATTACAAAAAATACTTAAAACACAAAAGACTAATAAATTCAAAGAAGTAAATAATATAAAACTATAATTTTTATCATTCTCATATTCTTCCCCAAAGTAAAGGCACTTGGTAGGACCATTGAATAGACATTTCATTCTCCCAGAATGAAACTCCTGCCTGAACACAGAGGATCTAGTTAAATCTCTTTGGTCTTATCCTTCCTGAGGATTAGCTCACTGCTTGCGCACTAGTATCATGGATGGAAAATTTAAATGGAAAAACTATTCTTCACCTACCTCTTCTCCTAATGCAGATATAGACACTCAAAGGCAGAAGAATATTCTCTTTCTCAATCATTTGGCTCCATACCCAAGAGGACAGGCAATGGGCCCTAGTGTAGAAGCCCTTCTATTCCCTTCCTCTGGGAAAGGGTCCCCAGATCAGATCCCCAAAACCATCTTTAGCACTTCACTTATTTAAGGGACGAGTCAAGTTAACAAACATTAATTAAGTATTTCTATGTGCCAGGCACAGTGCAAAGAGAACTCAAATGCACCCAAAATAACAACAGCTGATGCTGATCTGGAGTTTGAAGACTGGCCCAAGGGCTTTCCAAGGATCATTCCATTTGGTCTTCACAAGAACCCTACAAAGATACTACAAAGAAATTTAGAAAAATTCAGAGACTTGCCTATGGTCACACAGCAAGTAATTGCTAGACAGGATTTAAACCCAGGAGTTTCCTGGAATCAAATCCCACTACGTTGAACCAACTGCTTCTTAGAATGATAATATATGATCAAAAATCAGGAAAACTGAGTTAGGACTCACCTTGTGAACTTCTCCCATGGGGTAGCTAAGAAGTATATTAGTGCTCTGGATTGGGAATCAGAAAGACTAGAGTTCAAATTTTCTTTCAAATAGTAACTACTGTGTGTTCCTGAATGAGTCATTTAATATCTTTCATCCTTAATTTCCCTTCATCTGTAAAATGGGGATAATCGTAGCTTCAACCTCCCACAATTATTGTGAAGATCAAATGAAATAATCACACATTAAGGGTTTTTCAAACTCTAAAGTACTCTATGTAAATCTTAGGAAGAAGCCTAGGCCTAGAAGTTGGATCCAAAGCCTGATCCAGTCCATAATCTGATGAGCTTTTAAGATGAGAGGCATTAAACAGAGAGATATGTAACTTCAGTCCTGAAGCTCATTAGCATGATCCTCTCTCCTTATTGATGGATATTAATGTTTCATGTTTATGTGAAGGCCTGGAAAAAAAATAACTCAGAGTTGAGTGTGTGTGTGTGTGTGTGTGTGTGTGTGAGAGAGAGAGAGAGAGAGAGAGAGAGAGAGAGAGAGAGAGAGAGAGAAAGAGAGACAGAGACAGAGACAGAGACAGATTATTATTCCAGAGACTTTGAGTAGTTTCTCCTTAGGGAAGATCTAGGTTCTTCTCTCTTGGTTACCTCATTCCCACTGGGAGGACACCTTCAGTCTGTATAGTCTGGTATATATTCTCCTATGTACATCTTCTCAAATTTCTGTTTCTCCAATTTTGGTAAATATTCTTTGCTATTCACTATGTGTATTTATTGTGGAACTGGTATTCGGTGAGAAAGCCTTGACTATAAAGCTTGGAATCGTTCTTCCCCTCCAATAATACACATCAATACACACACCCCCATAAGAAAAAACTACTCCAGAAGTGGGAGGGTTTTCCATAGAACATTATAATATATTACCTATTATTTTAAAACATTGACTCCTAGGCTGAGAGGTTTGGACTTCATCTTGTAGCCAGTGGGGAACCATTATGGATTCCTGAGCAAAGGAGTGATCTGATGAAAGTGGCTTTAAAAACTCACATTTATAGAGTACTGTGAGGTTGATCTGACACTTTTCTTTTAAGATTAATCTGGTCACACAGAAGCAGAGAGAATTGTAATAATCCCAACAGGAGATAATAAAAACCTGGCCCAAAGTGGTGGCCAAGCACTCAGAGGAAGAGAATCTCAAATATTTGTTGAATGATTGAAATTCTGACCCGGTTTGGACTTGGCATCCTTGTTCTGAATCCCTGCAAAGCGCACTCTCCTCCAACCAGAACTGTGCTGCCCATGCTTAGTAGCCATATGGAATAGAGACTAAATATAGCATTGCACCTGCAGCTGGAGGACCCAGGTTTGAAATTTGCTTCTGATACTTACTAATGTGTAACTGTGGACACGTCCCTGAACTTGTATGAACCTCAGTTTCTTCATCTATATAAAATGGGGATAACAAATACAGGATTATCATGAGGCTCGAAAAAGTGTAACAAAGGAACACTGCTTTGAAAACCTTAAAACCAACCACCTTAGAAACTACAGTTCTCATGATTTAGTGAGATTTTCTAGACTCCCATTGTTCTGTGCTGAATAGTATCAGCGTCTTCCTCTGAGACAAATGATTTGGCAATCAATTAAGCAAGCACTTGATTGATTGAGCAATTGATCAAACATCAATCAAGCAACGAATAATAAACATTATAGAAAACCTACAATGAGGAACAGCTAGGTGGCACAGTGGATAGAGCACCAGCCCCCAAGTCAGGAAAGAAAGGAAGAAAAGAAAGAAAGAAAGAAAGAAAGAAAGAAAGAAAGAAAGAAAGAAAGAAAGAAAGAAAGAAAGAAAGAAAGAAAGAAAGAAAGAAAGAAAGAAAGAAAGGAAGGAAGGAAGGAAGGAAGGAAGGAAGGAAGGAAGGAAGGAAGGAAGGAAGAAATGTAATTCTTTGCAGAGAAAGAAAAAAGAAAGAAAGAAAGAAAGAATTGTAATTCTTTACAAAGAAAGAAAGAAAGAAAGAAAAAAAGAAAGAAAGAAAGAAAGAAAGAAAGAAAGAACTGTAATTCTTTGCAGAGAAAGAAAGAAAGAAAAGAAAAGAAAACCTACAATGTGCCAGGTACAACTGTGCCAGGCATTGTAGAGCCAAACAATGAAACAATTGCTACATGTAATGAGTTTACATTCTAAGAGAGAGAGAGAAAATAATCACATATATAAGAAACATACACAGAGTAAGCAGCAGGAAAATAAATACAAAGTATCTCCCCTGAGCTTCAGTCTCACATGACAGGATACCACCAAAAATGGACTTCCTAGAGAGATCTTAAATGCAATTCATCTAAAACGGAACTCATTATCTTTTCTACAAACTCATTCCTCTTCCTAACTCCTATTTCTTTTAAAAGCACCACTATTCTGCCACTTCCCAGATTTGTAACCATAGATTTGCCACTTGTCTAATAATGCTGTTTCTACCACTGGGACATCTCTTGATGACAATTAATGGTTGTCAAATAAGCCAAAGCTTAGAAGCTGCAGATACAAATCTCTGCATAGAGATGATCATTAAATCCATGAAAGTTGATGAGGTCACCAAAAGTGAAAGTGGAGGGGACCTGAGACAAAGCTGGGAAGAACTGCCATAGTTAGAGAACATGATCTTGATGAAGATCAGCAAGGGGGAATTAAAAAAAGCAGTAAGACAGGTGAGGGGGAACTAGGAGGAAGCAATGTCAGGAAAATCCAGAGAGGAGAGAACATCCCAAGCTTGAGAAGCTGGACAAGCAGAAATATCGAGAAAGATGAAGACTGAGAAAAGACCACTTGATTGGGCTTAAGATATTTCTAATGATTAAAGGAGGGACAATTTCCACCTACTGCTGAGGTCAGAGAGACAGCCTTCTCTGGTGTTGGAGAGACAGTCCAACACAGCGTCCAGCTGTGCGACGGATTCTCGAACCCACACCTTCCTGACTCCTGGCATTATTTGCCGCCCTGCTATTTTCCAAGAACGAGTCCCAGCTCTGTGCTCAGCTGGTTGGCTTTCTCTGACAGGAATTGTTTGAAACCTTTTTGCAGGGAAAGAATGGCACCTCAGCCCCTCATGATCACAGCCCTCAGAACAGCCCAGCCCCGTATCACTCCCCACCCCCGTCCCCCTCAGTCCTATTTTCACATCAGATCCATTGATCACTTTCTTAGTGTCTGTCACCCATGTGTCTGTATCCTAGTCATTTGTCTGCATCTCCTTGCAGGGCTCTATCCATCACAAGAGCCTCTCTTTCTTTTCTCACACAGCACACATACACACACACACACACACACACACACACACACACACACACACCCTCTATCTCCCCCATCACTGCTTCCCTTTATTTCTGTCTCAATTTCTCTACATTACTTCAGCTCTCTCTCTCTCCATCTTTGTATCTCTCTTTCCTTTTGTCTTTCTGCTTCTGTGGAAAGATATTACTTGGTTTCTGCCTCTCAGTGGCTCTGTCTGCCTTTCTCCTGCTTTCCCTTCTCCCTCCCTTACCAAACTGGGGGAGGATATGTTATAGAGATAGTCACGTTTGACTGGGTCAGGGGAAAGGCTCCTTTTTGGTAAAGGTATTGATGCTTTCAGACCACAGAATTCGAAGACAAATCCAGATCAATAATAGATCCCTTGGGGCTCTTAGTTATCCCACACTTGAAAGAGTTAAAACCCCATTGTATAACATAGAGTCTCCTCTTTGGAAACAAAACAGTTTCCTATCATTGTCAACTACTTCTGATAAAACATATACCACTTCTGACCCAGCAGCAGCAGTGGGGAGGGGCTGCTCTGAACCAGGCTCATTTTCACTGATGTTCCCTCTATGATCAATAGTGTTTGTGTAATAGCTTCTTGAGTCAAAAGTCAATCTGTGACCTGAATTAGGAATAAGTCTGGGGTAGAGCTAGAAACCAGTTTGCACTGATGGCTTAGGGGCTGTCTGAGGCACCCTTGGGTTATGTGTCAGCCTTAGTATAATAACATGAGCAAGAGTCTGCACAGCTAAAACCGACATGACTACATGATTATGTACACCCTAGGCAAGCGAGGCAGGTGTCAGGGTGAGGAGGGAACCATTAGCGGTATTTTCTTCCCTATGGCTCTCCAAGTCGCAATTTAATTCCATATTTGTTATTAAGTGACCACCATTTGTTAGCCACTGTGCTACAACCACAAAATACAAACTATTCATGGTCCAAACATAAAAATGAAAAACAGTTCTTGGCCTCAGGGACCTTACATTTGACTGGTTAGAAATGAAATGTCAATAGATAAGTAAATACAAAGTAATTTAAAGAGAGAGAGTGCTAATAAAGAAAATCAAGAGACACTAGGGAGGGAGGTGTTGACTGAGCTATAATTTGAAGGAAATGAGGGATTCTGGGAGAGGAGGGGAAAAGGAGTCCAGTCCCTGCATGGGGAACAGCTTGTGCAAAATCACAGAGGCAGGGGATGGATGCAGAACCATGTTTGGAGGAGAGGGGGCAGACCACTGAGACTAGAAAAGCAACTGTAAGAATGGGAGGAATGCACAAATCATCCTGGAAAAAGAGTTGAATCATATTATGCAACACAACATAGCAGAGAAACAGTCTTAAAACCAGGAAAATCTGGGTTCAAATCAGGTTATCCTGGCTAAGTACTCCAGAGCAAGTCACTTAACCCTGAAGTGCTGTAGGTGATTCTCTAAGACAAAGTTGCAGAAAAGTCCCCAATATGCATTGGTAGCAGATTCCTTATTGCTAAGGAAATCACAGATCCTTCTCTGTTCCTATCTCTGAAAGGATAAAAGCAGAGCAGAAGAAGTATCCCACAGGATACTTCCAGAGGTAGGGACAGTCTTAAAGGATGCATAATCATGTCCTTTAAGGAGAGGAAGAGACATGTCTTGAGTTTCTTGAGTTTCCTCCACTTACCCAAATCTACCAGTCTTTTAAAACCCGTTCCTAGCCTTGTCTTTGCTAACTATTCTGATTAGCACTGATATCCTTCCTCAGAGCTCCCATCCCCCTTTCACAGCTGCATTACACAGTCCAGAATTTCATCATCAGTTTTCATTTTGTTCTTATCTGTCCATTATGTGAGTGATGGCTCGCCAGGGAGTCGAGACAACTGTCTGAGAGCACTAACCAGGCCTTCTCCTTCCCTGGCCTTCCCCACAAGGAGGATCATCAATGGATTGATTAATGAGTTGATGGATCTACTTAGCAATCAATCCATTAGCACTCAATGGCAGATGGCACATGCCTGTAATCCTTGCTGCTGGAGACCCTGAAGTAGGCACATCTCTTGAGCTCAGGAGTTTTGAACTGTAATAGAACTAGAGCATACATGGGTCTATAATAAGTCTGGCCACCAGAATGCCTAAGAAGGGGCAAACCAGTCCATGTCAGGAAAACAGAACAGGTTAAATTTTCCTGACTGATCAATATTGGAATAAGGACAATGGGTGGTGATTGCATTTCCAGCTTGGGTGAGATGGGGAGACCCAGTCTCAATCAAACAAACAAATGAAAATTAGCAAACTGATGACTGGCTATATAGGTGAGGAGCTTAGAGTTGATTCTGGGCAGGTCTTCAGAATAGAGCATCAAAGAGTGAAAGAAATAAAGTATTTAGTAAGCTCTTACTGTGAACCACTGAATAATACAAACACAAATAACAAAATTAGGTAGTCCCAGCTTTCAAAAAACTCACATTCTAATGGGGTTTCAGCTGCCAAGTCAGATGGAAAAGTTCCCATAGTCCTGGGGGGGGGGGGGCATGGCAAAGGAAACGATAATACGTCTTCTTTAGTGTCATTTTCACTCATAAGATCATCTTCGCTTCTATGTTGAACCATTGACTGTTCCAAGGACTTTAGTGGTGACAATGTTCTTTTCTTCAGCAGCTGCAGTTGCTGAGGAAATGGGGACCACACAGTGGTCTGGTTGTACCCCCAATCTCCACAGAGGTTGCTTCTTCCAGGATAATGACTGTGGAAACTGAGAGGTCTGGGAGGGGGGTGCTGTCGTTTCTAGGGCTCTTGAAGTCAGTTTCCTTGGTTACTCCCATAAGGGTCAGAGGAGAGGTGTGGTTAATAGTGGCAGTAATGGTGGTTTGAGCCTATTGGTCTAAACTTGGTGGGAATGGCTGGCCAGTGAGAGTTATTCCTCTTCTCCACAGGAGTTGCTTCCCTATATGATGGCTATAGAGGCTGTCTGAAAGTCTATCCAGTTAATATTTCCTAAGACCCTAAAGGGTTGAAGTCTTTAAAGGTATAATTTCATCTACTCAGGACAGATAATTGGGGAAGGTCTTTCTGGTTGTCTGGGTACTCCAAGAACCAGACTGCCTCCAGAAAAGACTGATGTTCCTCAAAGCTAGGTCCACATCACTTCCTTCCTTGACACTCAGAATCCCACATTTGCCTTGAGGGTTCCCCATATCAGGTAAACCTTCTCCTTCCCTTTCTTGATTTTTGAGAGAAACAAGCAAACTGATAGCCTGCTCCCAATTCCGTCAGTCTCCATCCCAAGGATATCATGTCCAGGGATGAGGTTCAGGTCTAAGTGTCCCGTTTCAGGACAGTCATGGGCAAGCTGAACCAGATCCAGAAAAGGGCAGTGTGAGGATGCTGAAAGGACTAAAGCTGGTCCCACACAAAGATCGGTCACAAAATGGCAATGCTGAGCCCAGAGAAGAAAGGACTCTGAGAATACCTCTGAGCTCCTTTGCCACTAGGAGTCATTGATCCTATGTCATTACAGCTGTCTTTTGGCACCTGGCAATGTGCTTGTCTTGCACTGACAAATGGAAGATAATGAGCTGTGCTCAGCTCCATCCTGGAGTATAGAGCAAAGAGCAGTGAATGAATGAAAGCGCAAGAGAGGCAGATTTTTGCTGGATATGAGGAAAAACTCTAACAATTAGTGAGGAATGGGCTGCCTCAAGAATTAGGGGGCTCCAGAGCATTAGTGACTGACAACAGCAGCAGAATGTTCCCGCCTCGTTAGGTCTACTAGGAATGGTTTTGGAAGAGATGACTTGGATGGCCGTGGAGGATCCTCTTGACTTTCAAAATATGGTGATTCTGTGCTACTTTTGTACTCTCTCCCCTACTTGTTAGGGATTCTCAGTCAGGTATTTGTTGTTTAATGACTGTTGTATTCAATTGTTATCACTCATGTCCAAGTCTTCATGACCCCATTTGGGGTTTTTCTTGGCAAAGATACCAGAGGGACTCGCCATTTCCTTCTCCAACTCATTTTACAGATGAGGAAATTGAAGTAAATATTGACTTGTCCAGAGTCATGCAGCTACTAAGTGAGAGAGGCTGGATTTGAACTTGGAAAGACAAGCTCTAGCCAGAGCTCTGTTAACTGTACCACCGAGCAGCCCAGTCAGGTATAGCCTTCTCTCTCCAGTCTCTTCAAGCTCTCAGATTCTACTAAACTACAGCATGACAGGCTCCTTCTCACACACCTGAATGGATGAATGGAGAATAACTCGGAGCCAACTCCAGAAAATTAGGCTTTTGCCAACCTTTCACTGATTCATCAGTTAAGCAACAAGGTGGCCTAAAGGCTAGCACGTTGGACTTGGAGTCAGGAAATTGTGAGTTCTAAAATTGTGACAGTGTAAAATCCAGGGAAAAACACCTAGCATTTTTCTAATTTGTAAAATGGGGATGATAATAGCCCCTAGTTCACAGAATTGTTAGAATATAAAAATACACATTCCTACAGACACACATAGCTATGTGTGTATATATACATATATAGTCTAAAATATGTATACATATATGTGTACATATATAAAATAATTTGCAAATCTTAAAGCACAATATGTGCTAGTTATTATTATTATTATTACTACCACCCAGTTCAATTCTTTTTGAGTGCTCTCCATGTTCCAGATATTGAAATGCTTAGTGACAGATGACTCAAACATGTAAGATATACCTGGGGGAATCCCTGTACTTTCAATTCCATCCTTAGGAGCAAAGCAGAACACAGCCAATCCCCCTTCCTCATGTTAATCCTTAAAATATGGGATGACAGCAATGATATAACAGGATCATCGTTTGAGATAAGGGACTTCAGAGGTTGTCTAAGTTTTCTCTTCCTCAGGTTCCCTGCTTCTTTTCTGTCCTTACCCTTAAACTGAAGCCTTTTCTAGAGGACAGGGAGAGTCCTTCTCAAGCTTGACACACAAAAATATAAAAAAGAAAGAAAGAAACTGAAAATTTTCTTGACCATGGCCACCACCTAGTCTTGCAACTCCAGGAATCTGACCCCATCTTTTTTTCTTCCAAGAAAATGCTGACTCTGTGATAGAGGAAGACTCAATGGGGCTCATCTTAATCTTGAAGTTATTCCTTTGGGACCCATGCTCGGTAGAGGAATCATCAGACCTGTTATAAATGAACCCTTAGATTAATGAATTCTACAAGTTTCTCCACTGAGTGACTCTGGTTTCTCAGTACTCTTTCTATCCCTCCTGCTCGCCACTCAGCCTGTATCTTTCATTTCTGTCGTTCATAACCACTGCCCTCGGGAGAAACGACCTTCATGCTGCACTGGAAATTATACTGGTCTCCAGAGAACTTGAGATCAAACTCCAGCTCTGCTAATTGCTGTCTATGTGACCATGGCAAGGCCCTCAACCTCCTTTGACCTTAGTTTCTTCAGCTTACTGATGAAGGTCTTTCCCAATGCTAAATCCATGATTTTATAATTGATCCCATTCTCAACCATATCTCACTGTATCTGTCTCTAGGCTTGATCTACTGTGCCCTTTGGAGCATCATTCTATTGTTTAAAAAGTGCCCCTTTATATTCAGTTTCTTGATTCTACATAAGTTCTATCTCTAGTTATAAAATGTGACTTCCCCTGGGGGATGCCCCATCCCTTTAATCCTTCCCAATGATAGTCCCTCCTCTCTTGTTCTCCTAGGGATGGGAGGAGGGCTGGCAGTTTTCTTGATCCCCATAACTTTATAGGATGATAAGAACATAGCATCTAGAATGGAATGATCCTTAGATCTCAGCAAGTCTCACCCTATTTCATTTTATAGATGAGGAAGCTGGACCCCAAGCAAATTAAAAACTTTCTCATGATCCAAATTTCTTAGTTTATAGATGAGCAAATGAAGCTAATACAGACCCAGTAGAGACACTTCTGGATCATCAAAGGACATTCAGAGTTTTATAGGAGAGTTCCAAATTACCCTTCAGAATGGCTGAGTCAGTTCATAATTTTACCAACAATGCATTAGTGACCCCCTTCAACATTTATCATTAACTCTTCCTGTCATCTTAGTCAATCTGATAGGTGTGAGTTGATACCTCAGAGTTATTCTAATTTGCATTTCTCTAATTAATAGTGATTTAGAATATTTTTCTTATGACTATAGATGACTTTCTGAAAATTCTGTTTACATTCTTTGACCACTTATTAATTGGGGAATGACCAAGTCTTCTAGTCTTGATGTAGCAGCCATTGTGGAGGTTCTGATGAATATATTCATTCAGCTGAATAATAATCTAGAAATTTAGAAGAGAAAAAGCACTTGGACCCAAAAGTATAGGTGGAAGACTAAAAAACCCAAATCCTGGGCTCTTGTAGCTGGAGGGTCATTGAGAGAACAAAAAAGCTCTTTTTGGAAGGCAAGAGGGAAGGAGCTGGATCAACAGAGGTCAAGCATAGAACTAAGGGCTCAGGGATCCATCCTTCTATGACCCTTATTTTCAAAATGGAATGGGGGGGGCGGATTGCTTAGTCCAATAAATAGTACAGGCCAACAGGATTCTCACCCAGGCTAAAGTTTCAGCCAGTACGCCACCCTTGGAGGTCTCCAGCTTCTTGTTGATGTGTATAATAAAGCTCACCAAATATTTCCTGCCCTGTAGCTCATTTATCCTTACAATAATCCTATGAGAGAGATACTAAGAAGACTTTTAAGAAGTCCTCGGATCTCTTCCTCTCAATGATCCGAGGAAAGTGAAGGGAGTGACCTTTAACACAGCCCAGCCATTTGGGGGAAAAGGGAGAGCTGCCAAGAGCAGGTTCAGAATGCAACACAGGGAAGTCTTGAGAGGTAACGGAAAGATTTTCACTTATATGGATTTTCTGTCTCCTGATCCAGGAGAAGACAGCTGAGCATTGACAGCCTAGGGTGAAAAGCATCTCCTGCCCTCCATCCCCTCCACATCAGGGCAATGCAAAAAATCAGGGTCTCTCCTCCCAACCTCTTTCCAAAATAGGAATGCTTTAGAAGGGAGATTCTACAATCATATTTGTGTGCCAGGGCAAGTGAGTTGTGAAATCAGCAAGCAGCAGTTCCTGGAAATAATCCTGAAGACTGGAGCAATCTCTTTCCTTTTCTGAGACAGTGTACAAACAGAAAGAGGCAGAACATTTGAGCTGGTGTTCTAGACCAACTCACTGTATTGAGTCTTGAAGAAATTTTCTGTCCATTAGAAAGAGAAAGAGAAAGGGAGGGAGGGAGGGAGAGACAAAGAGATACAAAGAAACAGAGAGAGAGAGATACATAGATGAATATACCGAAACAGAGACAGAAAAAGATAGAGACAAAGAGATGGAGAGACAGAGAAAGACAGAGAGACACAAAGACAAAAAGAGACAGAGATAGAGACAAAGTTAAAAAGAGATAGAGAAACAGCGACAGACAGATAGACAGAGACACAGAGACAAAAAAACAAAGACCAAGAGAGACCCAGAGGGGGAAAAGAGGGAGAGAGAAGAGGGAAGAGAGACAGAGAGCCTGAGGGAGGAAAGGAGGGATGGAGGGAGAGGGATATGAGGGCGAAAGAGGGGGAGGAATGGAGGGAAAAAGGGAGGGAGGCAAGAAACAAAGGAGGGAGGGAGGGAGGAAGAGAGCTATAGAAAACTTTTCATAGTGCTGCTGCTTAGAGGTTGACACAAGGAAGTATCTAAAGTGAGAATTTTCCTATGTGTCTTGTGTTTAAAATTCCTGGTTGTATATCAAGCTGTTCTGGAAAGCACCCCAAGACTTGGGCACAGAGAACTTATCGATCCTTTCCTTATTCTCTTGGCCATAACTGTTGAGGGCACAGAAGTACAGAGATCACACACCAGACATGCTCAGGGGGAGTAGTAGGCCCACCCACTCTGAAACCGCTAATTAAGGGTCCCAAGGCTTTGGCAGTCAAAAATCATGGGTCCCTGACCCTTCCGGACCATAGATAATTACACTAATGGCAACATCTAGACACCATTCAGAACATTCCCCCACACACTGTTTCACTTCCCATTTTTCACACAGGCTATTTCTCAGGCCTGGCATGCAATTTCTTCTTGTAACGACTTCTTCATATCTCATATTTGCCTCTTTAATACTACTCCTAACCGGGCTTATCTTCCTCATTCCCATGTGCAATAATTGCTGACCAATTGTCGCCAACAGGGAGATGGGCCCAGGAGCTCTGGGAGTTTCGCCACTACCCCCATTTCTACCTCCAGCCCAGTTCTCCCTCATGTCCATTCACTGTGAAACAACTCTTGTGGAGAAAACGGCAGCCGTTCCCAGCAAATGGTAGCCAACTGGCACCCACATGAGAGACAAGCCAGTCTAGCTGAAGCAGAAAGGCATTCCTGCAACAGAAACAGAAAGCAAGTTCAAGTTCAAGCTTAAGAAGTGTCAGCCATGTCTAACCACCATCTTGACAGTCATCTTCCTTAAGACCCTATTGGAGACACTGTGAACCCAAGAACCTCAGGAATAGCCGTACTTGCAGCCTGGTACCCTGAGTTAGCATCCTAGGAAACAAGCCCCAGGGAGATGCACCTGACTGTTGCTCCTATAGGCATTATACCCACAACCACTAAAGGCCCAGAGAAGAAAGTTCTTTCTACCAAAGTCTTTGATGCTCTCCAATGGTTTGACATCAGAAGCTGATTGGATTTTATCAGTGGAAATGGCACTAGAGAAAAGGCATCGCCATCTGCTTCATTTCTGCACCCAAATGACCATGGGACCCCTCCATCTGAATTGCAACTGCAGCCTTCTCTATGTGTTGTCTCCCCCGTGACACTGTGAGCTCCTTGGCAGCAGGGACTGTCTTGTATTTCTACCTTTGTTCCCAGCACTTAACACAGTGCCTCGTACATAGTAAACTTTCAACAAATGCTTTGCTCATTTATTCAAAGAAAAGCTCATGCATCACTGTTTATGTAAGAACTGCCCGCTACTGCCAACTGCCAGTTTCCCAAATTACCCTATATTTATTTTGCATAGCTCGGTATCTCCTTATATTTTTTATAATTCGGTATCTACTTATGTTTATATGTGCTGCTTCCCCCAGGAGACTATAAGCATTGTGAGGGCAAGGAATGTTTCATTTTTGTCTATAATTCCTCAGCAGGAAGCCCAGGGCTCGGCACATGGTAGGTGCTTAATACAGGTTAATTAATTAATCTGTTCCCAAAAAAGAACTCTGGGAGATGACTATGAACTACTACATACAATTCCCCATCCCTCTATTTTTGTCTGCATATCCCTGCATATTTGATTTCCTTCACAGGTTAATTGTACACTATTTCAAAATCCAATTCTTTTTGTGCAGCAAAATAACTGTTTGGACATGTATACATATATTGTATTTAACTTATACTTTAATGTAATGGGCTAAGGCTTGAGTTGATGCACTGAGGTCCCAAGCATGTGAGACTAAATAGTAATTGGACTATACTCTATTAATATACATGCTTGGACAAAGAATGGCCCCCGCCCACTCTCTATGCAAGTCCTGATGTGTTGTATAGGAAATGATGATTTTGGTGAGTGGAGGCACAGGGGCAGGAAGAGAGGTGGGGAGAGACTGATGGCTGGGTTCGGTTCTGGTGGCTGCTGGTCTCGTGGCTTCTGGTCTGGCTAGCTTCTTGACTCAGTTGCTGAGATTGCTATTGCCAATTCCCTTCCACCTCCAATCTTTCTTCATCTCTGCTAAGAATAAAGATTGACGATTTTCCCCTAACCTGAATTCCTGTCTCCAGCTGATTTTAAAATACGTGGTCATCACACTTTAACATATTTAACATGTATTGGTCAACCTGCCATCGGGTGGAAGGGGTGGGGGAAAGGAGGGAAAAAGGTAGAACAAAAAGATTTGCAACTGTTAATGCTGAAAAATTACCTATGAATATATTTGTAAATAAAAAGCTATATATAAACAAATCTATTCCCAAGAATCCATCTTCTATGTCCACCTTATTTGCACCAACATGAGTGAGAAACGCCAGTTTCCGAGGACTGGGGTGGAGCTCCAAGGAACGTTATGGACTGGCAGGCAGTAAGAGTCATACTATGGATTCACATATCATTGTCAAAAATATCACAAAATTTGAGTCCCAGGGACCTTGGGAGCCATAGTTCTCACAGATAGATTGGTGAGAGGAATCTCAGCTATGACATGCTCGGCTGCTGGCCTTCCAGTCTCTATCTGAAGACCTCATTGTGGGATCCGTCACCACCTCCCCAGGGAGCCCACCCACCCTGAGCTCACTTGACTTCTTATTAGGGTTTTCCTGACCACAAGCCCTAAATTGAATCTGTACCTTTCACCTGTGGCTCCTGATTTTGGCTTCTAGCTCCAAATAGAACAAGACTGACAGCCCTGCAGACCTTGGAAGACCTTCTTCTGTGAGTCTTCTCTTCTCAAGACTAAACAACCCCAGTTCCTTCAAATGATGCTCATAAGGCACGGGCTCTAGGGCCATCTTCATCCTTTCTTCCTCTGAATGCTCTCTGGTCCATCAGGGTCCTTCCTAAACTACATTATCCAAGGCTGAACACCTTCCCTTGGATTTGGCCAGAGGAGAGCAAAGTACACAAGGATTAACACCTCCTTTGTTGGGAGCTGGGGCCTCTTAATGCAGCCCAAGATGGCATTAGCTTTCATCATTGCCATTATCGTCATGGTTATCATGGTCACCGCTGACACCAACATCCCCATTATCAATAAAAAGCTTCTCTAAGTGCTCGGCTGGGGCTGCCTTCTCTAAAGAATAACCCAGACGTGGTCCCTGCCTGCTGAGAGCTCCTGGTGGTAGATGATACTGATAGGGCTGGAAACATAATGAATATGCAGACAATTGGACAACATATGATGAATGGTGCCCAAATAAGTAAAATGATTCACTCTGCATTACATGGCAATGGTGACTTCAATTGAGGAGGAGGGAGTGGCTGGGATAGGGATCAGAATTTTCAGCCTAGACATGCTGGGATTGAGGAAATTTGTCATAGTCATCCCTCCCCTTTGTCATTGGGGTTATGTTTGGTCCTAATTCTAGCCTACTTAACATCACTCTCTCACTCTATGAAATTGAGTTGGTCCCTCATCTGTCTATTTGTAGTAAGGGGAAAATCCAGTCCGCCATCCCCTCCATGACCAGAGAACAAGGATTATAAATTGTGATTATGCTGTGATTTGTGTGGGCTGTTCCCCACCCTCCTCACTTCCTCCTCATAGACACACTTCAAGTAGCAACTTGTACATGAAGGCTTTGTTCTTCTCCTCAGTTGCTATCGTTTTATCTCCCCCTGACACACACAGAGACCTGTCCCTGCCCAACTACCTTGGATTTAACTTCCTTGGATTTATTCTGGATTTATTTTTATTGTGCTTGTATCTCTGGATAGGATTTAAGCTCGCTGAGGGGAGAGATTGTTTCTTTCCTTGTATTTGCACCTCCAGGGCTGAATGCAGTATCTGGCACATCACAGGCACTCAAATGCTTTGTGATTGATTGATTGATGAGAAAATCAGGTATTTATATTTCTACCATGTTTAATATATTACAAGCCATTTAGGGAAGAGGATGGGGGAAGGAGGAAATTGGAACACAAGGTTTTACAAGGGTTAATGTTGAAAAATTATCCATGCCTGTATTTCAAAAATAAAAAGCTTTCATTTAAAAAAAAAATCATGTCTTGAAAAAATGCCCTATCACTTTTCTAAGGAGCCATTTCTGTGAATCTAACCTGGAGGGAGAAGCTAAGGCTTGGGAAAGCTACTTCTTCAGCCCAAGGATCTGATGTCTGGTGAATCCGTGGAAACTCAGAAGACCTAGGATGGAATCTGAGGTCAGTCAATAAATAAGTATTTATTAAGTGCTTACTAGGTACCAGGTGCTGTGCTAATTACTGAAGACATTAAGTGAGACCCTGCCCTGAAAGAACCTCCATTCTAACAGCCTACAAACATCTCTTTATAGTCAACTTCCCTGGCCTCTCCGGGCACAAGAAAAGAGACTAAGTATCTTGGTAGCAAAAAACATCAGTGCTTGATTCAGAAAGAGGTAGGATCTGAGGCCTCAGGAAAATGGCCCTGGAGAGGAAGTAGTTACAATAGGGAGATAGTTTAGCCTTGTAAATACCTTCACCAAATCCATTCCAATTTAAGACAGCGTATCCCACCTTGCATGTGTATCTAAAGATGGCTTGGGAAGACATTTTCCTTGGCTCAAGTGTCCATCTAGAAACCTGAGAAAATCTCTTTCCAGCCAACCCAAAAAAGGCTGATCAATTGCCACCTTCAAGCATGCTGCCTTAAATATTTCAAAAAATAGATTTATTAACAAGACAGAAGGATCTGAACAGTCTCTTTTCCATAACCGAATTAAAGAGATCTTCTCTCTCCCAAGTCACTCTAGATCTTGGGCTGAGCCTTTGCAAAGCCACATTTGTAGGTGAAGGATCTTCTCAAACTGAATCTTTAATGGATCTTTGCCTAAGTGCAGTCTTGCTTTATTGAAGTCACCATTGGGGTTTGAAGACTCGTAGTGCAGGTGGAGAATGACTAAGTTGTGGGTTATGAATGTTAGGGAATATTATTGTTCAGTAAGAAATGACCAGCAGGATAACTTCAGAGAGGCCTGGAGAGACTGACAGGAACTGATGCTGAGTGAAATGAGCAGGATCAGGAGATCATTATACACGGTAACAAGAAGATTATATGATGATCAATTCAATGAATGTGACTCTTAGCAACATTGAGATGATTGAGACCAGTTCCAATGATCTTGTGATGAGAGAGGCATCTACACCCAGAGAGAGGATTGTGGGAACTGATTGTGGACCACAACATAGCATTTTCACTTCTTTTGTTGTTGTTTGCTTGGATTTTGTTTTCTTTCTCATTTTTTTCTTTTTGATCTGATTTTTCTTGTGCAGCAACTGTATAAATATGTATGCCTAAAAAAGAGTTTAGGAGCTTAAGTTTAAGAGCTGAATTAAAGTGTAAAAAAATGAAAATCATCGTGGCCGTTGAACTATGAAAAAAGACTGGTAGTGGTCTGGGTTCCTTTTGTCTCTATTTTCCCTGGCACCTGCCTGTTGTTTTCCTGTGTCCCAGGCCCTCCTTGTGCTTGTTTAGATGGATGCACTTAATCTCTTTGGATATCCCTGATATTAGTACCAGAACCTTAGTGTTTCTCTTCTCAGCTGGCCAGGAGCGATCCTGTTTCTTTGTTCCCACATCTCTGTGGTACTCTATGGCAAAGCTCATAGCCCTGGAAATAAGGTACCAGGTAAAGTAATTGCACAGTTTTGCCAAGTGAAAAAAGCACTATACCTGGAGCTACTAGAAGATGACTTCTTCAGAGAGCTTTCTTTGTATAACTTGGCACCCAGTACTCTGTCCAGCACATACTAAGAGCTATATAAATGGTGTTTGTGATGATGATGATGATGACCCTGTCATTAGTGGTTTTAAAAACCAATCGAGAAGCATTTATTCAGTACCTATTGTGTATCAGGTGCTGGATACATTAAAAAAAAAATGAAACAGTCTCTGCCATTAAATAACTTATGCTTTTTATGAGAGATTATACACACACACATATATACATATATGTATATATAAATATATGCAAAATATATATACATACATAAAATAATTGCATAATATACTAAATATATGTATGTGAGTTTTTGTGTTTATATAGGTCACCTCAAATGTCTTAGTGCAATTTTAATATTTAGAAACTAAGAAAACGTAAAACTGGACTAAGACTTTTAAAACAGCTTATATCTGTATAATTTGTGTGTGTGTATGTGTGTGTATTTATATATATATATATACATACATATATATATATTACCTTTTCTAAAAGATCATGTGAAACAAATACAAGGTAATTTTGGGGTGGGAAGACACTGGTAGCTGGGAAGAATCAGGAAAGGTCTATTTATAGGAGGTAGAGTTTGATTTAAGTTTAGAAGGATACTAAGAATTCTAAGAGGCAGTGGATAGAATGTTGGATTTGGAGTCCAGAAGAATTCAAATTAGTCCCTCAACACTATGTGCTCCTGAAGTCCCTTAACCTATGTCTGCCTTAATTTCTTTATCTGTAAGATGCGGATAATAATAACACTTATCTCTCAGGGTTGTTGTAAAGATAAATTATAAAATTTATAAAAATTTTGTTGACTTTAAAGCACTATTTAAATTCTAGTTATGGACATCATCGTCATCATCATATTTAGGAGATAATAAAACTCTTGGTTTGTTTAGGGGTTTTCCAATTTTATCTTGTCACCAAGTGTGATCAAGCATATAGTCGAGAATGGTTAAAATAGTCTGGATAAAGCATTTGTAATCCTTATTCTGAGAGATATGTAGCCTTACCGATGTGAGCACTCAGGCCAATTCCATGTCTGTAACACCTTCTTACTCCATGTAACTCTAGTCCATATCCTCCCATTGAGCTTTCCCAGAAGATCTACTTCTCATGGTGATCTACTTCTCATTTGGGGTCAGGAGACTTGGGTATGGCTGAACAGCCCATGAATGAGCTCAATAGCCAGTCCATCCAACTGCTTATCAGAGTTGGGACAATAGAATTTTTTGTCTATTTTTCCTCCAGTGGGGATACTGAAGCTAAACTCTTTGGAGTGATTATAAATCTCATATAGGAGACTTTTCAGTGATATGTTCTATTATCTTAGAGATTCAATGTTATCCACAAACAGGAGCATTCATAGATTGTCACCATCTATAGAGATTGTTGTTGCCCAGTCATTTCAGTCTCGTCCAACTACTCATGACCCTATTTGGGGTTTTCTTGGCAGAGATACTGGAATCATTGACCATTTCCTTCTCCAGCTGATTTTACAGATGAGGAAACTGAGACAAACGGGGTTAAGTGACTTGCCCAGGGTCACACAGCTAGTGAGTGTCTGAGGCTGAATTTGAACTCAGAAAGTTAAGTTTCCTGACTTTGAGCCCAATACTTTATCCATTGTGCCATCAAACTGCCCATTCAAGACCCCAGAAAGGGACTTTCCTGAGTCCTAGATCTCTAAGCTGCTGGTGGCTGGGTTGGACTCAGAGACTGATTACACAATAACAAATGGAGGAACAACTCAGGTAACTCGCCTGGATGCAGCTGCTGGGAGCAAAGCCAGCACAGGAGATACACAAATTACTTCTAGCCAGCAGGAAAAGCAGCCCCACAAAGATGGCTGCTGCCAAGATGGCTTGGCTCTGAGCAACAGCATCCTGCTACTGGACACATGAGTAGATCCATAAGAGCCCAAGTCCTTAGCCTGAAGTCCTGAAGCCTCAGACAGGTAGAGCAAGATATTCCCAGGGGTCATTTCCTCATCTGGAAGGTAAACTGGAGGAGAGAAGGAAAGCTAGGGATAGGGAGAAGAGCTGTAGCCTCTGTCAGATCGAGTGGAAAAGAAGGAGAATAACTCTCTGGAGTAGTGGCCAGACTGATGGACCTCTAAGACTTGGATACAAATCCTGACACAGATGTTTCCTAACTTGCTGACCGTGAGCAAGGTTTCATCTCTTGCCTCTGTTTCATCATCTGTAAAATGGGAATTCTAAGATTATAATATCTGCTTCTCAGAGAGGTGCTGATGGAAATGAGTGGTGGCCAATGGCCAATGGAGTCAGGAAAAGCCGAGTTCAAATCCTCCCTCAGACACATACTAGCTATATGACCTTGGGCAAATTTTTAACTATTTTTTAAACAATCTCTGTTTCCTCATCTGTAAAATGGAGGTAATAATAGCATCTTCTTCATTGGATTATTGAAAGGATGAGATGACATAATGCGTGTAAAGTACTATATAAATGTTAGCTATAGCTCCCAGGATTGTTATGAAGCCCAAATGAGATAATGGAGATAAGACATTTTGCAAACCTAAAAGCTCTATTTATGTAAATGTCTGTTATTATTTAAGCCATTGTGAGAGGAGCTGAGGATGTGAGTGAGGTTTTCTTCCCCTCTACCAGGCTGATAGAAATCTAAGAAATAAGAAAGCCGGGCTTTCGAGAATTTGTCCAAGCATGGAACCCTCCCTCCTTTACCTGCTAAGACTCTGGCACTTCTTGGAGTTATTAGTTCTGGGCAATTAAATTCTTAAAGGCAAAATTCTCCCTGTCTCCTGTCCCTCCAGCTCTGATCAGTCACAGCTCAGTGTCTGGGCGGGGAAGGAGTTCTAGGCTGGGAGACAAAGAGATGTGGCTTCCCTGGGACCCCATCAGGGGGAAATGCACAGGATGGTCTCCTGGGTTGGGCAGGTGGGGGGGAGCTCTACCCTCATGGGCAGTCTCTTTCAGCCTGGAACCATCAGATGATCCAAGAAGTCTGGCCCTCAGTGTGATACCTGTGACAAAGTGGGTATTTCATAATGTTTATCGACTGACTGAGTGATCAATGCTCTCTAGGTCCAGAGGGAAGGCGATACAGCTAAATGATGAGAAGGTATACCCAGGAGCCTACCACCACAAAGAAATGCTGTCTCTGGTATGGACCTTGCATGGGAAAAATGGACATTTCTCTAATATCATTCCCATCTTACACTCACCCTCAAACAGTTCTCATTAGAGAGTACTTTGGGATCTCATTTCCACATTTCTGCACACACTTCATTAAAGCCTATTATGTGCAAGCTGCCATCATGGCGTATAAGGCAATATCAAGTCAGCCCTTACCCTCAGGGGTTTCCATTCTGCGGGGGGCATAAATGATAAATATATCCCCACCAACATAAATATAAATATGCACTAAAATATGCACATCTTCTATGGAATAATAGATAGGAGGACCAAATTTGATCTAAGACACTTACTACACCCTGAACAAGTCACTTCATCCTGTTTGCCTTAGTTCCCTCATCTGTAAAATAAGCAAGAGAAGGTAATGGCAAATCTCTGGCAAGAAAATCTCAAATAGGGTCATGGGGAGTCATGTACAATTGAATATCAAAGACAGAAATAAAAGAGTTTGAAAGAGGGATGGATTAAGTAGGATTTATACCAGGAATGCAAGGCTAGTTCAATATTAGGAAAACTATTAGCATAATTGGCTATATCAATAACCAAATTAACAAAATCCATATGATCATCTCAATAGATGCAGAAAAAGCATTTGATAAAATCCAACATCCATTCCTAATAAAAACACTTGAGAGGATAGGAATAAATGGACTTTTCCTTAAAATAGTCAGGAGCATATATTTAAAATCGTCAGTAAGCATCATATGCAATGGGGAAAAACTGGAACCTTCCCATTAAGATCAGGAGTGAAACAAAGTTGCCCACTATCACCATTATTATTCAATATTGTATTAGAAACACTAGCCTCCGCAATAAGAGTCGAGAAAGAGATTAAAGGAATTAGAGTAGGTAATGAGGAAACCAAATTATCACTCTTTGCAGATGATATGATGGTATACTTAGAGAACCCCAGAGAGTCTACTAAAAAGCTATTAGAAATAATTCATAACTTTAGCAAAGTTGCAGGATACAAAATAAATCCACATAAATCCTAAGCATTTTTATACATCACCAACAAAATCCAACAGCAAGAGATACAAAGAGAAATTCCATTCAAAATAACTGTCGACAGCAAAAAATATTTGGGAATCTATCTACCAAAGGAAAGTCAGGAAGTGGATGAGCAAAATTACAAAAAACTTTCCACACAAATAAAGTCAGATTTAAATAATTGGAAAAATATTAAGTGTTCTTGGATAGACCGAGCGAATATAATAAAGATGACAATACTCCTTAAACTAATCTATTTAGTGCTATACCAAGAAAAATATTTTAATAATCTAGAAAAAAAACAACAAAATTCATAGGGAAGAACAAAAGGTCGAGAATCTCAAGGGAATTAATGAAAAAAAAATCAAATGAAGGTGGCCTACCTGTACCTGATCTAAAACTATATTACAAAGCAGCGGTCACCAAAACTATTTGAATTGTCTAAGAAATAGATTAGTTGATCAGTGGAATAGGTTAGGTTCACAAGACAAAACAGTCAACTATAGCAATCTAGTGTTTGACAAACCCAAAGATCCTAACTTTTGGCATAAGAATTCATTATTTGTCAAAAACTGCTGGGAAAACTGGAAATTAGTATGGCAGAAATTAGGCATGGACCCACACTTAACACTGTATACCAAGATAAGATCAAAATGTATCCATGATTTAGGCATAAAGAACAAGATTATAAATAAATTAGAGGAACATAGGATAGTTTATCTCTCAGACTTGGGGAGGAGAAAGAAATTTGTGACCAAAGATGAACTAGAGATCATTATTGATTACAAAATAGAAAAATTTGATTATATCAAATTGGAAAGTTTTTGTACAAACAAAACTAATGCAGACAAGATTAGAAGGGAAGCAATAAACTGGGAAAACATTTTTACAGTCAAAGGTTCTGATAAAGGCCTCATTTCCAAAATATATAGAGAATATATAGAAATCAAACCATTCTCCAATTGATAAATGGTCAAAGGATATGAAGAGATAATTCTCAGACGAAGAAATTGAAACTGTTTCTAGCCATATGAAAAGATGCTTCAAGTCATTATTAATTAGAGAAATGCAAATTAAGACAACTCTGAGATACCACTACACACCTGTCAGATTGGCTAGAAGGACAGGGAAAGATAATGCTGAGTGTTGAGGGGATGCGGGAAAACTGGGACACTGATGCATTGTTGGTGGAGTTGTGAACAAATCCAACCATTCTGGAGAGCAATCTGGAATTATGCCCAAAACGTTATCAAACTGTGCATACCCTTTGATCCAGCAGTGCTACTACTGGGCTTACACCCCAAAGAGATACTAAAGAAAGGAAAGGGACCTGTATGTGCCAAAATGTTTGTGGCAGCCCTGTTTGTAGTGGCTAGAAACTGGAAAATGAATGGATACCCATCAATTGGAGAATAGTTGGGTAAATTGTGGTATATGAATGTTATGGAATATTATTGTTCTGTAAGAAATGACCAGCAGGATGATTTCAGAAAGGCCTGGAGAGACTTACATGAACTGATGCTGAGTGAAATGAGCAGAACCAGGAGATCATTATATACTTCAACAACGATACTGTATGAGGATGTATTCTGATGGAAGTGGATTTCTTTGACAAAGAGAAGATCTAACTCAGTTTCAATTGATCAATGATGGACAGAAGCAGCTACACCCAAAAAAAGAACACTGGGAAATGAATGTAAATTGTTTGCATTTTTGTTTTTATTCCCAGGTTATTTTTACCTTCCGAATCCAACTCTTCCTGTGCAACAAGAGAACTGTACAAATATGTACACATATATTGTATCTAGGATATAACTGTGATATATTTAACATGTATAGGACTGTAACAGAAGTGAGTGCAAAAGATAATGTTGTAAAAAATTACCCAGGCATGGGCTCTGTCAATAAAAAAAAATATAAACAAATAAATAAAAAAGAAAGAGGGATGGATTTGGGGGGAAACTGAATGAATTTAATCTTAATCTCCTAACTGCACCACTTCCATGACCCCCTCCATCTACCTTTATTATTATCTGTGACTCTGGCTTAGCCTAGACTTCATTCTATTTTCCTGCTCACATCCCAATTTTTTTCTCCAAAAGAGTCCTTTGTTTTGGGGTCATGTTAATCATCAATGCTAGCACCTCTGGGTCCCACTCTGGCCTGAGCATCAGACACTGAATCTCAGAGCCTGGTGATCATGTATTACAACCTTCTCTACCTTTATGTTCCCACCCCCAATCTTCATTATACTCATGAAAAAAGCAAAACCAAAACCAAAGTGCAGAAAGTAATACAGCTACTAAGTGTCAGAGAAAAGACTCTAACCCAGATCACATAGCCTCACATCTTGTATTCTAGTCACTACACAGTAGTTTTCCTGACTCCCTAGTTTTTCTGCCGGTCCAACCTTTATCCAACCAGGACATATAAGACAAACATCATCCATCCCCCAAATCGAAGATTTCGGTGATGAGATACTCACTCCCTTCCGAGACTGCCCATTCCCCCCCCTTTTTTTTTTTGACAGCTCTAATTATTGATATTTTCCATTCTATTGAGCCCAAATTCTCTCTGTAACTTTGCCTGTTGTTCCAAGTTCTGCCCTCTGGGGCCAAGCAAAATAAAGCTAAATCCTCTTTCTTGTGACAGCCCTGCAAATTCTGGGAGACAGTTATCTTCACACTCCCTTCCACCCACCCTTTGCCTTGTCAAGCATCCCCATTTCCTCCAACCAATCCTTTTGTTACTTTGCTTTGAGCTCCTTTTCATTGTGGTCATCTGCTTCTAGACACAATCGGGTCTATGAGTGTCTCTCCAAATGAGCTACCAAAAGCAGGACACGGCACTCCAAATGCTGTCCAGCCAGTCCAGGGTGTGACCTTCTGGTCATTGGCTTTCAAGAATCATTCATTCTTAGGCTGTTTGGGTCTCTCTGGGTTTCTCTCTAAACTTCCAAGCTCATCTAAAACTGGCCTTTCAAAAACAGTGATTGTTGGGGGGGGGGGGTGATTCTTGATGGAGATCCTCTTCTTTCTGGTTCTAAGTAGGACATGAGACAAGAGAAACACTGATGTCCTGTTTTACACTCCTAGGGGACTGGTCTGAAACAGGGGAACCAGGGATCGAGATTTGTAAACATAAGGTTACCTTGAAGCAGAATCGGCAACTTTGGTTCCACCTTAACATACTCAAAGCTGGCTAATCTGCCCATTTTGCAGGTGAAGAAGTTGAGATCTAGAGAGGACAAGTGACTTGTCCACTATATACAATTAATATGGGGCAGAGCCCAGAAACCTAGAGCCCAAGGATTAGATGGAAATAACTTTGTCTATCAATCCCAAACACCATGTCTGAATCACAGAGGGCCACTAGGTCGGCACAGAGTGGAGTCAGGAGGACTCATCTTCTCAAGTTCAAATCCCACCTCAGGCACCTATTCACCGTGTGATTCTGGGCAAGTCATTTAACCCTGTCTGCCTCAGTTTCCTCATCTGTAAATGAGTTATAGAAAGAAATGATAAACCATTCAGGATCTTTGCCAAGAAAACCCTAAATGGAGTCCCAAAGAGTCAACATGACTGAAACAACTAAACAACATCATTATATATTTTATTTGATTCTCACAACAACTCTATGAGGTAAAGTGCCATTATTATTCCCATTTTACAGTTGAGGAAACTGAGGCAGACAGGGTTAAGTGACTGCCCAGGAGTAGTTAATGACTGAATTAAGCTGAGAGTAGTTAATGGCTGAATCAGGATCACACAGCTAATGAATGTCCAAGGCTGTATTTGAACTCAGGTCCTCCTGACTTGACCATAACACAAAAGGGCATTTTTTCTATTTCTCCTCACTAGAGGGCTCGTGTAGGCTTCCTTAGAGTCTCCCAATGAGAAGATCACTAGGTTGACCTTACCCTGAACTGTGGTCTGGCCTCCAGGCTTCTTGTGTCTTGTTAACCACTTCCAGAGCCTCCCTCTCCAAAGCTCCCGGGTTCTGAGTCTCATCCCCAGAGCCTCAATTTTTGTTCTTATGTCAAACTCCCAGTTAAATGGAGTCATCTGTGCTCATGAGTCATTGCCTTACTCTAGGACTCAACAAGTTGACTTTGGAGCAAGGGTCCAATTCCCAAATGAACACTCTTGACATTTTTCATCTTTAAAAAAAGAAGAAACAAAAGAAATTGAAATTAAGAAAGAAGAGAGGAAAGAAGGGGAGAAGGAGAGCGGAGGGAATAAAGGAGGAGACAAGAAGTAATAATACAGAAATTTCTTCCCATCTCTCTTAATCTCCAGTGCACTCAGGAGTCAGCTGGGAGCTTTGGGTAAAGCCCTCCTTCAAGCTATCCCCCACTGCCACCCAGGGCTACCTGTTTTCAGGTTATTCAACCATTCCACCATACAAAAGTGAATTAAGTGTCTCTACCTAGAAGTCAACTGGGAATAGACACAAAGATGGATGGGATGAAGTCCCTATAGTCTCCTTCCTTCCTTCCTTTGGTTACTAAGACAAATATAAAAATAGAGTATAAGGAGGGAGAGGGCATTGGAAGGTGGTGGAAGGTCTTTGTTAGAGAAGGCTTCAGAGGGAGGGGTAGTGTTTGAGGCAGGATTCAAACATAGCTCTCCCTAATGTTCTATAAGTTACAAGCAATTATTAAGTGCCTACTATATTCCGGATTCTATTCTAGACATGGGAGATACAAATACAAAGATTGAAATATTCTCTACTCACACATTATAGTGTGTGAGAACTTATAAAACCATATGCCCCATGAAAATAAAATAAATGTCTATGTGCACACACATACACATACACACAGGCTGAGTCGTTAGTCTGAGATGTGGCTGAAAGGTCTTGAATATAAGAATTATGGGTTTAAATTTTATCTGATAGACTGAGGGGGGTGATTGAAGCTCTCCAGACCTCCCTCACTTCCTTGCCTTATAGAGTCACTGCAAGAATGGAGATTATCCAGCTCATTTTCCAGAAGCGGAGGGAGATGCCCCCTGTAGTTAGAGATAACAACCCTTGTGACTGTTGAATCAGGCTAACTTTACACACAGCTTGTCCTCCTCTAAGAAAGGCGCCCAGACCCTGATCCCCAAAGACCTGTGCCCAAATCTCCCCACACCTCATGCCATTGGGGTTCATTCACGTCCTCCATAGGCTCCTCTCCCCCAGCACAAATCCCTCCCTTCTCCCTGTCCAGGGTTTGTCAGATTCGTCCATCCCGGAGACAAAGGGGCAGAGTCACTGAGGTCCGAGAGAGGGAGGAAGCTGGGAACGGGGAGGAAGCCTGTGGATGTCCCAGACAAAAATCTCACCAGCTTTGGTGCCAGGTCTGCATTGGAGAGGTGGGAAGGGCTCTGACACTGCCCGAGTTCTCAGCTAAGTTTGGTTCCCATTAATCATAAATAGGATGTTCCCGGTCACCTGGAACAAACCCCTCATTTTCCAGATGCGGGAACAGCAGCTTAGAGAGCTCTTGCTGCAGCTGCCAAAAGTCAGATGAGTAACAAGTAGCTGGTCCTGGCCATCTGCCTCCAGCTCTGGGGCTCTTTCCAGAATGCCACAGAGCTGGGGGCCGCTGGATATGTCCTCCCTCTTTCTGATCAGGATGGATACTTGGCTGAAGAAATCATCAAACCTTTCTAAGGCCAGTGCTTGTTGGGAGAAGTCAGCCAGCTCTATCAAAGGTCACCTGCTTCCCAAGACCATCTCTTCCAGTGTCAGGGAGAAGGGCCATCTGCAGTCGTCTTGCTCTATCTCTTGCTATTGGACCCAGGTGGCTCTGGAGGGGAAAGTGAGGCATGTGACCTTGCCCAGCCCTCCCTCCCTTAAATCCAATTAATTCTCTTGTGTGTCACGACATCCCCTCCCTGATGTCATGGTCCCCTTCAAGAATGGAGAACAAGCAACAACAACAGAATTAAGGAATTTCAGAACTGCAAAGGACCCCAAACCATCTAGTCCAGCCCATTTCTGATTCTGAATCCCTTTTGTAACATTCCCAACCAGTGGCCATCCAGCCTTCACGAGAAGTGACTGTGAATCATTACATCCTGGGTAACTGTACTAATTAAGACTCTCTCAATGAGCTCCAATGCTTCCCTATTGTTTTCAGGAATAAATATATTTTTCTCCACTTGGCATTCAAAGCTCTTGATAACCTGGTCCACTCCTTTTTTTCCAGTGTCCTTATACCTCAGCTCCCCTCCCATCCAGTGCTTGCAGTCTCTTGAATGAGACTTACCATTTTCCATCTTGATGGCTTTGCAATGACTCTTCCTCCACACATGCAATGCTCTCATTCTCACCTCTAATTTTCCCTTGTCCTAGCTTCTTCCAAGACTCAGCTCACTCCCTACCGTTTCTGGACCACTTACCTACCAATTCCTTCCCTTCTCACTCCCTGCCTTTTCTGGATCACTCACCTGCCAGTACCTTCTCTTCTCATTCACTATCTTTTCTGGACCGCTCACTTACCAGTACCTTCCCCTCTCACTACCAACCTTTTCTGGATCATTCACCTGCCAGTTCCTTCCCCCTCTCACTCCCAACCTTTTCTGGACCACTCACCTGCCAGTTCCTTCCCTTCTCAGATTGACATATATTGGGGATATATTTCATTTTGAAGTGATGTCTTCTCCACTATAATGTAAGATTATTGAGGACATGGGCCACATTTTTGCCCTTCTTGCATCCTCAGTTCTTAGCCCAGTGCCCAACATTTGGTAAGCTCTTATTAAATGTTTTTGACTGACTGACAAGCTAGAATTTCCAGACATTGTTCTTAATTCTGTCCTCTGGGGTTGAGTCAAATATGACTGTTCCATTTCCCACATCAAAACTTGAAGATAATAATCTTATCCTTTTGGAGTTATTGATGTTGTTGTGTGCAACTCTTTGTGACCTCTTTGGACCATAGGGTGCCATTCTGATGTCACATCTCTAGGCTCTAGCAAAGAGTAAATTCAAAAGTAACTTATTCAACCTATCCATGCATCTCCTCTGACACTTTCTCCACTCCTCCAATCACCTCCACAATGTTCTTGAGCTAGTCTATGACTTTCCCCAAATGCAGTCAGTCATTGGAACTGAACATAGCACTCCAACCATGACTGAAATATGATGGATGATGGTGGAAAAGAGATGGCCTCCAACCAATTTGGAGGCTTGAGGGGGTCTAGCTTTTTGCATGAGAACTTCAGTTGCTCGAGATCAACCAAATCATTTCCAATGGAGCAGTAATGAACTGAACCAGCTACGCCCAGAGAAAGAACTCTGGGAGATGACTAAAAACCATTACATTGAATTCCCAATCCCTATATTTATGCCCACCTGCATTTTTGATTTCCTTCACAAGCTAATTGTACAATATTTCAGAATCTGATTCTTTTTGTACAGCAAAATAACGTTTTGGTCATGTATACTTATTGTGTATCTAATTTATATTTCAATGTATTTAACATCTACTAGTCATCCTGCCATCTAGGAGAGGGGGTGGGGGGTAAGAGGTGAAAAATTGGAACAAGAGGTTTGGCAATTGTTAATGCTGTAAAGTTACCCATGCATATAACCTGTAAATAAAAGGCTATTAAATAAAAAAAAAGAAAGAAAGAAAAGAAAAAAAAAGAAGAAAAAAAAATAAAGTGAATGAATTGGAAAAAAAAAAAGAACTTCAGTTGCTGGTTCTGAGGGTTTAATGTACCTTCTTCTCTCTTTGTAAAACAGGTTTCCTTTTCAAAATGGCAGACTGAGAGTGTTATGATGGAATGATTAACTGCAGCGGATGAATATGGGGAAAATGCAAAGGGGTCATGCCATTGTCCCAAGGAGACAATCTTCTTAAGTAAAGGAAATGGAGGGGAGGGAGCCCTGACCTGCTTTTCTGTTACCTCTTTTTTAGGCTCCAAGGACCAAAAGAGACTTACATAATCACCTTCTCTTTCCAACACATTTTTCCAAACTATATTTTAATTTCTTTAAAGTTGGGCAGCTAACTACCACAGTGGATAGATTGCTGAGCCTGCAGGCAGGAAGACCTGAGTTCCATCCAGTTTTAGACAATTAATATTAATTGTGTAATGCTGGGCAAATTATTTAATAAATATTTAGTAGATGACTATTGAATCCTCTACTAATACCCTACTTGGATGCTATATTATAGCACAAAGCCCTAGATTCTCAAAAGCTGTGACAATAGAATCTAAGACCGGCCGGTTCTACCAAACAGGGAAAATTTTGACTATGGACCTAGTGATTATTGACATGCTTGCCATCACATGACCAGCCTCAATAAATCACCAGGTTGACTGCAGGATAATGATGATTTGAAAAACCATTTCCTAATTCATGGAGAGGTTGGGATCTGTGTCTTCGTAGGGAGTGTCTACACTGACAAATGACAAGTCCTTGAAGTTTTGAAGTCTACATGAAAAATGAAAAGTAGCATTTCCTTCCTAGACTTTTTAAAGAGTCCCTCTCTGACTATCCCCTACTCCTGTCCTTAATAGGACCACCTTCTTTGATTATCCTTTCTGCAAACCATATTTTCAGGTATCTACAAGTCCCTTTTCACCCTATCAAGTCATGTCCTCACTCCTTTGTTAGTGCCCTGATTTGGCAACTTTAATTAAGCAGGACTCCCCCCATTGGGAGGGGGATGTATCTGGCACCTGAAGTTTGGGACCAAGATGGACTACTCACCTTTTATTAGACAAGTCACTCCAGAGACAGTGTGACATAGTGGATGGTGCTCAGGAGATAGATTAGGATTGAATGTAAAAATCGGAGAGAGTCATCTATTTGGAGCTGATAATTGTGAACCCATGGGTCACCAAGGAAGAGAGAAAGAGCAATTTAAAATGGTTCTTAAACAGAGATCTGTGAAATTGGTTTAATATATGTGTATGCATAATATATATACACACATTTATATACAAGTACATACATGTACATATACACACATACATATATATGTGTATACATACATATACTTTTGTAAGTATATATATACATAGATATGCATATATACATTAATATTTACATATATTCACATATATAACTATATAGAGTTTAGTTGGTTATGCATAATATATAATTATATATAGCATTTTTTTCCTATTGCCAACTATATTTCAATGTAATTGGTTTCTTTTCTAATAATTTTATTTTATGCATTTAACCACATGATTCTGTGCTACCCAACTAATCTTTTTGGACACGACCAATATGAGAATTTGATTTTCTTGATTGTATTTATTTGCTACAAGGATGTTTTTTTTCCAGGAAAGAAAAGAAAAGGAAAAGAGAAATGAATATATAATTGAAAATTTAATAATTGACTATTCAAGCTGGCTCTAGCACACTCCTGGACTGACAGGGACATTCAAAACAATACTAGAGGGAAAGAATGATTTCAAAACATCTTTAAACAAAGAACTGAAGAAAAACATAGGAACAAGTATGACTAGAATTTCTGTGAGAGATGAAACAAGAGGTTTTCTTTTAAGGAGTTTAATTTTTTTATTGTTTAGTTTTTTCTAGTTATACATGTATATTCATTTAAAAGAAAATGCATTCCCTTATGAATCATGTTGGGAGAGGGAGAAAAATTAAAATGATTTTAAAATCAAATTAGATTTGTTGTTCAATCGTTTTAGTCATTTGCAACTCTCAGTGACCCCATTTGGGGTTTTCTTGGCAAAAATACTGTAGCGGTTTGCCATTTCCTTCTCCAGCTCATTTTACAGATGAGAAACTGTGAGGGGCAGGATTAAGTGACTTGTCCAGAGTCACACAGAGTTTCTAAGGTCAGATTTAGACTCAGGTCCTCCTGACTCCAGGATCAGTGCTCTGTCCACTATATTACCTAGCTGCCTTAAATGATATTACTGGAGAGGGGAGAAAATGGAAATGAAATGAGAATTATGAAAGAAATAATTAGAAAGAGATTTTAACAATTTGGTACAAGAGATACAAACCTTTATCCAAAAAACAAACTCCCTGAACATTAAAATGTATCAAATAGAAGAAAGTGACTCCATGGGAATATAAGAACCATTAAAACAAAGCTTTTTTAAAAAACAGAAAAAAAATATAGAAGAAAATATAAGGTACCAAATAGCAAAGTGACTGACCTATAGAACATATTATGGAAAAATAATTAAAGAATCATTAAAATACCTGAAAATCAGGACCAGAAAAAAACAATCCCAGGCATCAGTTCAAGAAATAATAAAAGGAACTACTTAGATTTCTTAGAATCAGAGGGCAAAGTAAAAATAGAAAGAATTGACTGGTCACCTTCTAAAAAAAATCCTTAAACAAAAACTGCCACAAACATTGTAGCAAAAATTCAGATTTATCAGGTCAAAAAAAAATTCTATAAATAGGCAGAAAGAATTCAAGTTCCAAAGAACCACAGTCAAGATCACACTCAATTTAGCAGCCATCACTATAGTAGAGACCTTAGAATATAATATTTTAGAAGGAAATTATAAAAACGAAAATAACTTAAGCAGCAAAACTGAATATAATACAACAGGGAAAATATGTACCTTTAATGAAATTGAAAACTTTGAAGCATTCTTGATGAAAAGAACAGAGCTACATAGAAACTTTGAAATATAAAAACAAAAGTCTTAGAGACACATAAAAAGGTAAACATGAGCTAGCAATCATAAGGGACAAAACAAGGACAAACTTTATTCTAATATGGGAAGATGTATCTTTCCAGAACCCTATTATCATTAGAGGTCATAGAGGGAGTCTAATAAAACAGGGAGCCTGAGATTGTTTTTTGGTAGGTTTTGATTACCTTAAAAGAAAAATGGAAAGGAATGGAAATTAAGTATACTAAAAGGGAGAAAAGGGGTGGAGAAAATTATCTCACATATTTAGGGTGTGCAAGTAAAAGACTAATCAAAAAGGAAAGGATAGGGGTACAGAAAACCCTTAAATGTTGCTCATTTGAACTGGTCAAAGAAGGAAAGGATATTCATAACTGGGTGAATATATACCCTTCTTTCAAATGGGAAACTGAAAGGAAAAGGAAAGGAAAATAAGACAGAGGAAAGATAAAGGAAAGATTAGTTCTAATCAAAAGAAAGCCAAAGTAAAAAAGGTGGATTGCAAAAAAAGGTGTTGGTTTTTTTTTTAAAGAAAAGAATATGAATTCATGATAGAGTATGGAGTGGGAGAAAGAAAATAGGAAAAAGGAGCAGTAAATTGCATCCAAGCTAGAGCATGGGTGCTGAGCAAAATTCTTTCTCTCTTTGTCATTCTAAGGAGGGGGACAGGAAACAAAAAGAAGCAAAAGTATGAGAAGAATAGAGAGGAAAACACATAATATTGTGAACATCAATGGGATGAACTTATAAAAAGGAAAAGGAAAGCAAAATGGATTAGAATCTTAAATTCAACAATATTTTGTTCATAAGAAGCACACTTGAAACATAGGAGATTTGCATAGAATTAAAGTAACAGGTTAGAGCAAAGTCTATAATGCATAGATTACAGTAAAAGAGATGGGGGGAAGAAATAATGGTCTCAGATAAAGTAACAGAAAAAATATGATTTTAAAAAGATTAAGAGGAAAATTACATTTTTCTGAAAGATACCATAGATACAGATTAACATCAATAATAAACATACATATATACACCATGTAGCATAGCATCTTTCCCCCCTAATTTTATTTTTTTAATTTACTTTTTAGTTTCCAACATTTACTTTTATAACATCTTGATCTCCATTTTTTTCTCACTTTTCTTTTCTCTGCCCAGGAAGGAAAATATAGGTTATGCATAGACAGTCATTGTTAAACATATTTCCACATGACTTAGTCATGTTATGAAAGAAGAATCAGAGCAAAAGAGGAAAATCACAGGAAAAAAAAAAGCGAAAATAATATGCTTCAGTCTACTTTCAAACTCCATAGTTCCTTCTCTGGATGTTGATAGCATTTTTTCCTCACTAGTGTTTTAGAATTTTCTTGGATCATTGGATTGATGAAAAGAGCAAAATTTATCAAATCTGATCATCTGCACAATGTTGCTATTACTGTGTACAATGTTCTCCTGGTTCTGCTTGCTTCATTCTGCATTAATTCATCAAGGACAAGTTTTTATGAAATTCACTAGCTCATCATTTTTTACAGAACTATGTGTATCCCATTACATCCACATGTCACAATTTATTCAGCCATTCCCCGACTGATGGACATCATTTCCAATTCTTTGTCATCACAAAGAGAGTTGTGAATAAACATTTAAAAAGATGTATTTGTAGTTCCTTTTCCCTTTATGATAGCTTTTTTTTCTTTTTTTATTAAAGCTTTTTTTATTTTCAAAACAAACACATAGATTTTCAACATTCACCCTTGCAAAACCTTGCATTCCAAATTTTTTTCTTCCCTTCTCCCCACCCTCTTCCTAGGTGGCAAGTAATCTGTTAAACATGTGCAATTCTTCTATACATATTTCCACAACTATCATGCTGCACAAGAAAAATCAGATCCCAAAAGGGAAAAAATGAGAAAAAAGAACAAAATGCAAGCAAACAATAACAAAAAGAGTGAAAAGACTATGTTGTGAATCACACTCAGTTCCCATAGTTCTTTCTCTGAGTACAGATGGCTCTCTTCATCACAAAACTATTGGAATTGGTTTGAATCATCTCATTGAGCCACATCCATCAGAACTGATCCTTGCTGTTACCATGTTATCCCAAAAGCTGGGGTCTTTGGGTTTGTCAAACATTAGATTACTATAGTCATTGACTATTGTGTCTTATGAACCTAACCTATTCCACTGATCAATGACTCTATTTATGATATCTTTTTTTTATAGAGATCTAGCTGGATCAAGGGATATACACAGCTTTATAGCCCTTCGGGCATCGTTTCAAATTGCTCTCCAGAACAGTTGGATCAGTTCACAACTTCACTAACAATGCATTAGTATTCCTGTTTTCCCACATCCTCTCCAACATTTATCATTTTCTTTTTCTGTCATATTAGCTAATTTGGTAAGTGTGAGGTGGCTTCTCAGAACTGTTTTAATTTGCATTTCTCTAACAAATAGTGATTTAGAATGGCATAGTATTTAATGCTGAAGGAGAAAATTGGGCAAATTCATGGGAAAATAGTAAAATTATTGTAGTGGTATACTTTAATTTGCTCCCTTTCAGATCTAACCAAACATAAGCAAGAAAGAAGTTAAAATCGAATAGTATTTTGTAAAGCTAGATATTGTAAGTGCCCAGAGATGAATAGAAAGAATGTACACATTCCTCAATTATTTATGGCAACTTTGCAAAAATTGACCATGTATTAAGGCATAAAAACCTCACAAACAAATAAGAGAAAAGCAGAAATACTAAACACATCATTTATAGTTCCCAAATGCAATAAAATAAAAAAATTTAGAGGCTCCCAAAGAAATAATGAGAACATAATTGGAGACTAAATAACCTAATCCTAGAGAATGAGTAGGTCAAAGAATAAATCATAGAAAGAATAACTTCATTAAAGATAATGACAACAAAGAGACAACACACTAATTTTTTTGGATACAGTTAAAGCAGTCATTAGGAGAAAATATATATCTCTAAACACGTTCGCTAATAAAAGAGAGAAAGAACAGATCAGCAAATTGGATATGCAACTGAAAAAAATAGAACACCAACAAATTAAAAAACTTCAATTAAATGACAAAATGTAAGTCCTGAAAATGCTAAAAGAGATTAACAAAATTGAGGGCGAAAGCACCTCATTGAATTAATAAGAGACTTTTTTTGTAAAATAATACATAATAAAAAAGCCATTAGCAAATTTGATTTTTTAATGAAAGAAGAAAAATTAATTGTCACTATGAAAAATGTAAAAGGTAATTCACAACCAATGAAGAAGAAATAGAAGAAATTATTAAGAACCATTTCACAGAATTAGATCTTCATAAAACTGACAATATGAATGAAATATATGAATATTTACAAAAAATATAAAAGGTACAGATTAACAGAAGAAGAAGTAGAGGACTTAAATAATCTAATTTCAGACAAAGAAATTGAATGAGCCATAAATGAACTCACAAAGAAAAAAGCTCTGAGACAAGAAGGATTTTGTTCTTTAAACAAGAAACTCCATTTCCTTATTTCGGGCAATTTCATTGACTATTTCTCATTCTTGGACTATCCTCCTTCCTCAATCCTTAGTTTTCTTCACGTCTCAGTTACAATCTCGCTTTCTTTGGAAAACCTTTCCTGATCTCCTTTAATTCTTATGTCTGCCTTCTGATAATTACTTCCTATTTATTCTAGGCATAGTTTGATTATACTTAATTGTTAGCATATTATCTTCCTCGTTAGACTGAGCCCCTTGAAAGCAGCATCTTTTATCTTTTTTTGTATCCCCACTGCTTAGCACAATTATTAGCACATAGTAAGCACTTAATAAGTGTCTTTTGAATAACTGAATATCTACTTTATAAAGAAATCCAACAAAAATTTTAAAAAGAAAACTAATTATCATAAATATGTTTAAAATAATAAAAGGAGCCCACCTAAATTTTATGATATGAATATGTCATTGAGAAAGTGAATGCATATAGACTAACATACTTAGTAAATATTAATGCAAAAATTTTAAATAGAATATTAACAATTGAAGCTATTAACAACATATCATAAAGCTTAGACATCATGATGAGGTCAGAATTTATACCAGCAATAAAGAACTGATTCAATATCAGGAAAATCATCAATATAATTTAACATATTAATAACAAAGCAGCAAAAACCATAAGTTGTATCATAAGATTCAGAAGTAAACCTTTGATAAGGTGTTTTTTCTTTAAATTAGAAAGCATAGGGATAAATGGTTTTTTTCTTAATATGATAAATGATATTTATCTAAAACCAAGAGCTAGCATTATCTATAAATTAGAGACCTTTCTTCTAAGACAGAGTTAAAACAAAAGAGTTTATTATTACTATTGCTGTTCAATATAGTGCAAGAACTCCTACCTATAACAATAGGACTATTAAAATACATTGAGGGAATGAACATAGGAAAAGAGAAAACAAAATCATTGCTTTTTGCAGATGAGATGATGATTACTTTAAAAACTCTAGAGAGTTAGCTAAAAAAAAAAAAAAACAAATCTTAATCAACTTTAATCAATAGAACCAGATCATTGTATATAGCAACAGCAAGATTATACAATGATCAATTCTGATGGGTTTGGCTCTTTTCAACAATGAGACCATTCAGACCAGTTCCAAAATCAATGCTTTTTGCAGATGAGATGATGGTTACTTTAAAAACTCTAGAGAGTAAGCTAAAAAAAAATCAAACAAATCTTAATCAATTTTAATCAGCAGAACCAGATCATTGTATATAGCAACAGCAAGATTTTACAATGATCAATTCTGATGGGCTTGGCTCTTTTCAACAATGAGACCATTCAGACCAGTTCCATCACACATTCAATGTGATGAAGAGAGCCATCTGCACCCAGAGAGAGAACTGTGGGGACTGATTGTGGATCACAACATAGTATTTTTACTCTTTTTCTTGTTGTTTGCTTGCATTTTGTTTTCTTTCTCCTTTTTTTCCTTTTGGATCTGATTTTTCTTGTGCAGCATCATAACTGTGGAAATATGTATAGAAGCATCGCACATCTTTAACATATATTGGATTACTTGTCATCTAAAAGAGGAGGTAGGAGGAAGGGAAGGAAAACATTGAAACATAAGAGTTTTTCAGAGTTGAATGTTGAAAATTAGCTATGCATTTGTTTTGAAAATAAAGCTTTAATAAAAAATTTTAAAATAAAAAACCAACTTTGACAAAATTGCAGAAAATAAAATGAATCCAAATAAATCATCCGCATTTCCATATATTACCAATAAAATCCATCAAGATGAAAGAGAAAAATTCAGTTTAAAACAAGTAGAGAAAATATGTTATTTGTGAACCTATCAGCTAAAACACACCCACACAGGTGCTATGTGAATACAACCACAGAACACTTTATACTAAAACAGATGTAAATAATTGGAGAAATATTAATGGCTCATGGATAGGCTGAGCCATTATGCTAAAAATGATAACACTACTTTACATATTTAGTACCATGCCAATTAAACTGTCATAGGATTACTTTTTTTAGATAGGGGGAAAAAATAACAAAATTCATCAGGTAGAACAAACAAACAAACAAACAAAAAAACAGCAAAAAATTTGGTACTGGTTAAGAATTAGAAAAACTGATCATTGGAACAGATTAGATACCCAGTATATAGAAATAAATGGATACAATATCCTGTTAGCAATTGATACAAGAACACAGTATTTGACAAAAACTGTTAGGAAAATAGAAAAAAAAAAGCATCTGGCAAACACTAGTTATGAGACATTATATCATATTGTATACAACAAGATGAGCTCCAAATGGCTACATGAATTACACATAAAGAGTGATATCATAAACAAATGAAAGGAGCAGAAAAGAAATTATTTATCTATCAGAGGCAGCCAGCTGGTAAATTACCAGCCCTGAAGTCAGGACCCGAGTTCAAAGCTGGTCTCAGACACTTAACATTTCCCAGCTATGTGATCCTGGGCAAGTCACTTAACCCTAATTGCCTCAGCAAAAACAACAACAACAACAAAAAGAAATTATGTGTCAGAGCTATGAATACAGTAAGAATTCATATTCAAACAGTAGACAGAAAGGATCATGTAAGGCAAAATGGGCAATTCTGAATATATAAAATTAAACTTTTCACACAAATAAAATCAACATAGCTAAAATTAGAAGAGAAGTACATAAATGGGGAGGAGTTATTTACAGTAAGTTTTTCTGATAAATTATATCTTTATATTAAATATATATTTTATAAATATTATATTTAATAATATAAATATAATTTATACAATAAATTATATATTATATATGTAATTTCCAATAAATATATATGTATGCATACACATGCACATACATATATGTAAACACATCTATTTGTACATAGATATGTGAATATTTTAGCATAAACATATGAATAATAAATTTACAAGAATTATTCCCTAATTGATAAATGGTCAAGGAATGTGAACAGATAATTTTCAGAGAAAGAAATCTAAGCTATAAATAAGCTATAAATAAATAAATAAACAGTATCACTAATAATTAGAGAAATAAATTAGAGAAATAAAAATTAAAACAGTATTAAAGTTCTACCTTCCATCAGATTGGTAAAGTTGAAAAAAAAAAAGAACAAATGCTGGAGGGACTATGAACAAGAATACAACAAAATCATTGGTGGAACTGTGAATGGATACATCCTTTCTGAAAAACAATTTGGAATTAGGACTATAAAGCCATAAAACTGCATACCCTTTAATCCAGGGATTGATGCAGATAGGTCTATACTCCATAGAGATGCAAATAAAATGGAAATGAAGTCACATGTTTAAAAAAAATTACTTAGTAATAGCTCTTTTTTCAGCGTCAAAAAAAAAAATGAGGGGGTGGTTCCTCATTTTGGGAATTGTCACATACACATGGATACCCCCTTAGTTTCTAATTCTTTGCCTCTACAAAAAGAGCTGGAGAATAGGTGAATATACACTGGGACAGCCAGGTGGCTCAGTGAATAAGATGCAGAACCTGGAGTCAAGAAGATTCATATTTCTGAATTCAAATCTGGTCTCAAACATTTACTATTTGTGTGATTTGGGGCAAGTCACTTAATCCTAATTCACCTCAGTTTCTTCATCTGTAAAATGATCTGGAGAAAGAAATGGCAAACCACTCTAGTATCTTTGCCAAGCAAATGCCAAATGGAGTCACAAGAAGTCAAACATAAAAAAAAAAAACTGACTGAAAAATATACATTCATTGCACATGAATGTAATGGAATACTTCCAGAATGATAAAGGAGATAATAAAAGGAGAAAAACCTGGGAAAACTTATATGAACTGATGCAGAGTAAACAGAACCAGGAGAATTATTTAGATGATAAAAATATTATAAAGACAAACCACTTTCAAAGATACAGAAACTTGAATTAACATAATTACCAACCATGATTCCAGAGGACTGATGTTGAAATATGCTAGCCACATCCCAAAGTGCTGGAATCAGAATGCCTTTTGAGACATATTTCTGGACATGAACAATGCAGGAATTTCTTCACTTGACCATCCATCCATCCATTTATCTATCTATCATCTATCTATCTGTATCATGGTTTTTGTTTTTCTTATTTTCTTAATTGGAAATTCAAGGAGAGAAGTAAGTGGGAGAGAATGGACTTTAACTAACCGATAAAATAAAATTGAATTAATAAAAGATGAAATACAAAAAAATTAAAAGTTGGATTAGGTAGTCTCCAAACTCCCTTCAAATCTAAGATCTATGATCGTCGGAGTTGTGAGGACAGTCCTTGAGAATGTCTGACTCTCTTTGGATGCTCCATAGTTTATTAATTTACTTCCAAAAATGTGACACATAATTGGACCCAATACTTGAAATGTGTTGAAGAAGAATCTACAGCAACATTATTTACCTTCCCTTAGAAATTATGCCTTTCCGAAGGCAGCCTAAGTTTGTATGAGCTTTTCTGGAAGCTATCTATATCATGCTGCTGACTCTCCTTGTTCTTTCAGTCCACTGAAACCTCCTAATCTTTTTCAGACAAACTTCTGTCTAGTCTTCCAGTACTTGTGCATGTGCCTTAGGAGGTAGTGGGTTTCTTCTCACTGGAGATATTAAGGCAAAGACTGAAGGAACTCCTTACTAGGTGTTTTGGAAAGAGAATTCTTATTCTTCTCTGGCTTAAATCAATTGTTAGAAGATCTTTGGGATCCCTTTCATCTCTAAGGTCCGATGAATGCAGTAGCTCTCCTCAGCATCCTCAACTATGGCAATTGCACATTGACTCATGGAATCAGGATCATGTAGGGAATTATGAGAGTTATATGTGATATTTAACATGTTTTGGTCAACCTGCCATCTGGGGGAAGGGGTGGGGGAAGGAGGGGAAAAGTTGGAACAAAAGGTTTTGCAGTTGTCAATGCTGAAAAATTATCCATGCATATATCTTGTGAATGAAAAGGTATAATAAAAAAAATTTTTTAAAAAGAGAGTTATATGTGACTCCGGTCTGGCACACCCTGGAAGGGAGACTGGATCACTTGAGTCTAAACAGAGGGAACTATTTATTGTGTTGTTCTTCCTAGCAATCAAGATATCAATCCTATATTCTCTCTGGGCTTCACCTACAAGATGGAAAAAAAACAACTAGTTACATTTATAAACCACCCACTATGTGCTGGACACTCAGTGCTGAGTCATTCCTACTCTTAGTATGTTCTATGCATTTCTGTTTTTACAATTCTACAGTTATCTAAGAATGCAGAGGTTAAATATACACAGAAAAATATAAAATGAATATAAGACGGACAAAAGGAAAGGTCCCTGTCTTTTCCATCTGTCCTTGTTCCAGCTCTGTCCAACTACAGGATAGGAAACAGTAAGGGAGGGCCCCAGCTGTTGAGGAGATCAAGAAAGTCTTGGTGCTGAAGGTGGTACCTGAGCTGCATTTTTAAGGAAGAAAGGGCTGGCTTCCAAGGGTGAGCGTTTTAGTTTCTGGGAAAAGCCATCACAAAGGCTCAGAGGTGAAAGCGAGAGAGGTGGGTGGAAGAAACAGAGAAGCCAGTTTGATCAGATTGAAAAGAACAGGGGGGAATGAGGTACAATAAAGATGGAACAATGCTGTGGGGCCAACTTATAAAGAGATTTAAATACCCCACCGAGGAGTTTATATTTGATTCTGGAGGCCAGAGGAAGTAACTGGACTTTGTTAAGTACCATGGTTAGAGATAGAATTAAGACAAATCATTTTGGCAACAACGTGGATGATGGACTGGAGGAGGGAGAGATCCAGGAGGCTGGACCAAAATATGCTGGTGAAGTCTAAGGTTCCCTCCAGCTTTTAACTCCATGTTCCCTTGAGGTCCATTTCTAAGAGCGATGGTTCTCATGCGGGAAGATCCTCATTTGCACAGACCCCAACTCTGAGATGGACCGTCTCCTCCCCTGGGTTCTCCTTTTGGTCCCCTTTCATCCTGGCTTGAGAACAAACTAAATCTACGGACATCTTTAAAGACCTCTCTCTTTCCATAAGATCCTATCCCAGCTCTCTCTCTCTCTTAACAATTCCTTTTCCTGGAGTCTTAAAATATTTTTTAAGGATGTTCTTCCTTAAAGAAAAAAAAAAAGACAGACAGAAAATAAGCAGCCAGAAACCCCCACAAACAAACCCTGCCTGCATTTTGCCTGTGGCAGCTGCTGGGAATGTTTTCAACAGGAGGAAATAAGGTTTGGGCTCAGAGCCATCCCAAGCTACATTAAGGCAAACTCATCAGCCCCGATCCAGGCATGTGGTGAGTTAGAGTCTGGGATGCTCAGGCCTCATGCATTATTCAAGAAGCCGAGCTCTGAGATCCCACACTGGCTCAGAGCTGGGGTTTTTTCAAGTAAACAAATAAATACGTTGTGGGACAGATAGGTGCGAAGATTAATTTGGGTGATTATTGAGAGCAAAGAGGCATTTGGAAAGGGAGAACAGCCCTCTCTTCCAGGCAGCCCTCCCCTACCCCAGCACCCCACGGACCCCCCACCCTCAGCCTCTGGCCCTGTCTCCCCTCTCTTCCCGCCAGCCATTTCCCATCTGCCTCCATGGACTTACAGGCAACAAAGCAGAAACTAGGGGACCAGGTTCATTTTAAGTAATAAAAATGATGCTAATAACTGTTATTAGAGCATGGCGTGTTTAGAGAGCATCAGCTCCGCGCTGGGTGCTGGAGCAAACAGGCTGAGTCATATTGATAAGACTAATAATGATCACTGATAGCATGAGTGTTTGTCTAACATTGTGCCAGGGACCCGGCTCTCCGCATGCTGCTTCCCAATGACACGGAGTAGGAGAGGTTGAATTTCTCACTGAAGGGGAGTCTGTTACTGGGATGCTGTGAGAGCGAAAAGGGTGGCTCTAGTCATGGGGAAAGTCAGAGGTGGGCTAGTAAATATTTAACAACCTGCCTTCCTTTTAAAAAGAATTATGAATGATATTCTTCCAAGTTTAATCTGCATATTTACATTTTCCCATGATTCTAGTCATGGGGAAAAGTCAGAGGTGGCCTAGTAAATATTTAACAACTTGCCTTCCTTTTGTTAAAAAGAATTTATGAATGATACCCTTCCAAGTTTAATCTACATATTTACATTTTTCCATCACTTTCTCAAGTCTAAAGAAACCAAAAATTATTAAATAAATCCCTGATTTTTAGAATTTGCAGATTTCTAAGATATAAAATGCTCACATTGAAAATTTAACAATAGGCTTTTGAGAGCCAGTTCAAAGTCAATTATGGCTTCATCATACCCCCTGGATGAACTGAACTGAACTGAGTCATCCATCCTCTTTCACCTGTTCCTGCTCTCCTGACCGGCTTGTATAACCAGCAATACGCGTTTATGAGGCTGCTGCGGAGGCCAGAGGATCAGTCGGGGATCATGGTGAGAGACAGTCTGCAGCTGGGATCCTTGGGTCAATCTGTGGCTAAGATTATGGGTTGATGGGTGTTAATGTTCAGTAAACAATCTTCAGCCATTATAGTGTCGTAAAATGTGTCCTGGGCAATCCACAGGTATCAAGCGGCCCTTAGAGCAACTTTTTAAAGGCAAATTCAATGAAGTGAGTGGGAAGCTTGAGAAGAGCTGAGAAAGAGACTCCATACACCCAAGATAGGAGACTTAATGAGGGGCAAACCCCAGGATACCGTCCGTAATACCTTGTAAGCGCTGACTGACTCAATATCCTTCAAAAATGAACATTGAGCTCATATGGAATGATGAGATCCCCGCAGGAGGAAGAAAAGGTAGGGAGAAGGAGAAGGCTGGGGAACCGGGGGACAGCAAAGGGGCGATGGGGACCTTCGGCAAATGAAGGAATGATAATCTGGGTGGATGGCTGATTAGAGTTAGAAAGACCTCCATTCAGAACTTACCTCTGACACTTAGGAGCTGGGTGACTCTGAATAAAGCATTTGTTTTCTTTGAACCTCAGTTTCCTCTTCTGTAAAGTGAAGGATTTAGATGTCATGTGCTCTAAGGTCTCTTCCTGCTATAAATCAAGGATCCTATTCTTGCTAAGTTATATATTGGAAAACTGAGGCACAGCTAGGGAAAATGATTGTCCAGGGTAAGAGGATCATAAATTGAAAACTGGGAAGGACTTTATAGATGGCCTAGTCCAAGAGTTCCCCTTTAAACTCTGAAGCCCAGGGACCTGCTTAGGTCACAAAGGTAATAAGCAAAAGAGAAACATTGGGGCCCAATCATCTGACTCCAAACCCAAGACTCTTTCCACAGTGTCCCACTGGCCCCCCAAAATGCTTATGTTAGTGGACAAATTCTGAATTATTTGGAGGAGATAGGAGATTCTAACTGTCAAAGTAGCAGCCCAGAGGGATGGGTCCTTACTACCAATCTAGGACCTTTCACATACTTTTTTAGGGCTTGACTGATGGACATTTGTTGTGTAGAGAGAACCAAGGCTCTCTTAGAGTTAATATTCCAATGGAATGATATGGTAGAGCACAGACCTCCTACTTTTTGCCATTATTCTCCAAAGGTAAAAATGGGAATGAGGAGGGGGAACTTATACTATGGAAACTTGAGATCATATTTCCTGCTCCCTACAGAAACTATCAATTCAACCATTCTAGATTTTCTGAAGGGACCATTTCAACATCATATTTGTATGATCAGCATCTAGCATAGCACTTAGTACACAGTAGGAGCTTAATAAAAGTTCATTAACTGATGATCTTCCTATAAATTGATGAAAGTGTCATACCACCTGACAATTATATCAGGAAACCCTTTGCTAAATTTATAGTATGTATATAGGAGGCCAAGCTAATTTAGGTCTTCAGTCTATAAGCACGAACCCCTTCCTGTCAGACCTCTAAGAGCCAGACCAAGACCTGGGGTCCCTCCATCATTTGGTGACATATCTTTCCTCTTTGGCGTATCTGTTTCTCTCATGTGACACTCCCACCTAGGGAGCAGCAACCCATCATGTGCCAGGGTGTGCCATCATCCCATAAGCATCTATGAAGTGGTTATGAAATTGAAAACCTGAGTTCAAATCGCACATCAGATACTACCAGGTGTGTAACCATGGACCTTAACTGGGCCTTCTTGGATATCACTTTTTTACTGTACTATCTTACATGAGATAGTAAGGAAAACCCTCAGAGAAAATCAAGGCAAGATCCCAGAATAAAAGGGAAAATAGTCTCAAGAATGAAAATCTGATTTAGATATAAAGAGTGCTAGGATAAGCAAATTAGAAGAACATAGGATAGTTTACCTCTCAGATCTGTGGAGAAGGAAGGAATTTGTGGCCAAAGAAGACGCTCATAATGTCTTGGAACTCATAATTAAACACCAAATAGATGATTTTTCTTATATTAAGTTAAAAAGGTTTTGTGCAAACAAAACTGATGCAGACAAAATTAGAAGGGAAGCAATAAACTGGGAAAACATTTTTTACATTCAAAGGTTCTGATAAAGGCCTCATTTCTAAAATATAGAGAGAATTGACTCAAATTTATAAGAATTTAAGCCATTCTCCAATAAATAAATGATCAAAGAATATGAACAATTTTCAGATGAAGAAATTAAAACCATTTCTAAACATATGAAATAATGCTCTAAAATCACTATTGATCAGAGAAATGCAAATTAAAACAACTTTGAGACATTACTACATACCTCTGAGATTGGCTAAGATGACAGGAAAAGATAATGATAAATGTTGGAGGGGATGTGGGAAACTGGAACACTAATACATTGTTGGTGGAATTGTGAACAGATCTAACCATTCTAGAGAACAATTTGGAACTATGTGCAAAAAATTATCAAACTGTGCATACCCTTTGATCCAGCAGTGTTACCACTGGGCTTATATCCCAAAGAGATCTTAAAGGAGAGAAAGGGACCTGTATGTACAAGAATGTTTGTGGCAGGTCTCTTTGTAGTGGCCAGAAACTGGAAACTGAGTGGATGCCCATCAACTGGAGAATGGCTGAATAAATTGTGGCATATGAATATTATGGAATATTATTATTCGATAAGAAACAACCAGCAGGAGGATTTCAGAGAGGCCTAGAGAGACTCACACGAACTGATGCTGAGTGAAATGAGCAGAACCAGGAGATCATTGTATATGGCAACATCAATATTATATGATGATCAATTCTCTTGGACGTGGCTTTCCAACAATTAGATGATTCAAACCAGTTTCAATGATCTTTTTGATGGAGAGAGCCATCTACACCCAGAGAGAGGACTGTGGAAAATTATTGTGATTCACAACATAGCATTTTCACTTTTTTGTTGTTGTTCGCTTGCATTTTGTTTTCTTACTCATTTTCTTTCATTTTTATATGATTTTTCTTGTGCAACAAGTGTATAAATATGTTTACACACATTGGATTTAACATCTATTTTTAACATATATAACATATATTGGATTGCTTGCCATCTAGGGGAGAAGGGGAGGAGAAAGAAGGAAAAATCTGAAACACAAGGCAATCAAGGGTCAATGTTGAAAAATTATCTATGCATATGTTTTTAAAATTAAAAACTTTAAAAATAAATAAAATAAATATCAAAAACAAGAGCAGGAGAAAGAAAAGAAAACCAAACTAAACAAAATCCATGTAACAAATATATCTAGTCAATCAAGGAAAATTCCCTCTTTTGTCACGTCCAAAAACATATTCCTCACTGTGCATTTTGAATTTCTAATCTCATTGTTTCTTTAGAATTCTGCTTATCATTAATTGTCTTGATCAAAGATCTGAAATCTTTCAAAATTATTTTTTATAATGCTGTTGTCATTTTATAAATTATTTTTGTTCAGATCACTTCTATCAGTTCAAAAAGATTTGTACGCTTTTCCTTGAAAAAAAAAAAAAGAATGAAAATCTAATTTACAAAGGAAATAATTTTGACGGGGAGGAAAAATTGAACTTGTCTGGTGTGAGAACTAGCCAAGCCACTTAAATGCTCAAGAGCCATGTACACTGTAAGTTTGTAGGGATGATGCCAGCCTTTGTTGGTACAGAGGGAATCTCCTCACCCGGGAGTTTCCTAGACCAATGAAATCACAGGGTCCAGTCCCTATCCCTATCTATATCTAGAAGATAGAAACATAGGTAAGTAATGGAAGATGAATACAAATGGATGTTACGGCCCTGTAAGAAAATACTGTCAGGAATGCTAAAGCTCAGGGTGAGATGAGGCTAGCAAGGAAAGCTAAGGACAGGAAAAGGGTTGGTTGGTTTTTCCTGCATTGGAGAAAAAGCATAGCTTTTAAAAAAAAAAAAAAAGAATAAGGCTCCTGCTTGGGATGATGAGAACTGATAAAAGGGAAGGCAGAGCTGCTTAATTTTTATGTTGTCTGTTTTCTCTGCCAAGGAGACTGAGCTTTATACCGCAAATGACAGAACAACAAAATGACTAATGGGAAGGTGACAAACAAAATAAGTAAGGAGAGAGAGCACAGAGCTACCTTTAATGTATTCAAGTTACCTGACCCAGATGAACTAGAAGGTCTGGCACTGAAATGAGTGGTGGGTAAGGTTGCTGAATCATTGTCACTGTTATCTGAAAGACTGTGGGGAAATGAAAGAGGTACTATAGGAATGGGGAATGACAAATATCCTGATTTCCCAGAAAAGGAAGACACTGCAAACTGCAGATTATAGGGTAGAATGCTGGATTTCAATACCTGGGAAAATCCTAGAATATAATATAAAATAATAAAAAATAGAATAGAATAGAATAAAACATAAAAATTGGTTAGGGAACTTAGAAAAGGAAATAGTGATCACCAAGAGTCAATATGACCATGTCTCAAAGAGGTCCTGCCAGACTAAACTTATTTCCTTTTGTGACAGGTTCCTCAGTGGTGAAAGGCTGTGTGTGATGTATAGAAAGCTGATCTCGGGGTCAAGAAAATCTGGGTTCCAATTTCACCTTTAATGCCTGAGGCTGTGTGAACCTGGCCATTTAACTTCCAGTCACTCATTTCCTCAGTCCTCTCCAAGCAACTCCAGAGGGCCGTAAATTTCAGAGCAGGTACTGATCTGTATCAGTAAGGGAAATTCCTTACCTGGAGTCCCCTATACCTATGAATTATAGGTCTGTCTTTTTTTAAGTAACAAATGGTACCCTAGAGGAATGCTAGAGCTAGAGCTTACCTAGATCTTAGCAAGAGGTAGCTAGAGGGTGTAGATACAACACCAAGCTTATAATAGGAAACTTATTTTCCTAATTCAAATCTGGCCTTAGATAGGTGTGACCCTGGACAATCTGCCTCAGTTTCTCATCTATAAAATGAGCCGGACAATGAAACTGCAAACCACGCTAGTATCTTTGCCAAGAAAATCCCAAATAGACATATAAAGAGTTGGACACAATTGAAACAACCAACCGCTAGCAAACTACAGGTCTTAGTAAATTTTTTAATCTAGTGTTTCATATTGAAAAAAATAGTGGAAAAAAAAGAGTATGGACTAGATCAGGGTTTCTTAAACTTTTTTCACTCATGACCATTTTTGCCTGAGAAATTTTTACTAGACCTGGCTATATAGGTATATAAAATAGGTATACAAATCAAACATTTAATGAAGAAATCATAATTTCATGATTCCTGCATCCTATTTTGCAACCCACATGGAGGTAAACAGCCAAGATGGCCAATGACCTTGAGGTCTGGTTCAGTGAGGGTCAGCTGAAGGAATTAGAGAGAAGAAAAGAATCAGAAAGATATTATAATAGTCTTCAAGTACTTGAAGAGCTTCACCTGGAAGAGGGATTAGAGATGTTCTGTTTGACCCTAGAGGCCAGGGTACAAGGAGCCTTTGGGGGCAGTTGCACAGAGAAAGATGGAGGTTCAATATCTGGAAATATGTCTACCAATTAGAGCTATCCAAAATCAGAGGTACTGGAAGTCTTCAAACCCTCGAGAGGCATGTTGTCAGTAAGAATTCCCTTTCAGATATAGGTATACCAAAGATGGCTGAGGTCCCTTCTAACTGTAATATTCTCTGCTTCTGTGCTTTGTGAACCTTAATGCAGTTAGAAATGTGTTATTAAAACAACAGCCCTGAGGCCCTTCCACATTATTCTTTCTGAATCATAAGTGGGATCATTGAATCTCAGAGCTGCAAAGGACCTTAAAGGTCAGGATCATAGATCTAGAAGTAGAAGCGACCTCAGAGGCCCTTTACTTTACAGAAGAAGAAACTGAAAGCCAGGGAGGTGATTACTTACCTGATGTCACAATGGTAGGAAGTATCAGAGAGCAGGGACGACGAGGTGGTGGTACAGTGGGCTTAAAGGCAGAATGACTCCTCTTCTTGAATTCAAGTCTGACTTCGGATACTTCCCAACTGTGTGACTCTGGGCAAGTCACTTAACTCTACTTGTCTCAGTTTTGTTTTCTGTAAAATGAGCTGGAAAAGGAAATGGCAAACCAGGATCTTTGCCAAGAAAACCCCAATTGGAATCACAAAGAGTTGGACATGACTAAAATGACTCAAAAACACTAATATCATCAGAGACCCATGGACTGCAGAACTGGTGATACCTCAGCTGGACCACATTGCCTTCTAGTTCATTTTGAAATTTGAATCCCTTTCTTGTTATCTATCTCTACCTGACCACTTCCTAGTGAAAGGGGACTAAGTACCATCCATAGCAACCGATTCCATGTTCAGAAAGTTTTATTAGTCAGGAAACACTTCCTTATATTAAAATGAGATTTTTCTCATTATTTCTGCTTATTGCTCATATCTTTTGACCTCCCCCACCCACACATATTCTGTGCATCAAACTGAACAAAGCGAATTTGCCCTTCATGAGATAACCCTTTAAAAATACTTGAAGACACCTCATATCCCTTTAAATCTTCTCTTCTCCAGATTCCATTCCTTCAATTGATCTTCCTATGGTTGAGAAAAAGTAAACTAGAAGATCAAAAGGACCTTTAATCCTCTGTTTCAATATTTTGGCAACTCTGTGGCATCATTTATATGAATAATCCTTGCAAAAGTAAAGATTTCAACCTATTCAAACATCCCATGCAATTCATCCATGTGGTATAAATCTGCCAAAGGAATCCACCCATCATATTGGGATCCTTTTTCTAGACTGCTTGACATCAAGTACATAAACAATGAACAATGAGTTGATCGTCAATTATATTTTACCTTCCCCAACACTGAGCACAGTGACTCAAATATAGTAGGTGCTTAATAAATGCTCCTTGGACTGGCTTTTCTCTATGATATGATTACCTTTTTTCTGGTTGTACATTACTCTGATGGCATTTTTACAAAGCTGTTTATTTTCAAAACATATGCATAGATAGTTTTCAACATTCACTGTTGCAAAACCTTATGTTCCAAATATTTTTCTCCCTCTCTTCCCCCTACCTGCTCCTAGTCTAGATGTCAAGTAATCCAATCCATGTTAAACATGTGAAATATTTCTATACATATTTGCACAATTATCCTGCTACATAAGAAAAATCAAATAAAAAATGGAAAAAAATGAGAAAAAACAAAATGCAAGCAAAAAGTGAAAATATTATGTTGCGATTCACACTCAGTTCCCACAATCCTCTCTGATGGCATTTTTATGCCATTCCCTTGAACAGTTCTTCATCTGCAATGTGTTGCAACCTACCACTATGTACCTCCTCACTGCCATCTGAGTGAACTTCAAACATAATGTTTCAGAAACTTGTAATGTTTGGTGACATAGATATCCAACACCACAGCATATGATATAATATAATATTAAAGTTGAAAAGATTGTTCTCTGTTTGGGAAAAGCTAGAAGTTGTCCAAAGTAATCTAAATCTTTTCTTCCTTCTTTTCAATTTTGCCACCAGTTCACCATTTATAGTTTCTAATTAAAATATGAAAACTAATGAACATGCTTATTGATCAAACTGCATATCTTAGTCTTAACAATAGATATTCTCATCCACTTGATTTTTTTTTATGTGGATAGTCAATCTTTTGTCAAATGCCAAATGCCAAAAGGCAAATGTCAAATGTAAACACAAAATCAGTAACCTGAGTGCAAAATACTTGAGAACTCTTAAGGAAAATAACAAAAGTGAACCATTTCCTGACAAGACTGGTCAGCAGGATTTTTACTGTGGAGAGTGGATGATTCATATTCCTCTCAGGTGATACAAGTAAAATTTGTAAAAGATTGCAAAAGCATAAAAAGGCATAAACATGAAAATATGACTTGGGTTTTTCCTCCTCAGGAAGCCCTTTCCTGCATAAACAAGGTCTGAAAGAGCCAGTTTTGGACTTGCCAAACCACTCTGAGTGTAGCATTGGGCCAGCTGTGATGGGTCCTTCTGGAAAGGTTGTATTCATACCAATAACTCATCCCTGGACAGACCAGGGAGCCTGCTGGGAAGTCCTGCATTCCACCATGACTCAAGCAGAAAGGGCCAGTCCCTAGGGGAAGGTGGAGAGATCTTCTTACATACTCAATGTGTGAGCTCAATGTCCATCTTTCCAACAATACAGACACTAACTTGCCCCCATTCATGCATGTCTCCTAAAAATTCTCTCAAGGCGTTTCAATAATGTGTTGCAGGTCTTCCTTGAATTTTCTTAACAGAAAGATATCAAAAGAGCATCTGTCAGTAATCTTTTACCTTTGCCATGTGACCAATCCATCTGTTTCTTTAATTGCCTCCTTTTGTCACTTTTCCTTTATAATTTCTCATTTTCTCTGAATTGCAGTCTGGTCAGGACTGCCATGCGTCTTTCCATTGCTCTTCTGGTGATACTAGAAGGGACTTTGTGTTTTCTAATTTCCAAAGTGGTTTCATATGTCTTTCAATTAAACCTCACAAGATTTGGAAGGTCAGCAGGGATTATTATACCCATTTTCCATGTGAAGAAACTAAGGGCCAAAAAAATAAGTGTCTTGTATTCAGCAAATACAGGGAATTAATGGTTGAGCTAAGACTCAAATCCATGTCCCCTAGATTCTAATTAATGATAATTCCCAGTCTTTTTAACTTAATAATTATGTGCTCCGAAGGCTGGTTTTCTTGTATATCTTATATGCTACTAAAGTCTTTCTTTTAAAAAAAAATACACACCCTTTGTCTTCAGATAAAATTAAGGGAAGGATGCGGATACCCAGGCCAGGTAAGTTATTCATTAGAAGAAGTAGGAGAGTAGGAAGAAGAGAAATGTTTTTTAAAAAGGAGCAAGAGCAACTGGGATATCCTCCTAGGGTACTGATTTTAGAGGGCACCCAAATTTAGAGAATGCTGATAGCATTTGCTGTCTGGCAGCATAGAAACCACAGAGTTTCTCATTTATTTCTCATGAATAATTAGTTTAAATACAAAACTACAAGATGGCTGACTGGATGAACTCCTTTCATATCCTCTCCTGTCCTGCTCCAATTTGGCAGCTTTCCCAACAGCTGCCTCACATCAGTGTCTCAAGCTCAGCATTTTTCTTTGCCATGGTATGCCATCCTATCCCACCCACCCATCAATCACTCTTCTGAGGGTGCCTCCAGTTCCCCTGCCCCAGGCACAAACATTTCTACTTGGATCTTTGAGAGGGGGCGATTTCTTGATGGCTTTGGGAATATGGCACATAAAGGTCAAAAGAATAGACTTGGGGAAGGACCAAATGACTTCAGAGGTTCCTGGATCTGCCTGATTCCCTTTTTTCGCAATTCTAAGGCTCTTCTTGGAAAGAGCTTCAAGTCAGGCCCTTGATCTGCTCCCAGAGGTTTCTGATTTCAGCACCTACCTCTCTCCTGCAACTTAAAGAACTCTGGGTCCATGAGCCCTAGTTTCACTGGACAGCTCAGCTCCTGACAGCTGTATCTTCTAACACTTTCAGTGCTACTGTTCCCATCCCACCTTAAGGTGCCTTCCCAGGTACTTCCTGGGGCTCACATAATCTGTGGGCACATGAGAGAAGGAGCAAAAACCCCTACTCTCTGGAAGCTCATAAGTGCAGAGACATGACATGAAAACAAGGAGAATCTTTTTCCAGTAAAGTCAATAGTTGAGTTCAAGAGCATTTGACATCCACAAGAGTGAGAGGGAATCAAGGAGGGAAGATTGGTCATAGAAGGCTTCTTGGAGGAGACATCCTTCCAGCCGAGAGTTGGAGGAAAGATTTGGACAGAGACTGTTTTAGAGAGGAATAATGCTCTGCCCCATTCCAAGGGGGGAGAAAAGTCTGAATAACTCCAAACCACTGAAAATCTCCTTCTCACCTGACATTTACTCTTCCCACTGTGGACAATACTCAGTGTCATAGTTTGGGTAAGGGAGAAGTCAGTAATTAACCCTGTCATGTTATTAGCAAGAAAACTGAATCTCAGAGACAGATGGGAAGTGATGGACCAAGGATCACATAGACAATTAGTGGTAAAGCCAGGTTTGAACCTGTCTTCTGGCTCTATGACCTTGTGGTGTCCTTGTAGGGGTGAGGGGAAGAAAAGAACAGTTTAAATTCTTTAATCTTGTATTCAAAGCTCTCTACAACTTGACTCTGATCTATTTATTGAGAGAAAAACAGCCTGTTATAATGAAAAGTCAGAATGAGAATCAGAAAACAGATTCTAGCCCTGTCACTACCCTATGAAGATGGGCAGTTGGTTCATCTCACTGGAACTCAGTCTTTTCATCTGTAAAATGGAAGTAACAATCCATGTACTACTTGTTGAATGAGATGATGTATGAAAAGTGCTTCGTAGATAGAAGCATAAATGTGAGTTTGAATATGATTATGTACATAGTGCCTTGTGTTTGTTCATGCTGGTACAGGTATATATCTATATAATACATGATGTATTTTTCTCTTTTGGAAATCCCCTAAGGAAACACTTTTACTTCTCTATAGCAAGAAGCCCCAGGCTCTTTCCACTAACAGACCACAAGTTCAAACATTGTTAATTATCCCCTTTGCCTTAGTAATTAATTCATCTCACTCCCTCTTCTTCCCTCTGCCTCTCTGCTCCTCCCCCAATCCTAGCTTTTCTCTTCCTGCTTAATTCTCCCTCCATCCTCAAGGTGAAACAAGAGCTTCAGCCATTATTGAAATAACTCACATACGAAACATTCACTTTCTTCTCAAAAATGCTCATTTTCATGAATAAATGCATTATGAATGCATTTTACCCTCTTTCCCTTTTTTGACCTCCCTGCTCCTTTGGATCTGTTCTTTTCCTCCCTCCCTCTTCCCTGCTCTTTCCATTATCTCCCATTCTTTCTGTCTCTCTCCTCCACTCTTGCCCCCTCCCATCTCTTTGATTCTTTTTTCTTCCCCCCCCCCCATTCCTTTCTTTCCCCTCTCTCTCATCCTATTTTCTCCCTCCACCCTCAGGCTCCCCTCTATTCCCCATCTTTCTCTTTCTATATTCTCCTTTCTAGTCCTCCCTTCTTCTGCCCCTTTTTTTCCCTTTTCTCTTTGCTTCTATTTCCTACTCCTCCACTGTCTATCTGTCTCTGTCTTTCTGTTTGCTTCTGGGTCTCTTTCCATCTCCCTCTCCCTTCTTCTTTTCCTCCCTCCTTTCTCTCTCCCCCTTCCTTCTTTCTTTCTCTCCACCTTCCCCCACCCCCTGCCATCCTAGCACACGGGGAAAACAGCAGAGGTAATCTCTGCAGAGCCTCCTGGGAGGAGCTGAAATCCTGAGACACTGAGCCTCGTCCCCACTCAGTACTTGAATCCCCAGAAGAAAGCAGGGAAAGCAGCTACTCCCTGCTTCATTTCACTTTGCAGAATTTTGTCTTTAAGATGGGATTTGGGCTCCTTAAGGGAATAATGCATGTTCCTCGTAGCCTCCCAGTTACAAGCCTAAGATTTCCAAACAGCTGTTAAGATGAGCTCTACTAGAGTCCCATTTGCTCAGAGCCCCTCTCCTTTCCAGCATCCCTCTTCTGTTGGTGAGTCTCCCCTCTTTCCTCCATACGTCTCTCTCCCCTCTCCCTTTCCCTTTTCCCTCCATGCCTCAAGAGTGCCATCTCCTGGCCCAAGGTCAAAGTGATTCAGAGGAAAATGAACATTTCTGAGCTGAGCGGTACTGAGCTCACTAAAAAGAAATTAAGCTTGGAAATTGCATCCAACAAAGCTCACGAGGGATGGATGAATCCGGGGACCCAGTGGCAAAGTCTCAAGGGCCTTGTGATGAAATATGCTCCCAAGTGAGACGGAGCTTCTCCTGCTGAGATCTAATCACGGGGAGGGAAGGAGGAGAGAGGGGAATGGGAAAATGGAGAGCTGTCTTCGGACCTGTCTTACGGGCAACCCTCTGAGCACTTCTCCCTCCCACCATATCTGGGATCTCAGCCACGTGAGTAACCCTGCCACCAGTGCCAACTGCAACCCAAACACGCCTTCTCGGAAAATGAGTAAGCACTTCAGAAATGCTTTTTTTAATTCCTTGATTGACACCGAATGGGGGATACCAAAGGCTCATTAGAAATGATCTAGTCCAACCACATCTTTTAACAAAGATCTGAGATCTGGAGAGAGCAAGAGGTTTGAACCACAGCTAGTACGTGGTAGGCCCAAGATTAGGTATCAGGCTTTATCATTCTGGCCTGGAAACATGGATTTGGAGCTGGAGGAGACCTGGGAAATTAGCTAATCAACCCTGTCATCTTATAGATGAGCCTGAAACCCAGAAAGGGTCACCCTTGCTCAAGGTCACCTAGTTCATAAATGTCAGAGCAAAGATTTGGAATCAAGACTTAGTAACTCAAAGACTGATGACAAAAATAGACAAGTTTCCATTCCTCCTTATCCAATAAAACCCCCAAATCACAGATGCCACTTTCCTAAGGGACTTCCCTGGGGAGAGAGAGAAAGAATATAAGTAGATGCCGAAATAGATAATTTCATATAAATTATCTTAACATCATCTGTCTGTTATTCCCGTCTTGCCAGTGGGCTCCCCAAGGTGTCCTGGTCCATGTTCCCTCCTTCCAACACCAAGAGCTCTGAAACCATAGTTTTTATTTCTATCCAAACCTGATTTCTTCTTCCCCTATTTCCTCTATTACTTGATGTCCTAAAAAATCAAAATTCATATTCATTTATTGTTCTATAGGTTTGTAAATCATTTTTATAGTATCATAGATTCATGGAGCACCAGTGCTGGAAAAACCCTTAGAAACTATCTAGTCCATTCTCCCATTTTACAGATGAGAAAAATTGAGGTCTAGTGATCTTCCCAAAGTGACACAAACAGTAAATCCAAATATTCTCTCTTCTTTTCTCTTTTTTTCTCCCTGGATTTCTCTCTCTCCAAAATGCTGCTTATTTCCCAGAGATACTTGGTATTTCTTACCTAGCCTCTCTGCCCTTCTTCTGCAACCCTCATAAATAGGATCTTTTTTGGTGTATACTCCCATGCAAACCGGTTAGTTGCTACATGAGAGATGAGACATCAACCAGACGCACCTGATCAATAGAAAACATTCTGGATTCAGGGTAGGAGGACTCTTGCCATGTGGATGACATTAAACTTGTTGTTTTACCCTTTTTGACCTTAGTTTTCTTCCACTGTTAAATAAGAGACTTGGGCTAAATGTTCTTTCTGCTCTAGAGCTGACCCTCTTCAACAGTCACCCTGTTTGGGACAACCCAGGAGAACCCCGTCTTAGGAAGGCACCTGCCTTCTGGGTCATTCAATCTTCCTCCTGCTGCTGCTAGGCCTGGATACAGTCCCATCCAAGGTTGGGCCCCAGGGTCCCTGCTCCCCCCCAGATAGACTTTTCCTTATCTTCCTTGCCCCCCACACCTTGAATCCCGGGTGGCTCAGGCAAGCTGTGCCTAATGGAAAAAAAGGCTTGTTGCTTTCTAACATTATTGGCAGCTTTGTTTTTTTCCTGTGGAAATCTCTAAATTAAAAAAAAGGCAGCTGGGCCAGGCTGGGACAGGATAATAGACTCATAGATTCCTAGACCTTTAGAGCTCAAGGGACCTCAGAGCTCATCTGATCCATGTCCTAGCTCCCTCTCAGGCTCGGAGGAAGAAAATGCTTTAAAAGCCTTAAAGTGCCCTAGAAATGTGTGTCTGAGTATGAGTGTTGTCGCAGCTGTGGAAGTCCCAGATAAGGTAACCAGAAATGAGCTGGTTAAAAAAGGTAATTAAACTGAGCCCGACAAGAAAGCAAGGGATGTTAAACCGGGCCTTGACCTCAGAGTCAGTGAGTACGATTTACCTAGGAGTTTGGAGACTGGCCTCTAACATCAAAAGGTTCCTACCAACCCATGGGTTTACCTTTATCTGACCTAGTCATCACTGGTGTGCTCCAGGATCTGCTTCCCAGCCTTGGGACATCCACAAAAGACTCCCTTTGTTTTCCTCAGAATATTCCACATATAAAATGGATCTCCCATCCCAAATCAGTCTGTTATCTGGATAGACCTTATTTCTTCAATCAGGATGATGCATGAGACTTCTCAGGTCCAAACTAAGACTGGAACCAAAAGATAGTGAGAAACAGGTCCATATCTATGTTAGTGTTCTACCGAGGGTTGATATGCTATTAAGAAACCATGAGATTAGCTTAAAGACAAGTATCATAGTGGTATATATATATATATATATATATATATATATATATATATGTATATATCTATACATATATATACATGCAGATAGATAATATGTGTATATTTGTGTATATATCTAGATCCTATTTATATATATAGATATACGTATATGCATTACACACACACATATTCCCAGATGGTTTCAGATAAGAAAATGAGGCTGGTGACTTTGCACAGTGCCCTCTCACTCAAATCCAGTTCATTTGCATGTCATGGTATCACCGTTCTGATGTCATGGAGCTCTTCAAGAACAAAGGATAAGCAACAGTTATGTCTATATCCATAACATTATATTTATATCATATATGTATGTGACAGATACGATCTTGAGTCACAGTCTTAAAGATTGTAACCTTATAGAACTAAAGGAACCGAAGAGATCATCTGATTCAATCTCTTTATTTTGTGGGTAAGAAAACTGAGGCACTAAGAGGAAACAACTTGCCTAGTATCACCAAATGATTAGCATCTAAGATCAACTGGAATTAATACTATGGAAACAAGAATGCCTGAAAATGAGAAAAAATAATATGATGAATCAGAGAAGCAACAATACCCATATGATTATTTCAATAGATACAGAAACAAACCTTTGGCAAATTGCAACATTCATCCATATTAATGTTTTTAGGCATAGATATTCCCTTAATATAAGCAAAAGCTTATATCTAAAGCCAAGCTAACATTAGTTGCAATGGAGAAATACTGGAAGTTTTCCCAGCAAATACAAGAGTAAAGCGAGTATGAACCTATTCGCCCACTGTTATTTGATACAGTCCCAGAAGTACTAACTATAGCATTAAGCAACACAGAGACATTAAAGGTCTAAACATAAATGAAGAGGAGGCAAAATTATCCCTATTTGCAGATGGCATGGTAATTTATTTTTTAAAATATAAGAATAAATAAACCAAGTGAGATTATTAAAAGCTTTAATAAAATAGCAGAGTAAAAAAAAAAAATCCACAAAAACCATTAACGTTTTTTACAGTATTAAAAAAATGAACAAGAGGAAAGACAGAAAAATAAATCCTATTCAAAGTAATTATAAAATGTAGATGATCTTTAAGGGTTATCCCACCCAGACAAATTCAGGACTTTTATGAGTACAATTATAAAACACTCTTTATAGTAATAAAGAAAGACAAATAACTGGATATTTACTATTCATATTTAGCTTGAGTCAATATAATAAAATGGCAGTACTGCCTAAATTAATTTACAAATTTAGTGCTATGCAATAAAACTACCAAAGAAAATTTGACAAAATAATAACGCAAGTTATTTGGAGGAACAAAAGGATATCAAGAGAAAGAATGGAAAAGAAAAAAGGGAGTAAGAATGAAAGGGGAATTATGTTAACAGAGCGCTAATTTTATATACATCAGTAATCATCAAAACTACTTGAAAGTGGTTAAAAATAGAAGAAAAAAATGATCAGTGGAGCATATGACATAAGACTTTAGAGCAATCAAACTCATCACCCCAGTGTAAGAGAAATTTAAGGACACAAAAAGAGGAAGAATTATATCATAATATTATACATTTAGAGTTAGTTATATCTCCTCATTTTATAGTTAAGGAAACTGAGAGCACAAAGTGCTTAAGTTATTTGTCCAAAGTTGCCCAATTGATCGGTAATTAGGAGAGCTGAGATTTGAACTCCAGTTCTTCTGATTTTTATAGCCTAAATTCTTTCTACAAATAAATGGTCAAAAGGGATATAGATCATGAGCTGGAAAGGACACCTTCATTTTAAAGATGAATGATTTGAATTCTAATAAAATTAAGTGACTTGTTCAAGATTATATAGATTATGATTGGCAAAATTATGATTGAAATTAACATATCAACAAACATTTGTTAAGCCCTTACTGAGTCAGTCTTGGTGCTAAGTCTCTGCCTCCAAGAAGCTTAGAGAAAAGATCATACATAAAGGAAAACTTAAGTGATGGGTGGTGGAGATGGGGAGAAAATCTCTACGTGGTGGAGAGAAAAATCTAGAGAATCAGGAGTGGTACCCAGAAAGCAACAACAACAACAATAAAATATATATATATATATATATATATATGGCTGATCTGGTCCTTCTTTAAAATGGAGTTTCAGGCAGGAACTGGCCATTCAGAGGAAGGGGTTACAGGACTGATGGATCCTCTAAGGTGAGAAAGACATAGGAGTATAGTGTTGCCTCAATGGCAAATTATTTTTTAAAAAAGAAAAGAAATGTAAAATACTAATAATCAAATAAAAGAACATTCTAAATCATCAATAAAAAAAGATGCAAATTAAAATTTCAAAGATTTCATGGTAAAGATGACTGGTTAAGATAGTAAAGATAATTGTTAAAAAGTCACAATTTGATGGTGACTGAGAAAACAGGCATATTGATTCACTGCTGGTGGAGCTGTAAATCTGGGTAGCAATTTGGAACTGTGAAAGCAAAGCCACTAAGCTCTTTACTCTCTTTAAGGCATCCCATGACTGGCACACATCACAAGAGGGTCAGTCATCAAAACTGACATCACATAGATAGCAAGATGTTCAAAGTATCCCACTTTGTGGTAACCTGGAAACAAAGAGAGGGCCCATAAATTGGAGAACACCTGAATATATTTTGGCATATAGATGAAGCAGAATTCTATTATACTGTAATAAATAATAATTATAAGAAATTCAGAGAAAAACAAGATTTTTATATACCTGTCAGCGACCAAAGAAAACAGGAACAAGAAAGCAACATATTTGATGATGACAATAATTTAAATGGAAGCAATATTATTTAAATCGAAATAATAAAAAATATACCCAAATTTAGATGAAATGAAATGACCAATCTTGATTCTGGGGAAAAGAAGAGGAGATATGTCTTTTGATGGAGAGGTTTAGGGATTATGAGTAAAACATATTGCAAGCATTGTCACATATGGTCATTTTTTGTTCAGATTTTTCTTTGTCATGAGGGAAACTACAATGATGAGCTGGTGGGTAGTAATAATGGAGTAAGGAAAAAAGTCTTAATGAAACATTAATGGAGGTGGGATGAAAATTACATTCATATAGGATAAGGGGAAAGGAGCTGATGTTCAGTGTGCACAGATGTACCCACTGGCCATCCCAGGCTCACAAGGGATAGTTTCCATCAATATTGGGTATTACATGGATAGCCTCACACCTTTTCTTCCTTTAGCTTTCTCTTCTGTGCTATGTCCCACTAAAGTTCAGAAAACCCAGAGAAATGCATCCTTCTCCTCACCAGACCCTTCTATGGTTGTCTTGGTACAAATTAAGGACTTTGCTGTCATAGATCTTGAACTGACATTTCAGATTACCAGAGACTACACTGAGCTTTATAGACCAACCCCTACAACCAGCTCTAGACCTGACCCTTAATGTCACCCACAAACTGATCCTGAATTCTAGCTACAAATTAAATGCTCCTTACCCTGACCACAGACTGATCCCAAACTCTGGCTACAAATGGGTGATCCGTTCAATAGAATGATGGGCTGCTGTCAAGAGTACCAGAGTTCTAGCTCTGCTAAGATTAGCTGGTGGACCTGGGCAAGTCACTTAGCCCCATCACTTTGGTTTCTCCATGAATAAAATAGAAATTGTTAGTGTCAGGATCAACCATGATATAAGAGTTATAAAAGTGTTTTATAAATCTTAAATTATACAATTATAGAACACATGTGCCATTGTATGTGTCATATATAACATGCATGTACAGGTACTTGTGTGTGTTCACAAATTCAGTGTATATATGTATATGCATGTGTAACACTACCTTCAGAGTTAGTGTTAGGATTAATTATGAGTGAGATAATAGTTGTAAAAGTGTTTTACAAATCCTAAATATACATAATTATATAGCACTTATTATATATGTCATATGTAACGTATGTACACAAATATACATGTATATTCCTAAATTCTGTTTGTATGTATACATGTATACATATACACATACGTGTGTGCTCTCCTCAAAAACAATCCTGGCCACACGTTGGCATCCTAAACTTTACTACAACTAAACCCTAAGCCTAGCCATAGACTGACTCCGACCGTGGATACAAAGTGGGGGGACTTCCCAATGACCCCAATAATCATAGACTTCCAGGGTACAGAATGAGAAAGGATCCTGGAACTCAGGGAGCCAAGTTCCTCATCTAAGGGATGGAGAGGGCAACGCCCAGAGTCTCAGCATCTCTGCCAGCTTTATGCTGTACTCAGAGCATCCAGCAGGTGGTATGCTTTGTCCAAGCCTGGCCATTACTGCAGTCCCACTATTGGATGGATTTCCTCCAGCTCACTAACTTCTTTCCCATAGACCCTGGAGGCCACAGACAGGGTCATCTGAGGTTTCTAATTCCCTTTCTCTTGCCTATGGGCAAACAGAGCTATCTGAGGAATTTAAAGTTCCAAAGTATGGAAGTTTGTCTATTCCCTGAGGCAAGATTGATATTCCCTGTCTTTAGCCTGATTCAAGGAAGTGTGAAGGACTTCATACTAGAATGCTCTTGCAAGTTGTTACGAGGTGCATAGAAATTTAAGTAACTGCTCTGCAGGCAGTGAGATTCCGCCAGCATTTATCCGGGAACATAGGACCTTCTAATCCATTTCCTGGTTGTGCCAGAAGATTTCTAAGGTTCTTTCCAACTACAAGATTCTACTGTTTCAAGTGGCCACACCATCACCAAGGTTAAAATGAGTGTCTCAGTTGTTTTTCTCTTTCTAAAAAGAGGAACAGAGGTAACCTAGGAGGAGCTGAGAGGAGAGGAGAAAGAAAAAGAGCTGGGAATGAAATCAGAGTGAAAGCTCTCAGTTTCAGTTATGTCATGGAAAAACTCCCTGTGATACACTATCCCCAGAAACCCTATTTAATTCTCTTTGCTGGGGAGTCTCCTTCATATTTCCCTGTCTCTCCTCCACTCCCTTCTCTCCCCACCCACAGAGACATGCTCTGGGAGATTTAACACACTCAACTTTGAAGCACCCCCATCGGTGAGTGTGGAAGCACAAGCCCATGTGCTTAATAAGCTCTCTATATGTTGCTAGTCCAGATAGGTTTCTTCACATTCTTCCCAGGCATCATCTTGCCAATCATTTTCATTGGTTATACTTATTAGCCCAGGATTTAGACTTCTGTTTATCTCATGGAACTAACTCTTTGGCCAGAAATTGGTGGCAAGGATTGGGGGTATGGAGGATCCTGTCCTACTCATCCTGAGGATTCCAAAAGGATCCTTTCTACCATTCTAAGGTAAACAATTTCAATTCAATCCTCCAAGGACAAAGGCAGTCCAGGCCTAATGGCCGAAAAGAATTCAAGAGTACTCCACCCTCAGAGAAACTAGTCTATTCCCAGGAGACCAGAGCAACAGATGAGACCAGAATTGAATGCAAATATCCATGTTTGTTCCAACCAGGACATGGTACAGCAGAGATAGCACCTCCTGACCCTGTCAATGTGACTTAAAATCACATTAGTTTTTGCCAGTAAGTCAATAAAACATTTACTAAGACCTATTACATGCTATAAACTAAGTGCTAAGGATACAAAGAAAGGCAAAAAAACAATGTTAGCTCTCAAGGAACTCATGGTACACAAAGAATTATGAACAAACAAGCTACATACAGAATAAATTGGAAATAATCAACAGAAGGGGGGTGTGAAAATTAAGGTGGGGGCTGGGAAAGACTTCCTGAAAAAAGTAGGATTTAAACTGAAACTTGAAGCAAAACTTAGAAGGGAGCATGAGGAAGAGAGAGTAGACCAGGCAGTAGATAGCCAGTGAAAATGTCCATCTAATTTTGCCGATTCATATTAATCTTACCTAGTATAAAGTCTGTCTCACATGAACTCTTACTAAATCATATCATCCCCATTTTGCACTTGTAACACTGGTGTTTTTAAGCAAAATGTAGAACATTTATCCTCCACTGACTTTTAGCTTATTAGATTCTATCCATTGATTGTCTTAGCTCCCTCCCAGCATTCCCTATTTCTTTTTTGTAAGACCTAAAGCAGCTTCCAGTTTAATGAAGCAGATGAAACACCATCTCCAGAAAATTCCTATTCTAGTATTGTGCTATAAGAAATAATGTATGTATAGAAGAATTCTACATGTTTGACATATGTTGGATTACTTGCTGTCTGGGAAAGGGGGTAGTGGAAGAAAGGGAGAAAAAATTGGAACACAAGGTTTTGCAAGGATGAGTATTGAAAATTATCTTTGCATATATTTTGAAAATACAAAGCTATCTTTTAAAAAAAGAAAGAAATAACAAAGAAGATAGTTTCAGAAAAATCTGAGACTTACATGAACTGATGCAAAGTGAAATGAACAGAACCAAGAACCAGAACATTGTACACACCGATAGAAATATTGTGCAATGTTCAGCTGTAAATGACTTGGCTATCTCAGAAATACAAAAATCCAAGACAACTCCAAAGGATTCATGATGAAAAAGAATTGATGGAATCTGAATCCAGATCAAAGCATACTATTAATGACCTTTTAAGTTTTTAGTGAGGTTTTTTGTTCTGTGTTTTCTTTTACAACATGACTAATATGGAAATATTTTTTGCATTATTGCATATATATATAACATATCAAATTGCTTGCCATTTCAGGGAAGGGGAGGAACAGGAGGAGGAGGAAGAGGAGGAAAAGAATTTGGAATTCCAAATTTTTAAAAAATTGTGGTTTTACATGTAATTGGAAAAAAACAAGATATTAAGAACAAAATTTCCCATTCTGATAGAAAAGATGAACAGCAGAAAATCATGTCTCTATTACAAAGCCCTTTCTTTATAATAATCTTGTTAATATAAGTGGTTCAAGTATTATTGGTCCCTTTTTCAAACTTTTACTCATATGCATAGTTAGCAGATCTCAGAACTAAGATGAAAACCCAGGTCTTATTATTCTAAGTTTAATCCATCTCTATGACCTAGCAATACAGACAGTCATAGGGTAGACATCAGTAAATTAACAAGTGATATGTGGCATAGATCTAATCTGGCCTAGTCATCAAAATCTGGGTTCCAGTCCAGCCCTTAATTCATCCTTATTATATAACGATGAGAACTTAACATCTCAGTTCCTCCAGATAACTCTCTGACAACAAATTACAGATAATGTGCCCTTCTGCATCTATACTAGAAGCTTCATGTGACTCTGGCCAAGTCACTTTATTTCTCTGGGCCTCGGTTTCTTTACATATAACATGAAGACATTTTATTAGACAACTTCTCAGGGTCCTTACTTTTCTAAACCTATGCTACTAGAGAGTTTAAATACCTTGAGTTACTTAAATTTATAAAGCCACAGATCTGGTCCAAAGTTACAATGTAATATGCTTTAACATATTTAACATGTATTGGTCAACCTGCCATCTTGGGGAGGGGATGGTGGGAAAGAGGGGAAAAATTGGAACAAAAGATTTTGCAATTGTCAATGCTGAAAAATTACCTATGCATATATCTTGTAAATAAAAAGCTATAATAATAAAAAGATACAAAAAAAAACAAGGTTAGAATGTAAAAGGAAACAGTAAGACCAATAATAGTCAACAAAAAGACAAAGCCTAGGAGTGGGAAGCAAGGGGATGCATCCAAACAACCTGTCTGCAAGAGCTCATCAGCTCCTCCAAGAAAGCTCAAGGCAAAGGAGAGAAAAAGGGAGAATTGACTGAATGGTGAGCAAATCCTTCTGTCAGGCACTGAGATCCTAGAGAAATAAATGAAAGCTCCATGGCTGGGAGGAGAAGCTGAAACCAGCGAAAAGATTGGAATATACCCCTTTCCCACCTAGCCAGTTGGGTCTGTCCTCAGGCAATCTGGCTCGAGGGCTGAATTTCCATCGCTGGTTCTTTGCTGTTCCTTGGACAGGATTCAGCAGGGTTCTTATCTACTCTTCCCATTAAAAGAACTGGAAACATCCCCCCTCCCCTCCTTCCTTGCTCCAACAGTTGACAGTGGCTGTACATGGCAAGCACCAGGAAAGGAAGCTTTAAGTGAGCAAAGTCTGACACAAGCTTTCTGTAGAGACCAGTAGGAATGGATGCTTTTGTGGTTGCCAGCTTCCCCGGGAGCTGGTCATGCGTGCTGTCTATGTCAAGCTGCAGGGCTCCAGCCTGACTTCCTTCCATCTCTTCTTGAATTATGGAGCTGCTTGGTGTGAACCAGTTCTGCCAGCATTTATTCAATTAATTAAAAATAGAATGCCTTCTGTTATCTTGAGAAAGGCTGCCCATGACTGTACTTGCTTCTTTAGTCCGGGGAATCTTAGAGAAGCAGCTAACTCATTCATTTATTCATTCATTCATTCACACACAATCAGCAAAAGATTAGGTGAGTCCTCTGTGTAATGGGCTGCACAGAACATTGGAGAAGATAGAAATGCATAAAAACACAGTCCCTGCCTTTGAATAGCTTCAAACCCAAATGTGGGAATAATAGACACTAAATAGGTGTCTAATAATAGACTAAATAATACCCCAAAAGAACATGAAGTATAAGAATAGGATAGGAATACAGGAACGGGATAGGAAGGGACCTTGAAGGGCATCTTGTCCAGCTTCCCCCTTTTACAGAGAAGGACACTGCAACCTAGGCAGAGTTACACAGGAAGGAAGTAACAGGGTGGAATTGACCCCTGGTCTTAGAACTCTACAGTCAGTATCATTGTATCACACTGCTGGTCCCTAATCAGCACCCTGGACAGGAGCCAGTGCAAGCTAACAGTAAGCAAGAGGATGCACAGCCAGTGGAGACTCAACAATAGGAATGCTGAGAAAAGTCAGACTCTGAGAGTTTGATTGACTTGCTGAAGGTCACCCACTGCCATCAGGAAATGTAGCTGGGGAGAGGCAGTCTTAAAGCTAGGGACTCTTACAGAAAGGAAGAAAACAAACATCTATTAAGCACTTACTGTGTACCAGGCACTGTATACTACCAGGGGAGGTAGATTCTATTATTATCTCCATTTTTCAATTGAGGAAACTGAGGCAGATATCCATTTAAGTGGCTTGCCTAAGAACATGCAACTAGTAAGTGCCTGAGGCTGCAATGACACTTAGGTCTTCCAGACTCCAAGTATAGGACTTTGTGCACCGGGGAGCCCCCTAGAGTCTTTTGTCTTACAGGAAACATAAAGTGTCTAAAAGTGAAAGATTTCATTGCCAGTTTTAAAAGGCTTCTCCTCATTGACATAGGGGAACTGAGTACTGAGGAAGAAAGGGAAGGAGAGGTGCTAAGAGCAGGTTCTCTGAACCAGAGATTGCAGGAGGATTGGTTACTACTTGATTACTCCATGTCCATGCATTCATCCAATTATTCATTCATTCAGTAAGTACTTATTAAATACATACTACGCGCTGAGCTAGAGACACAAAGACAAGAAAAGCACTGACCTCAAGGAGCCTGCATTCTATGAAGGAGGAAAAAAAGCAGATCTGCTGATAAATCAATGCAAATCATGCACAAAATTAATACAAAGCAATATGGGGAAGGGAAGGTCCTAAGAACTTCAGGAATCAGGAAAAGCTGAGGTAACACTTGAGGAAAGTCATAGGCTCATGGATCATGAGGCAAGAAGTAGAGACCATTTAATCCCATAGTTCCAACCCCCTCATTTTGTAGATGAGAGAACCAAGGTCCAGGACTGTTAAATTATTTACCCTACAGTCACACAGGTAGTGAACATCAGAGGCGGGATTCAAATCTAGGTCCTGGCCATTGCCTGAAAAACTGAGAAATAGTAAAGATCTTAATTTAGAAAGAGACGAAGTGCATCCCAGGCCATCACCGGTCATTCTGTCTTTTGTCTTCCCATTGGATTGTAATGACTCTGGAGGAAAGGGTGAGGCTGGTGACTTTGTACAGCCCTGTCTCATTTGTCAAAATATTTTGGAGACGCTCCGTTTCCCAGAGATAAGGCTCAGCAAGCAGGCTGTGCCCTGAGTTTGGTGTAACAACAATCCTTTGCGCTCTGAATGATCTCACCTTCTGGCAAAGAGTAATGCTTTGACCAGCACCAGGTGTTCACTGCCCCCTGTTTCCCAGAGAGCCAACATGCTGCAGCCTAAAGTCATTAATCACTTCTCTTGACTTGCTCACAATCCCTGTTTCTTGTAACAGCTAACTAAACCAAACTAGGTAAGGCACACCTGTTCCCATCATGCTAAGTCTAGTTCTGTAACAATCAACTTGGAGACTATTCCCACAGGACCCAGGAACACCTGCACTGTCCACACGTGAGCCTTACACAGGAAACTACTACTCAAGACCTAAGAATGATTACATCCTAGTCCAGAGTATGTATGTATGTGTATGTATGTATATATATATATATATATATATATATATATATATATATAGCACTGCCATACTACAGTATTGTTAAGTTCTTCTCAGGAATAGGGGCTTCCTTCCTGGTACTTTTCCTTTCTCTGTGATAAATTATATCACTACCTTGGGTCCTGACAGACCTGCCTCTGGCTTGTGCTGACTCCAGCCACTCCCAGATTGGAAATTGATCCAATCAGGATTGCATTCAAAAATTCTGTTGATACACTTAAATTCAATTTACTCACAAGTCAAAATATCCAACATCCTTATGATGTCATCAATCGTCTTCAAGAATGAAGAATGGACAACAATGATAACAATGATGTTAAGGGGCCATGAGATTGGAAAAGGAAGAAATCACTTCCAGCTTGGCAATTGGAGTTGAGGCAGAAAAAAGGGGATGTACCAAGGCAAGCTGTATGGAGGAGGTAACCCCCTGGACTAGGAATTTGGAGGCTGGGTCAAATGTCAATAGAGAGGTAGGGAAATCATTCTCTGTTTGGGAACAACAGATGAGGATAAGGAGTAACAAGAAATTCCTCTGGTGCTTAAAATTGACTTGGAAAATAAGAGAGAGCACTCCGGGACAGCTTCATATGTTCTCTACTCTCTCTGTCTCTATCTGTCTGTCTCTCTCTGTCTCTGTCTGTCTCTGTCTCTTTCTGTCTCTGTCTCTGTCTGTCTGTCTCTCTTCTCCTCTCTCTTCTCCTCTTTCTCTCTCTCTCTCTCTCTCTCTCTCTCTCTCTCTCTCTCTCTCTCTCTCTCTCTCTCTTTTCCTTTGTCCCAATGCCAATCCCATTGCAGCATGAAGTCCAGACCCTGCTACATCCATCCCTTTGCCTGAAAAAGAAGTCAATTACTGGGAAGCTCAGGGGAGAAATAACAGTTGTCCCCAGATCTTCTCTTGCCTTTTCCTTGTATGTATAATAAAGCTGTCACCCTAATATCTACATTCATTCCCCTGAAAAATGGCATTTCTTATCATTGTGCAGGGCCTATCTGCCTCAGGACAGGCCAGGAAAATCACTCTCATGGTCTGTCACCTCAATCCAGCTATCCAGCAAGATGAGGGAGTGATGTGGGACAGTGGATAGAGTGCTAGATTTTCTGCCTAGAGACCTAGATTCAAATCCTGCCTCTGACACTTACAACCAGTGTAATGATGGAAGAAAATAAACATTTATTAAGCACTAACTATGTGTCAGGAACTATACTGAGCACATTGCAAATATTATGTTTTAATTCTTAAAACAATTCTGAGAGGAAAGTGCTATTATTGTGCTCATTTTACAGTTCATTTTACAACTGAGGAAACTGAAGTAAGCAAATTAAATTACTTGCCCGTAATCACATGACTAGTAAATATGTGAGGCAAAATTTAAAATCAGTTCTTTCTGACAAAAAAGCATGTTGCTCTAATCACTATGCAGTCTAGCTGCCTCTGCAGCTAGACCTTTACTTTTTTCCTCCATAAAATAAAAATATTGATATTCATCCTATTGACTCCCAAATGATTGTTTTGAGAAAAATGTTTTGTAATCCTTAGAGTGCTGTGGAGTTCTAGCTGCCCCTGAGTCAGGAAACTACAGTTCAAATCCAGCTTTAGACATGTAACAGTTGTTTTATTTATGTGTGTGTGTGTGTGTGTGTGTGTGTGTGTGTGTTGATCTCTATGAGTTACTTAATCTATGTCTTCTTCAGTTTCTTCAGCTGTAAAATGGAGATAATAAAAGTACCTCCCTCCCAGAGTAAGGGTAGCAGGGGACACCGTAGTGGATAGAGTACATTTATCTTCCTGAGTTTAAATCTAGCTTCAGATAATACTAACAGTGTGATCCTAGCCAAGTCATTTAACCTTGTTTACCTCAGTTTCCTTATCTATAAAATAGCTGGAGGAAATGCCTAACCATTTCAGTAGCTTTGCCCAGAAAAAACCTCCAAATGGGGTCACAAAGAATCAGAAACAATAACTGAAAAACAAAAACAATACCTCCCAGAGTTTTTGTGAGGATCAAATGATATTTGTAAAGTACTTGGCACAGAGGAAACTCTTAATAAGTGCTTCTTGAGTTGAACTGTTTCATTTGAGTCCTACAATAACTATGTGAGATAAGGTACTATAAGCATGTTGTCCAAGAACAAAAAAGTGAAAAAATGAAAAGCAAAACAAAACAAAAACCACAGTCAGTTGTAGCTATTCTATTTCTTAAGAGGTTGGTTTTTAATTGTTAAAATATTCAAGAAATATTTTGTAGAACAACTGACAAGACATTTCACCTTTACTTTGGCTTCCCATTCAAGGTTCGTGTCTTCTGGGAAACTAGATCAAAGATTGATCTTATCTTCCAAAAGTGCTACCTTGGGGAGTATCTCCCATAATGCATTCAGCACAACTGAGGGACTTAGGAGTTCAAGTTCTTGTACAAGCAGCTGCCTCCATTATTAGAAATGTCCCTCTCTATGACTCTCGTAAACAATGAGATGATTCAAACCAGTTCCAAATGTTCAGTGATGAAGAGAGCCATTTACACCCAGAGAGAGCACTGTAGGAACTGAGTGCAGTTCACAACATAGCATTTTCACTCTTTTTGTTGTCGTTTGCTTGCATTTTATTTGCTTCTCTTTTTTTATGAGGCATGATAATTGTATGTGTGTGTGTGTATATGTATGTGTGATATATATATATATATATATATATATATATATATATATATATATATTGGATTTAACATATATTTCTACCATGTTTAACATATATTGGACTACTTGTCATCTAGGGAGGTTGTGGGGGAAGTGTTTTGCAAGGGCTAATGTTGAAAAATTGTCCATGCATATGTTTTGAAAAATAAAAAGCTTTAATTAATAAAAAAGAAATGCCCATCTCATTATCACTGCTTGTTCACCTGTGTTCAGGAAATAAGCACAAAGCAGAAGAGACAGAGCTAGTTGAGGCTGAGATCTGGTCTCAAACTCACTTTGACCAGTTCCATGTGCAGGCTACCGAGTACAAGCAGCTCTTCATTTATTCTGAGAAATTCAGGGAGTGTTACATTTCACATGTTCTAGAGACAGGAAGGGAGTGAGTAGCTATTTCTGGCTCAATGGACAACCTTTTGGATTTGAATCGCTTGCTACCATCACAAGACCAAAGGACCAATAAAAGAATTACTTCTTCATCCCAAAACAACAAGTCCTTCAGAGGTGAACTACCCATGGCTAAGGTGGGAACAGCCAGAGTAGCTAAGCTCATGCTCAATAGAGCACTCACCCATAAATCCATTCCCACACATGTTTTATAGAGTTTACATCAATCCAACTCCCTCTACACTTAAGTATATTTTATGCCTGTTTATATATACGTGTGTTGTGTATATAGTGAAAAAAAAATATTGAACCTAGAATCAAAAGATGTAGTCTTGGATCTCAGCCTTGCTATCTAATAACTGTGGTCAAAGTAAATGACTTGGTTTTCCGAGTCTCCATTTCTTCACCTGTAAAATAAGCCAATAATATTTGTACTACCCATCTGACAAGGCTATTGTAAGGCAGGTATTTTATGAACCTTAAAAAGTTATAGAGACATGAGTTGCTGCTATTCATGTACCCCATCAGAATAGGGATTTCCGGAACATGGGCTTCATCTGTTCTATCCAACAAAGGAACCATTTCTCAAATGAACAGATGACATGAAACTGAGGGAAAGCTGCAATGATCAATGGGCTGAATCTCAGATGAAAAGCAATAGGGAGTAAATGGGCTATACTTGACTTAAAACCACCAACATCACAAGTACAAGACAAGGAAGATGTGGCTTAGCAAGGGTTTATTGAGAAAAGCCTGAAGGGTTTAGGGGATGGCATCTTCAATGTGAATTGGCATTGACATGGTGCCCCTTCCCCAGGCAAAATTATCCTAAACTGTATCCAGAAGGGCAGAATTTCCAGAAGAAGAATAGTGATGGTCCTGGTGCACTCTGCCTTGGGGAGACCATTTCTGAAAGATTGTGTCTGTTTTCCATTACCCCATTTTATGAAGGATATTTATTAGATGGACTCTTTTAAAAAATGAGCAATCGGAATGACCAACTCACATAAACTCTGATCACATTAAGTCCAGTTGAAGTAATTGGGGATGAGAGCTACAGAGTCAAGATGGCAAAGTAAAGGCAGGAACTTACCCAATCTTTCCCTGCTCCAAACTCCTTTTAAAAATGACTAGAACCAGAACACCCAAAAAGATGGAGTAGAACATTTTCCATCTGAAGGCAACTTAGGTCAGCAGAAAAGGTCTATGTGCCAGCTTGGCCCAGCCCCTACCTCTGAATAAATGGAAATACTAATGACTTCCAGACCCTCTCAGCCCAGAGACACTAAAAAGGACTTGAAAGATTAGCAGGAGGGCAGCTAGGTGGCTCATTGGATAGAACACCAGCCCTGAAGTCAGGAGGACCTGAGTTCAAATCCAGCCTCAGACACTTAACACTTCCTAGCTGTGTGACCCTGGGCAAGTCATTTACCCCCAATTGCCTTAGCCAAAAAGAAAAAGAAAAAGATTAGCAGAAAAGGTTATGGAACCAGGTGGGAACCCAACACATATTCTCAGTACAGGTCAGCCCAGTGCAGCTTGTGGCCTTAGCCAGGTCCCGTCCTGGCTCCAGCCATGGCCAGGACCCCAGAATCACTGAGTCAGGACCTTTGAATCAGCAGCAGTGCTGGAAGCTTCTGGATCTCTTAACCCAGGGATACCAGGGAGGCCTTAGAAGGTCAACAGAGAGAGTCTGTAGCACCAGGGTGGGAGTCTGGTATATAGTCCCAGCACAGACCCAACCACAGCCCCAGTCCTGGTATCAGCAAAGCAGGACTCTGTTACTTTAGCATACTAGCTATAGTGGGGCAGGGGCACTCATAATAACTCCAGGAAGAAAAGAGTGCTTGTGGTAAAAGCCTCAGAAGAAGCTCTGAAAACAGCTGCACAAAACTCCCGAAGCTTGGGACAGGGCACCCTCCACCCTGGACACAAAGCCCTACCTTAACAATTAAAAGCTGAGTAATAGACTAGGGAAATGAGGAGACAACAGAAAAAGTTTCTGATCATTGAAAGTTATTATGGTGACAAGGAAGATCAAAACACACACTCAGAAAACAATAACAAAGTCACAGCTACTACATCCAAAGCCTCTAAGAAAAATGAGAATTGAGCTCAGATAATGGAAGAGCTCAAAAGGGATTTTAAAAATCAACTAAGAGAGATAGAGGGAAAATTAGGGAAAGAATTGAGAATGATACAGGAAATACAAAAAACTAATGAGAAGAATGCCTTAAACAGCAAAGTTGACCAGTTGGGGAAGGAGGTACAAAAGCTCACTGAGGAAAATAATCCCTTAAAAAATAGAATTGATCAAATGGAAGTTATTGACTTAATGAAAAATCAAGATACAATAAAACAAAACCCCCAAAATGAAAAAAAATAGAAAAAATGTGAAATATTTTATTGGAAAAATAACTGATCTGGAAAATAAATCCAGGAGAGATAATTTTAAAATTATTGGTTTACTTGAAAGTCATAATTTAAAATAAAAAAAGAGCTTGAACATTATCTTTCAAGAAATTATCAAGGAAAATTGTACTGATGTTCTAGAACCCAAGGGTAAAATAGAATTTGAAAGAATCCACCAATCACTTCCTGAAAGAAATCCCAAAATGAAAAGTCCCAGGAATATTGTGGCCAAATTCTAGAATGCTCAGGTCAAGGAAAAAATATTGCAAGCATCCAGAAAGAAACAATTCTAGTATAGTGGAGCCACAGTCAGGATAACGCAAGATTTAGCAGCTTCTATATAAAAGGACTGGAGGGCTCAGAATATGATATTCTGGAGAGCAATGGCATTAGGATCACAACCAAGAATCCTCTTCCCAACAAAATGAGTATAATCCTCCAGAGAAAAAAGATGGTCATTCGATGAAATAGAAGATTTTCAAGCATTCATGATGACAAGATCAGAGCTAAATTAAAAATCTGATTTCATATTCAAAACTCTGGGGAAATATAAGGAGATAATCAAGAAAGTGATATCATAAGAGACTTAATAAGGTTTATCTGTTTATATTCCTACATGGGAGGATAATATTTGTAATGCATTAGAACTTTCTCATTGTTATAGCAATTAGAAGTTGGACACAGGTATAGGTATGAGTTGAATAGGAAGGGATAATATCTTTTTTTAATGATGAAATTAAGGAGTGAGAGAAAATGTACTGGGAGAAAGGAAAAGGGAAAAGTGGAATGGTGAGAATTATCTGGCATAAAAAGACAAGAAAAAGCTTTTACAGTGGAGGAGAACAGGGGGGGAGAGGGTGAGTGAGTGAACCTTATTTATCAGAATGGACTCAAAGAGGAAATAACAGACATACTCAATAGGGGATAGAAATCTATCTTACTCTGAAAGAAATAGTATCAGAATGGGATATGGGAAGTGGGGAGGGTGATAAAAGAGAAGGCATATTGGGGAAGGGAGAGTTCAATACCAAAACACTTTTGAACAGGGACAGGGTAAAAGGAGGAAGAGAATTAATGAAGGAAAACACAGGTAGAATAGTAATTGTAAAAAGAATTTTGAAACAAGTTTCTCTAAAAAGGCCTCATTTCTCAAATATAGAGGGAACTGAGTCAAATTTATAAAAAATAAAATAAAATAAGAGCCATACCCCCATTTGATAAATGATCAAAAGATATGATCTGTGCCCAAGGCTTATAAAATTATAAGGCTTACAAAATAAAAAGGCTTATAAATTCATGCATATCTTTGACCTAACAACACCAATACTAGGCATGGATACCAAAAGAGATTATATTTTTTTAGAAAGACCTATATGTACAAAAAATATTCATAGCAGCTCTCTTCTCAGGACAAAAAAAATTGGAAATTGAGGGAATACCCATCAATTGAGGAGTGGCTCAAAAAACAACAGTTTATGTGTCTGTGATGGAATGTTATTATTCTATAGGAAATAAGGAGCAAGATGTTCTCAGAAAAAAAAAAGCACCTGGAAAATCCTCCATGAACTTAATTAAGCAAAGTGAAATGTACTGTGTACAAAATAATAGCAATGTTCTGAGATGACCAGCTGTAAATGACTTTACTATTCTCAGTAGTATAAACATCCATAACTACTCTGAAGTACTTGTGATGAAAAATTCTATCCATACTCAAAGAAGAAACTGGTTATGTCTGAATATTTATTCTTTCTTTCTCTCTCTTCTTTTTAACTTAATTTTTCGTGAGGGTCTTTATTTTTATTAGGATTGAAGATCTATGGTTTTTTTCACAACTTGACTTTTATGGAAAGGGTTTTCATAATTTCACATGTGGTTTCTTAATTGTGGGTTGGGAATAAGAGCAAAAACCTAGAATTTGAATATTTTAAAAACAAATGTAATTTTTTTTGTTTTTGAATGTAATGGGAAAAACAAATAAATAAAATTTTAAAAATTAAATGGGGATGGTTAACAGAAGAGAAGATAGGGTGATATGACAATCATCTTTAAGTACTTCAAAGGCTGTCATGTGACCAACATGATATATTTGTCATTTTTAGTTCCAGAAGGCAACATTATTAACAGGTGGAGGTTGTAGAGGCAGCTTTGGGTTTCATATAAGGAAACACTTTTTATTGAAATAAAACCCAACTTAAATGATACATTCTAGTATCATTCAGATAGAATGTAGCTCAGGATGCAGTATTGGACATTCTTATAAAAAAGAGAGGCTGGATGACCTCTTTTCAAAGATGCTATAAGGAGAGAGTGTTGCTAAAGTTTAGGTTGGACTAAATAGCCTCTGAGATCCCTTCCTATCTTGAGGTTCTACTATTCCATAAAAGGAATTCCTGATGCTTAAATATGCAGGGGAAAACCTCATGTACTCTGAATCTGTTTCTTCATCTATAAAATGGGCTAATAATTTTTGCATTATCCATCTCACAGCCTTAGGGGTCAACCTCTTCGCTGTTACATTTATGAAGAATTCATATTCCACAACTCAGTGAGCTGGCTAACAATCAGAAAAATATGAACTGAAATCCGGCTTCTTCCCTGCGCCAGTTAGATAATCTTGAATAAATTTCTAATTTTCTAATTATCTTATATCTATTATATTTAAATATCTTATAAACTTGTAAATCTTAAAAATTTATAAAAGCTACAGGAAAGGTACCAGGGTGCTCTGGAGGAGTAATTTCCTCCTCAGGGCATTCTTTATGTTGATAAATCCTAGCTCCAGTTCCTATCTCCCACACAGTCAGGACTTAGTTGTACATATGTAAACAGATGACGCTGGGATGCAGTCCAGTTGTGTTGATGAAGGAAGAAACAAAAGAGTATTTATTAAGCTTATTACATGCCTGTTACTGGGCTAAGCTTTGGGAATTGAAGTGAGATAATCAGAAAGACCTGTGTTCAAATCCTGCCTCAGAAACTAGCTGTGGGATGCTGAAAATGTCACTTAAATTTTCTGTCTCTGTTTTCTCATCCTAAATGAGGTTAATAGCAAGCATGTACTTAATGTGCCTCCTTTGCAAACTTCAATTGTTTGGTTACTATTATGTTATCATCATCTATCTATCTTCACAGAGCGGGTCTAACATCACAGGTAAGAAAGGTAAGTCGTGGAAGGCTCACCCTTCCCAGAGCTCCCAGAGAGGGGCTGTACCTGGACAGTCTCCTGCAGGGGAGTCCCTCAGAACAAATGGATAAGGCCCCAGAGCCAGTGGGGCAGGGCGTGCATTTAGGACGGGAGCAATGCTGGGGTCTGTTCTCTTGACAGGGCTGAGCCTAGACAGAACTCTACTAAGGGTGGGGGGAGAGGCAAGTGTCCAGAAGGGCTGAGCAATCCTCCGCCTCTGGTCCGCTTGGCTCGAACTGCATGTGCTCTGCCGGGACACCCAAGGCAGCCAAGCCTGGGAGGGTGGGAGAGACCGGCCGAATTCCTTCTTTGACTGAGCTCCAACCGTTTCCTGTTTTCAGGGTAGTTCTAACAGGGCTGGTTTTGTTTACAGAGGCTCTATCTGCAGAGATAAACATCGGCCCCCCTACTCTGAGGGGAAATGGCCTTCCAGTGACCCACCCCCCACCCCAGGCAGCAGCTTCTGAGATGCTGGACCAGGAGGGAGATGAAGGGGGTAGAGGCTTCTGCTCTGGCCCTGGGGAAGTGGGGGGCAGGGGAACGGTCCCACCAGAGAGGAGGCTGGTTCCAGGGTTTGGGATAAATAATATCCAAGCACTCTCAGTTACAGTGCACTTCCCAGCGGAGAGGGAGACTGCCCCTGGAGCAAGGGAGACCTGGATTCCAGCCCCGTCTCTGACACATCCTGGCCGTGTGACCCTGGGCCAGAACTCTCAGTGCGCCAGACAGCTCTCTGAACCATGAGCTACAGAGCAGGTTCTGACCCACTTTAGTAGAGAGTTTCCTCCTTCAGACAGTCACTATGGCTGTCATTGAAATCACACGTCCATGCCCTGTCTCTAACCTTTCACTGTACATATAGTCACTATATAGTATATATAGAACCAGGAGATCATTATATACTTCAACAACAATAGTACATGATGATGGATTCTTATGGAAGTGACTCTCTTCAACAATGAGAGGATCCAAATCAGTTCCAAGTGATCTGTAATGAACAGAACCAGCTACACCCAGACAAAGAATTATGGGAAATGACTGTGCTCCACAACATAACATTTCCACTCCTTCTGTTGTTTGCTTGCATTTGTGTTTTCCTTCTCAGTTTTTTTTTCTTTCTAGATCCAATTTCTCTTGAGCAACAAGATAACTGTGTAAATATATATGTACACATATATTATATTTAACATATACTTTAACATATTTAACATATAATATGTTAAATGGGACTACCTGCCATCTAGGGGAGAGGGTGGGGGGAAGGAGGGGAAAAGTTGGAATAGAAGATTTTGCAAGGGTCATTGTTGAAAAATTACCCATGCATATGTTTTGCAAATAAAAATATATTACATATATTATATATATATATATATATATGTATATAGTCACAGCAAGTCTCCCCATTTTACATATAAGGAGACTGAGTCTCAAAGATGAAGTGACTTGCCCAGGATCACAGAAAATTAGTGATGGGGCAGAACTCAGAACCAGGTCTTTGACTCCCAAGCCCAGTTCTCTTTCTCCTACATGGTATCATTCCATCTATAGTACATTAGTCTGATTCAGTTCCATTCAACTTAAGCCAACACATATTCATTAGTATTTCCTTACTATCTTCTAGTCTTCAATGAATAGTCATTTCAACCAAACAAGCAAATAAGCATTTATTAAACACTTATTATATACCAGGATCTAGGTTAGATAAAAATCCTTGCCCTCTGGGAACTTAAGAGTCTAAGAAAACAGCATCCTCACTTTGTATGCTTTTCAGAGTATCCCTAAGAGATCATCTAAGAGATGAACCCCCTAGGGGTTCATTCCATCTATCAAAAATAACTTACATTTACATCCAATACATTTACATTTGACTGCTTGTTAGTTTGATTGATTATATCTCTAAGATTCCATGATTGATTGAAATTAGTCAATTCAATTATTGTTCTGTAAGAAACGACCAGCAGGATGAATACAGAGAGGATTGGTGAGACTTACATGAACTGATGCTGAGTGAAATGAGCAGAACCAGGAGATCATTATATACCTCAACAATGATACTATATGAGGATTTATTCTGATGGAAGTGGATTTCTTCAACAAAGAGAAGATCTAACTTAGTTTCAAACAATCAAGGATGGGCAGAAGCAGCTACACCCAAAGAAAGAACACTAGGAAATGAATGTAAACTGTTTGCATTTTTGTTCCTCTTCCTGGGTTATTTATACCTTCTAAATCCAATTCTCCCTGAGCAACAAGAGAACTGTTCGGTTCTGCACACATATATTGTATCCAAGATCTACTGTGACCTATTTAACATGTATAGGACTGCTTGCCATCTGAGGGAGGGGGTGGAGGGAGGGAGGGGAAAAGTCGGAATAGAAGTGAGTGCAAGGGATAATGTTGTAAAAAATTACCCTGGCATGGGTTCTGTCAATAAAAAGTTATTTTAAAAAAATTAGTCAATTCAAATCAACAAGCATTTATTAAGCACCTAATATATGCCACTGTACTAGGGACTGGGTATACAAAAGCAAATGAAATATATATAACATGTGTTGATGATGATGATGATGATAACTGACACTATGTGAGCTTTAAAGTTTACAAGGTATTTTACATGCAATATTTCCATTTTAATATTTGTTTGATTTCTCAAAGGAGAAGAAGACCATTTCTATGAGACTGGCTAGGAGGGAGAATTCTGTTTCCTCCCAGTTCTGATCTAACCACTTTCTCATGATCTCAGATTCCTCATAGAGCATTGGACCAACTGGTCGCTAAGGTCCTTTCTAGTCCTAAATTTAATGATTTCATCGCAATACTATAACAGTTATGACCTGCCAACTAGGCATCAGGCACTGTTTAAGTGATTAATAATCCCTAACATTTGTATGATGCTTCTATGACATTTATCCATGCACTCGTTTGCTCACCGCATCAATTAAGACATGTTTAGCCCTGAAGTCTATTATTCATAGAATATCCCTATAAGCCCAGGGGGTCTTATCCCAAATCCCACTCCCATTGGCAAGTTAAATCCCCAGAGTATGTCCATGTCTCCACTCTCAGGGTCTGGTTATCCATGAGGAATAATTGGATTGTTTCTTTTAAAGATACCCACTCAAGCCTTTATTCCAGTTTGTTATCCCCAATATTAATTACCAATTAATACTTTAATATCTTTGATACCATTGATTATCTCCACATTATCCATTTAACCAGTTGATTCCTCTTTGATATCAATGAGAAGAAATTAATACAAAATAGCTTTTACAAAGGGACATTTACTATAAACACATAGATGGAAACAAAAGATAAAAACATCCCCCAAAGCAAGGCAAACACACTCCTCTAAAACTCAGTCCCCAGGGAGAATGGGTTCAGACTTGGAGTGGATCCAATAAACCTTCTCCTTACCAAGCTCACTTCTGAGTGGTACATCACTGACTGATGGAGTTGCTCTCCTGCTTTGCTGGGTTAGATCAGAAGTCACTCACTCGTCCGCCCGCTCTTTCAACTTTCAAATCTCACAGGGTTGAATTTGAACTCATCTTCCTTACTCCAGGTACAACATTCTATCACCTAGGGTCTGTACCTGTATTTTAATAAATCAGCTCTTAGCTTTACAATAACCCTGTAAAGTGGATGCTACAGTTATATTATTCCATTTTACAGGTTAAGAAATTGAGGCACAGAGAAGGTAAGTGATCTGTCCATGGTAACCGGCTCAAGACTTCCCAACTTGAAGTTCTATAATCCAATTCTCTTTTTGTCCCTGGACCACTCCGGGGATTCCCCAGGGAAATTATTTTGCAGGCCCCACAGGTCTTATGGTTCTATTTCCCAATTCAGCCAAGGCTCTGCAATGTTCTCCTCCCCAAACTCGCACCCACCCATCTCTGTGCTGTTAGGCAGTCAATCAGTCATTTGGATGTAAAACTTTGATTGCTCCATAAATCTAACTGTGCTAAATCACTCTATAACTCAATAATGCATCACCTAATTACTCACATGACTACCAATTTTAAATCACCTAAAAATATTTAGGCAATTAAGTTGCTAAGTAATTTGATCGTTTCTGAAATTAAATGCAGCACAATGGGTTTTTCTTTCTACCTTTCTTTCCCCACACACCACCAGTGAAATGAACAGCTTCTGAGGGACTCCCTCCCAATTGTTCCTCCTTTTCAGAACGCGGCCATAATAGGTCACAGAATTAAAGGGGTAAGGTCTAACCCAGCTTGGGGATAGATGGGATACCGCATTGATGAAGGAGTTATTTTCCTTCCAAAAATTTCAAGTTTCCTCATTCTCAAGAGAAGGGGGCTGGGGCTGTTGCTTTCCAGGAGATTTTTGAACTATGCTCTTCTGAATCTAATTTACTGCAGTGAAGAGAAAGAGCCCTGGCTGGGGAATCAGAAGCCCTGGATTCAAATCCTTTCTCTAACGCCAGAGTGAACTCAAATAGTCACTTCCCTCTCCCTGACTTCTGTTTCTTCATCTGAAAAAAGAAGGAAGTTGGACCAGAAGACCTCTAAAATTCTTTCAAGGTCTCTGAATAATACTAAAGCTGGCATCTGTGCAACACTTCTGAGTTCTCAAAATGTTTTACTTGCATTTTCTAACTTGACCTTCATAATGAAATAGGTGCTGCAGGTATTAGCCCAATTTTACAGGTAAGGGAACTGAGAGTCAGGTTGAGTGTTTTGCCCAAAAGCATGCACCTGATAAGGCTCATAGGTGCAATTAGAATCAAGGTCTTCCTGACTGTAAATCTAGCATTCCATCCATGATGCCTTACCGTGCCCTTGACCCCTCTTTCTTATGAGGAACATCTCCAGCCTGAATCAAACCTTTGCTCCTTACCTAAATGAAACGAGGGTACTGTGGCTGGGGCTTTGTCCCAGGATGCTAAATTTAGAATACTCACAGCATAGTCCTTTACATGAAGAAATTACAAAGCTTGGCATCTAATTAGGAAAAGAATTAAAATTAGATAAAATGGGAAGCTACTAAATGGCCCATGGCTCCTTCTTGGCCCAATCCTAGCTTTCTTCTCCCTTGCCTCCATATCCACCTATGCTGAGATGGCTTTCACAGCAGTAGCCTAAAGTAGCTCTAAAGCAGACACCCCAGGGAACTTAAACCTAGAAAGTCACTATAATCAGGTCATGCTTACATTTGGGCAGGGTACTTCATTCTGCTTCATCTGTATAGATCTCTTTCCTTCCCTTCATCCCTCCCCTCTCCCTCTTCTCCATTCTTTCCCTCTCCTCCGTTCTTTCCCTCTCCTCCTCTCTGTCTCTGTCTCTGTCTGTCTCTGTCTCTCTCTATCTCTCTCTTCCCTCTGTCTCTGTCTCTTTCTCTCTGTCTCTGTCTCTGTCTCTCTCTTTATACTTGCAGACTGATGAGTTTTTAGTGAACTCTCCTCTGTGTTGGGCCACATGAAAAAGAGGAGTTTTATTGGTCCAGGAAAAGCCACAGTTCCTGCCCTCATGGAGCTTCCCGTGGGAATGGCAGGGCTTCTAAGGCTCATATTCTTGCAATAGTGAGAGAATAGTGCAGGACCATGTGTGGCCAAGTAAATCCCAAGGTTTGAGACTTGTAATGGCCATCAGGAAGTCAGAAGAGGCAACAATAAATGAGAGTCACAATGTAGAATCACAAAGTGTATGAGATGAAATGGGCTTTGGAGTTTACCAAGTTCAAACTCCATTTTAAAGATCAGACCCCCGAAGTCAGGGAAGGCAAGTGATTTAGCAGCGGCCGGTTGGTAGCCAAGCTGGGAGCTGATCTCAGTTTTCCTAATTCTGAGCCCTTAACTCTCTTTATTACAGTAGTTATTGCCATCACCATTGTGAGCTGTGCGCCATATTGTTGGGGGGGAAACCATCTGAACTCAGTTTAAACGCATTGACCAATTTTGTTTCCAGAGAACAGATGATGAAATAATAATAGTTGCCATTTATATAGACCTTTAAGGTATTCAAAGTACTTTCCAAATGTTATCTCATTTTCCTCATAATAGCTCTGGGAGTTGCTGTATAAAGTGAGAAGAAGAAGAATCACCCCCATTTTTACAAAGGAGGAAATTGAGGCAAATAGAAATTTTGTGAACTGCCCAGAATTATACAACATGACGCAGCATTCAAACTCAGCATTTCCTGACTCAAAGTCCAGAGTTCTGTCTGCTAGTTCCTCTCTTAGAGGAGAGGTGGTAGGATATTGTATGGAACATTACATTAACTGTCAGCCTTTGTCACTGTGCTTAATTTGACAGTGTGATAGGATGCTTAGAGCACTGAACTTGCAATTAAGAATGGGATTAATTCTCCATCAGCCCTGGACAAATCACCTTAGCTTATCCCCAGTTTTGCCTTCTGGAAAATGGGAACCTTGTTCCCAGGATCGTTGTGAGGTTCAAATGAGATACTATTTGCAAAATTCTTTGCAACCCCAAAGAGCTATGGAGTGTTAGTTGTTATTCTCATTCTTAGCTAAATTATCTTCTTCATTACAAAGAAGATTCTGTCAGTGTATGTGAGGTGGAATTTGTACTAGAAAATAAAAATGGCATAAAAACGAAAACACATCGCAGCAACAACAAAAAAAGAAGTAGAAATATGTACGGCGTCACTAAAAACCCTCTTGCAGTTTGGGGTCTAAAATGATATAATGATTATGGGCAATCACCCAGGGTTTTTCAGATTTGTAAATTCTATTCAGGTCAGTGAGCACAGAAAGGACTGCGATCTGCTACAATATTAAAGCCTTTCACTTGGTAACCCACGTACGTGATATGACTCAACATCCGAGGGCTTCTGGTTGTTAAGTAGAAGTCTTGTCTTTCTACACATGCAGCATCATGGGAGCATCCTTGGAGGAGGCTTCTGTTTCCCACATTCAGCGGTTGCATTTTCGTCGGGATAACCGCTCTGCCCTCTCGGCCGTTCACCATCACCACCCCCTCCGTCCCCACAAACACCCGGAACCAACGGGGGCATCTTATTAGTAATGGAAGGACCATCCCACTACCAGCACCATCCAGGGAAGGCACTGGATCTCCTTTCTCCATGGGCAAGCTGTTTCCCCCAAAACTCCAAGTTCTTGAAGGAAACCAGAGCTTTGTTCCACTGCTCTGAAATTGCATCACTGCTACTTGGCCATTGCTCCCCTTAAGCATTTCTTCTTCCTCCTAAAATATCTGGTCCTTGAGGACCAGAACTTTTCTGCCTTTTACATCTGTATTCCAGTTCCTGGCATACCATAAGCACTTAATCAATGCTTTTTCATTCAATTGTTCCTTTTTTTAAACACTTGAGGATTCAGAATCTTCCTCAAAAGGAACTCTTCTTGTCTTTTCCCATATTCCCCCCACCCCAAGGTACACAATGTCCAGGACAGACAGATCTCCTCCAGTAGAACGTGCTCTCTTTGAGAACAGGGACAATTTTTGTTTTCCTTTATATCCCTGACATTTATACAGAGTAAATATTTGTTGACTAACTGCGAGTCAGAGATCCCACGCAGACAAAGCATGAAGGGGACAAGGCTACGGTCACGTGGCTCCACAGTGAGATGAACAATCCATGGAGTGTGTACTATGTGTTTTATTACCTAGATGATAAGCTAATTTCTTTGAAGTCCTGTAGCTGACAAATCTATGCTTAGGAATACAGTAGAGAGAGCCTTGAACCTGGAATTGGGAAGTCCTGAGTTTAAATCTAGCTTCAGACACTTATTAGCTATGTAATTCAGGGCAAGTCATTTAACCACTAGCTGCCTTACTTTTCTCATCTGTAAAATGGGAATTAATAATTGCACCTACCTTCAAGGATCAAATTACACATAATTTTTGCTAACATAAAACATTACATAAATTCTAGCTATTGTTATTATTATTTAAGATTTGCAAAGTGCTTTAAATCCACTGTCTCATTTAATCTTTACAAAAACTTCTCTGTGAGTTAGGCATCAATCTCCATTTTATACATGAAGAAACTAAGTCTTAGATAAGCGATTCTTAATCTGAGGTTTGGGAACTTGATTTTTTTTAAATTAGAAAATTTTATTTCAATATAATTGGTTTTCTTTGTAATCTTCTCTATGTGTCTCATGCATTTAAAAACAGCGTTCTGGGAGGGAATCTATAGGCTTTACCACACTGCCCATGGGTCTATGGCACAAAAATTGTTAAAAAGTCTTTTTAGAGGGGGTGAGTTTTCTAGGATCACACAGTAAGTTGGGGCAGGGGCAGGATTTTGATCCAGGTAGCTCTTGAAACACTTCCACGTGCCCCATCTTCATGGACATTGCACAAGCCCACTCCTCCTGCTTCAAGGTTCCCCAAAGACTGTCCGGCCTCCCTTTTATCCTTCTATTTCCTTACGGCCTCAGAAGACAGCAGTATTGGCTGTACGTCACTCTGCGCAGCTTTGAGAATCCCCAGGTAGCTGTATCCATTACCCAAGGAGCGTGAGGGATTACTTCAGCAAAGAAGCAAAGAGCACACATCGTACTTGGAGCATAATGGAGGGTTTCACGTGGGAGAATATATGGAATTATTGTGAGCAAATTGGGTGGTAGGAAGGAGGCTTCACCAAAGTCACCTTGCTGATAAGTATGGCCATTTGGGTCGACAGCCCTCCCTAGACTGAGCAATGGAGAAGTGGGATTCCAGGCAGTGGAGACGAGAATTTTAACCTGATGGAGAGTGAAAAAGGTGGACTAAATAGGTGGTATAACCCTGGAAGTCTAATCTAAAGGGATGGGGAAAGGAAGGACGTGTGGCTGAAAGGAACTGCCTGGGAAATGGAAGAGCTTTGTCAAATACCAGCCTGAGGGAGATAAAATGGGTCATTTTGTGAGTATCTGCGGGTACCAGCATGGAGACACAGGAATGGGAGTAGCTTGGGGAGAAAGAGTAATTCCATGGCTTCTCAGGAGGGCTATTTCAGGAATTATGGTTTTGTAGGAAAAGGACTAGAAGCAAAAAAAAAAAAAACCTGAGTTCAGATGCTACTTCTTATACATAGCGCTGGCATGACCTTAACCCCCAATCTCCAATTTTCTTGTCAGTAAAATGATAGGGATGACCCAGGTGACCTCTGAAGCACTCTACCCAGTCCATGGTCTGGTGACCCTGAAACATTCATTCTTGGGTCTTACATTCATATTTATAATTCCCCAGGATGATAAATGTCAGCTAACATCGTATCTGAGCCAGCGTTCCTGGGTGAATATAAGTAGAATTTTGAATAGCCTTGGATGCCCTATTCTGAGCTGTCATGGGGGCCTCTACAGGGAGAAAGTATCATGGATTGGGCAAACTGCCTAACAGAGCAAAGGGTGGTGGGCTTCTCCCATCAGGACATTGGTCGTCTGGACCTGTATTTACCCCCATATTAATTCTATGGAACTGGGTTGTCATAAAATCCTCAGATTGTAGCAGCACGTCCACAGAATTTTAGGAGAATTCACATTGAGACTACCCTGGGAGGTAGGTGCTATTATTATCCCATTTTATAGCTAAGGAAACTGAAGCAGATAGAATTGAAGTGACTTTCCCAGCATCACACAACCAATAAGTATTTGATGCTAGATCTGAACTCAGGACTTTCTGATCCCAAATCTGGCATTCCATCTACAATATAACCTAGCAAATTCATTCATCTCTGCTGATGAGCGTCTGGTCTTTTAACTCATCATTTACAGCATAAACCTAGAGAGGATCATGACCCAGGAAGGAACTACAGCTTATCTGCAGTTTAGTTTTCTATCTGTCTCCCTAAGCCTTTCATAAAAGTACTCAACAAATAGTTTTCCATTGAATATCATTCCCTGAGCTCTAGGTTCCATACCACTCTTAATGGCGACCCATCACCAGATGACGGAAGTTCCTTTTCCAAGAGTTTTTCATTCATCACCCTTCCTACTTCCCTCTGACATGAGACCCCTTTGTGGGAGCTGGAGTGGAAGCAGGAAGGAGTGATGGGTCATCAACTCATAGAATGTTAAAGATAAAGGGTCTTGGAGATCTGTCCAGGTGAACCATTCTACCTGGCAGAGGAGGTCCAGAGGAGGAAAGCAATTTGCATAAACCTGGAAGAAATCTTAAGTCTTAAAGAAACCCAATCAACTCAGGAAAATTCATCAACTTACCTTCCAGGTAGCAAGTTTCACTAGTTCTGTGGCCATGAGCAAGTCATTGAATGTTTCTGAGCCTTTGTTTTCTCATCTATAAAATGGAGCTAAAATGACCTATAGAAACCTATCTCATTTTTTAGAGAATCAAATCAAAAAATCCATGTAAAGCCTTTTTTTCAAAAGTACTAACTCCACATGTGCTAGTTATTGTTGTTATTAATAATAACAAGAAGGAAAAGAATTCCCTGAACAGTCTGCAGGTCGGACCAGGCAGAGGAAGAAACATGGCAACATTTTATGTTTGAGATTTGTCTCCTGATAGGAAGAGAAGATTCCCATCTAGTCTCAACTTGAAGACATATGGTGATGGGGAACTTACTACCTAATAAGACAGCCCATTCCACTGATGTACAATTTCAAAAGTCCCCCTCAAAGGCTCTTCTAGGGACAATACCTTCCTAATGGAAATTGCCTAAGCTACCTTGTTGGGAGGAGACTGAGTCTTCCTCCTCCATCACTAACTCTTCAACAAACCTACCCACAGATCCTGAGGACATTAGAAGTAGGGAAGGATCTGAGTTACTATTAAATGGGGGGCAAAAATCTATCCTCTCTTCAGATTTTTTAGGGCTGGTGAAGCAAAATGAGACCATGTCGGCTGCCTTGGACATTTCTGAGAAGACACAAATAATTTGGGTGATGGATGAGTGTCAATAATGGAATTTAAACACCCTCCCGAACATCAACTTTGCACTTAAAATCCCATCTTCCCCGAATCATCTCTTTCTACAACTTGTAGAATCTTAACATTTAGCACTCGAAGGGACCAGAGAGGTCCAGTCCTCTCATTTTTCAGATGAGGAAAGTGAGAACCAGTCTTGTCAAGTGCCCAATGTCATATAAGTAAGAAGTAGCAGAATCAAGATCTGAATTTAGGTTCTTTGACCGTACAGACTTGTGATATAGTGCACAATTATTGAACCCACTGCCTAGAGGCAACAGTAACACTCCCCAAGGCAACCCAAACCAGATTAAAATGTAATTAGGAAATATTTTAACAAGACAAATTAAAATACAATAAAACATAGACAGTATTACTTTTAAAATCGAGTCAATATGCAGCTTGCACGGACCCTTAGGAAGGGCTTTGCTTGTATTCAAGTTTGATGATGGGTCTGATGACTAGAGTATGGCTTTGAAATTACTAAGACCTGTGTTCAAATCTCACATCTAATACTTACCATCTGTGAGACTAAGAGTTCTCTCACCATTCAGAATCTCATCTTTGAAATGAGAGGGTTGGTGTGCACGAATGTTTGTGGCAGCCCTTTTTGTAGTGGCTAGAAACTGGAAATTGAATGGATGTCCATCAGTTGGAGAATGACTGAATAAATTGTGGTATATGAATATTATGGAATATTACTGTTCTGTAAGAAATGACCAACAGGATGATTTCAGAAAGGCCTGGAGAGACTTATACGAACTGATGCTGAGTGAAATGAGCAGGACCAAGAGATCATTATATACTTCAACAACAATACTATATGATGACCAGTTCTGATGGACCTGGCCATCCTCAGCAACGAGATCAACCAAATCATTTCCAATGGAGCAGTAATGAACTGAACCAGCTACGCCCAGAGAAAGAACTCTGGGAGATGACTAAAAACCATTACATTGAATTCCCAATCCCTATATTTTTGCCCACCTGCATTTTTGATTTCCTTCACAAGCTAATTGTACAATATTTCAGAGTCTGATTCTTTTTGTACCTCAAAATAACGGTTTGGTCATGTATACTTATTGTGTATCTAATTTATATTTTAATGTACTTAACATCTACTGGTCTTACTGCCATCTAGGGGAGGGGGTGGGGAGTAAGAGGTGAAAAATTGGAACAAGAGGTTTGGCAATTGTTAATGTTGTAAAGTTACCCATGCATATAACCTGTAAATAAAAGGCTATTAAATTAAAAAAAAAAAAAAGAAATGAGAGGGTTGGGCTAGATAATTAATGGTTAGCAAATGGATGATTGCATAGATAGATAGAGCAGTTGTGGGTGCCATAGTGCATAGAACATTGGGCCTGGAGTCAGGAAGTCCTGAGTTCAAATCTAACCTCAGACACATATTAGCTGTGTGACCCTGGGCAAGTCACTTAACCCTGTTTGTCTCAGTTTTCTCAACTAAAATGGGCTGGAGAAGGAAATAGCAAACTATTCTAATAGCTTTGCCAAGAAAACCCAAATGGGGTCATAACAAGACAGACACAACTGAAAAATAATAAACAACAAGAAGCCTTTATATAGATAGCACTTTAAAGCTTGCACAATTCTGAACATATGTTATCTTGTTTGATTCTCATGAGGTTTTCTATTTTCTAATCCCCATTTTATAGATGAGGAAAATGATGGTGAGACAAGTTTAGGTGTTTTGCCCAGGGTTACCCAGCTATTGTCCAAGGCAGGTTCCCCATCTACCTCCCTGCCTCCATAAGGTCTCTTCCAGAGCTTATTTCAGTTTTTCTTTCTTTCTATTATATCATACAGACTTCTCGCTGGGATGCTAAGTGTCAGGGGTCAGTTGTCCCTCTGGAGAAGAATTGCAGAGTCTGAATTTTTTTTTGAGCACAAAAGAAATTGGAAGCCAATGATTCCATCAGCTGCCTTTGTTATGTGAAAGAAAAAGGCCTTTGGACCTTAAGGTGTCAATAATTCTTTTAGTCAAATCTAATTCTTCAGGTGATTGATCAGCCCCCTCCATCTACCCCCCTACCCCCACTTTCCCATACTGGTCGATGCAGACCTGACTCAGAGAAGGCCACGGACAGTGTGTGACTGAACTCTCTCCTCCTCAGAAAGCCGAGGACATGGTTTCTAGTTAATGAATTTTAAATCCTCAGGAATGTGGCCTGGGAAGGCCTTCAGCCCAGAGCAGGTCCTCAGGGGCACTGGGGGAGCGGGCCAGACCGAGCGGAGAGGAAAACATGGCAGAGTTTGTGTACGGAGCTTTCTACCTTATCTGAGATCTGTCTCCTTGTGGACATCTAAATATAGCCCTTCATTCCTTGACTGTTAGAAATCCGGCCACAAACTGTCGAGCAGCATTAATTCCTCAGCACAGCTGGCCCAGCTGTTCGCCAGCTGCCGTTGCTGATATTTTGTTTGGCCACTGGGCTCGGTCTGTCTCTGGCTGGGTCTGAGCATCAGGAGAACAGTGGTCTGGAAATGGCCAAGGCAGAGTGGGGAGCCATCTTATTGGGGAGATGGGAATTACACTGGGTCAAAGCACGAGCTGGGGCAGAACTCTCTCTTTTTAGTGTCCTTTCCCTTTCACTTCCTTCCAAAAGTGGAAGGAATCTCCTCAACGATCTCTCTTTTTTTTTAATTAAATTTTATTTTATTTTTAGGTTCACATTTCCTCTCTCTCACCTTCTACTCCACTCACCCTGCCCCACATTGAAAAAGCAAGAAGAAAACACATGAAAAATATATATAGTCAAGAAATATACATTTCCATGTTGGCCATGTGATTTTATATGTGTATGTACATATATGCAGCCCATGCGTGTATATATATAAAATATGTGTGAAAATGTACATTTTCAGTTTTATGGTTTATAGTCATGTCCAACTCTTTATGACCCCTTTTGTGGTTTTCTTCCAAAGAGACTTGGAGTGATTTATCATTTCCTTCTCTAGTTCATTTTACAAATGAGGAAACTGAGGAAAATTAAGGTCACGGCACCAGTGTCCAAATCCTGTACTCTTTCCCCTGAGACACCTCGCTGCCCTATATATGCATATATATTATATATATGCATAAGTACATACACATGTGTTTAATATGCTTATGTTGTGTGTATTTACATACATATATACAATATATATTCCTATATGTGAGATACATGAACATATATGTTTACATGAAATGTGTATAATACAAGAGTTTAAAATTCGTTGTGATATACACATGCATTGTAGTGATAAAAATAATTTTGAGAGACAGTTTCTGGGTAATTTAATCGTTTTATTAATAAGGCCAGCACATCATTCATAAAAGAATGCTCAATTGCCCATCTCCCTCCTAGACCAATGACAATCATGGCTGTAAGCTCAGAGTTTATAAATTCTATTGGAAGAGGAGTGGCAATTAAATCAGATTGGTTAATATAATAGGAGGTGAGCTATATTAAAATGAGGGGCTAAGAGTCACATCTTATCCCCTTTGGACTGAGAAATTATCTCTACACTCAGACCACTCCTAGCTTTGGTCTATTATGTCCCACCCAAGCTTGGGCGGGAGACAATGATGGCCCTGGGCTGGCTCTAATCTTATTGTCATTAATGTCTTCCAAGAGGCTGAATTTTTAAAATCAGGACTTTGGAAGAAGGGGAGAACTCTGAATCTCCTAGAATTGTTGCTTATTAATAATCATTTTTCTCATTATATAACATGTGTATTGTTTCAGTAATGTCCCACTCCTCATTACCTCATTTGGGGTTTTCTTGGCAAAGGTATCGGTGTAGTTTGCCATTTCCTTCTCCAGCTCATTTTACAGATGAGGAAACTGAGGCAAACAGGGTATAATGAATTGCCCAGGGTGACATAGAAAGTGTCTAAGAGTAAATTTGGACTCATGAAGATGAATCTTCCTGATTCCAAGCCCAGTGCTCTGTCCAATGTCCTAGCTGCCCTATCACAAATATATTGCATATGCAATGTGGATGTGTATATATTGTACCTACATATATATGGCTCAGTCTTCACTCTGAGTTCATCATCTTTATCTGGAGGTGAGTAGAATGGTTCATGGAAAATCCTTTGAAATTGGAGTTGTCGTGTTAATTAGAGTTACTAAGTCTTTCAAAGTTATTTGTCTTTATAATGTTGCTTTTATTGTATAATCATTCTCCTGGTCCTCCTCACTTCCTTCTGCATGAGTTTATCCAAATCTTCCCAAGTTACTCTGAAGCCATGCCCTTCATCATCTATTGTACCACAGTACTATTACCACCTACTCATTTATCATAACTTGTTTGATTATTCCCATCAATGAGTGCCCCTTTAATTTCCATCAGTGGTCTTTTACAGAGAGTGTACCTCTGGTTTGTCGCTCTCGTTCAAGAATACTTTCCCTAAGGAGAGCACGTGAACATTACTCTCTTCAGAACTGGCTCAAGATGAAAATAACATATGTACTTAGTTGCGTGTAGAAATCTAGCTTATCATACAGAAAAGTAGGAAGGGAAGGGGATAAGAGAAGGGGGAAGGGGAGCTGATAGAAATAAATTGGAAGACAAAAGTCAAAAACAAAGCACTTTTAAGAATGGGCAGGATAAAAGGAAAGAGTAGGATGGGAAAACATGATGGAAGGAACTACATAATTGGTAATCATTAATACAAAAAATTTTTTAATTGAATTTCTCTGAAAAAAGACTTCATTTCTTAGAAAAAAGTCAGATTTATAGAAATAAGAGCCATTTCGCAACTGATAAATGGTCAAAAGATATGAACAGACAGTTTTCATACAAAGCAACCAAAGATAACTATAATCATGTGGGGGGAAACTGCTTTAAATCACTGTTGATGAGAGAAAAGCAAACCAGAACAATTCTGAATTACTATCTCAAACCTGTTGGATTGGCTAATTTGAGAGAAAAGGGAAATGACAAATGTTGTAGGGGATGTGGGATAATTAAAACACTAATGAACTATTGATGAAATTGTATACTGATTCAACCATTATGGAGAGCAATTTGAAATTATGTCTAAAGGGTTCCCTTTAGACATATCTTTCCACTAAGCATTGCCACTACTAGATCTGTACCCAAAATAGATAAAAAACAGAAAGGAAAAAGGCCTCTCTATACAAAAAAAATGCATAACAGCTCTTTTAGCGATAGCAAAGAATTGGAAGATGAGGGAAAATCCATAAACTGGGGAGTACCAATAAGTTGTTGCATATGATTATGATGGAATACTATTGTGCTTTAGGAAATAATGAGCAGGACACTCTTGGAAAAACATGGAAAGATTGAACTAATGCAAAGTGAAATGAACAGAACCAAGAAAACATTATACATAGTAATACCAATATTATATATTAACTACTAATTATTATCAGCAATACTGATCTACTAACTATTCTTAGCAATACAATGATCCAAGACAATTCTGTAGGTACTGCCCATCTCCAGAGAAAAAACTGGTAGGATCTGAATGCGGATCAAAGTTTTAGTTTTCAGTCTGTGTTTATTTTCACAGAATGACTTACATGTGTTTTTCATGTCTATAAATGTGTAATCTATGTCAAATTGCTTGCCTTTTAAATGAGAAAGGAAGAGGAGGAGAGGAGAATTTAGAACCCAAAATTTGAAGGAAAAAAAGAATGTTAAATTTGTTTTTATATATAATTGAGAAAAATATCAAATAAGAAAAAAGAATATTTACCCTATCAGATATACTGTAATAAGATATAAGTAATCATGTACCTTTCTCTACAAAGGCAGTGCACCTGTTTTGCCTTCAATAATGTGTATTCTCTGAGCTGTGTCTCTAGCACGGAGAATGGGCTGCATGGGGCCATCCCCACTCTCTTACCCAGTTCTCCTTATGGTTAGAAGAATTTGTGAGAAGTGGGAGATTTAAGACATAGCTCTGTGCCTCCAGATTAGGGATTAGCCTATGGCTAAAAGTTTTACAGTATTTGACCCCAGTGGTCATCAAATCCAACCTGTGCACAGCAGGAATCTCCACCAAAACATACCCAACATGTGGTTTTCCAAGATCTATTTAAGACTTCAAAGAAGGAAAAAGCTACTTGGGAAAGGAAAGAATAAGGTAATAAACATTTACATAGCAACTACTATGTGCCAGGCCACTGTTCTAAACTAGGTATACAAAAGCAAAAAAAGCAAAAAATTAGTTCCTGCCTTCAAAAAGAATACATCCTAAGGGAGCGACATGAAAGTAACTAGGTACATACAAAATATTCACAGAATAGACTGAAGGCAATCTGAAAGAGGGTGGAGGCAATTGGGGGAAATAAGGCCTCCTGCAGAAGGTTTGAAAGAAATCTGGGGAAAAGCCAGGGAATGTGAGAGGCAACAGGGAGGAAGCAGAACATTCCAGTCATTGGGGATGGCTAATACAAATTTATGTAGTTAGGAGATCCGGTAACTGGATTGTAGAGGAAAGGAGGGGAAACTTCCCTGTGTGGATAACAACCAGGAAGCAAGCCTTTGTGACTAAGAGGATGATGGATCCTTCAGCTGTAAAAAGGAAATAAAGAGCATAAGGTATTTGGCGAAATGACAATGGGTTCTGTTTGTTGAGTTCAAAATGTCTAGGAGATATCAATTGCAAGATATCCAAGAAACAGAGAAGACATTCAAGGCCAGAAAATCACTTAATAGAGATAATAATTGAATCTATTGTGAATACCATGTGATATAGTATAGAGTAAAAAAATGGCCTCACAGAAAGCCTCAGGGACACCCCAATATTAGGTTGCATGACACGAATGAAGATCAGAAAAGAAGCCTGAGAAGTGGTCAGAGAGATGGGAAAATAAGGAAAGAGCTGGGTCCCAAAACCTGAATGGAGGAGTAAGAACCTGGAGAACAAAGCGATCAACAGTGTTAAATGCCATAAAGAGGTTAAGAAGGACCAGGATTAAGAAAAGAACATTAGATTTGGAAATCAGGAGGTTACTTCACTTTTTTTTTGGAAAATCAGGAACATTTGCCTTTCTCCAATCCTGCGCTGACTCTCTTGTATTCTTGGATCTTTCAAATATCACTGACGGTGATTGAGCAATCACATCTGCCTGTTCTTTCAGGTCCAGAAGAGGAAGAGGAGAAATAGAAGGAAGAGGAGGAGAAGGAGCAGAAGGGGGAGGAAGAGCAGGAAGAGGATCAGGAGGAAGAAGAAGAAGGAAGAGGAGGAGGAGGAGGAGGAGGAAAAGGAGGAGGAAGAGACAAAAAGGAAGAGAAGGAGGAGGAAGAGACAAAAAGGAAGAGAAGAAGGAGGAGAGAGAAGGAGAACTAAATGCCTTTCTCTGATCAAATTATTCTCTTTTACTCCTCTCAGGGAGTTGGAAAAAGAAGGTCAGAGCCCTTGAGATGAAGGGGAAAGACCGTTTTCCTGCTGCCCTGATAGTTTCTAGCCAGCTGACCAGCAGTGATATGGTCCAAGAGCACTGGGTGAGGATCAGCAGACCAATGTCCTCCCACTGACTGCTGTCTGTGAGTCTGAACCATCAACTCCCTCCTCTGGTCCTGTTTTCACTTCAGAAGACTGGACTAGACGTTCCCTAACATCATCTCTAAGAGAATTCCTTTCAGCAGCAAAGATCTTGGACTTAGGGTCAGGGAAGACCTGATTTTAAACTCTTCCTCTCACTGAGCAACTGTTTGACAATGGACAAGTCACGTTCCCTCCCTGTGTGTGAACTTCAGTTTTCTCACCACAAATGAGAGTCACAACACTCAGGACTGCCTCCCCCCAACACAGATGGCCTAAATGGCCTCTGGATCCTCTCCAGCTGTACTTCAAAGTCCAAATCTCCCTTCTGATACCAGTTCTATCCCAAGACAAATCTTATAAACCCTCGGGCCTTCTTTTCCTCATTTGCAGAGAACTTCCAGTACCTGATCACAAAGGATGATGTCTTTCATTCCAACAATCATTTATTAGGTACCTGCTGTACATCAGGCTCTGTGTTGATCTAAAGACAGAGACAGAAGTGGGTGCTCACAGCCCCATCCACCTTTCCCATCTGTTGCTGCTCCCACCGTTCATTTTGCTCATCTCCAAAGCCTCAGACTTAGCTCTGACTCTCCCTCTTTATTCTCAGTCCTCAGCCCTAATTAATGAAATGGAAATGACCAAAGAAGTCTCCAAATCCAGCTCTTGCTCTACAGACAAGTAGAGGAGGGCCAATGAGGAGCAGTCACCCATCAAAGTCATGTAACAGCCAGTAGGGAACTAACTGCACTGGGGACTCTGAATCTCAGACCTCTGGGGTTTGCTTTGTGACTTTAAGTCTTTCAGATCCTCCAGCCCTCAATTTTTCCATCCCTGAAAATGAAGAAATTGGGTTGAGAAGGGGATCTCAGCCTTCTCTGTGTCTGGGACCCCTTTGGCTGATGCTGTTGAAGGCTATGGACACTTCTCAGAATATGTTCTTGAAAGCATTTTTTAAAATTCATAGGTTAGAGAATACATATGTATGTATATATTTTTCCAATTTATGAATTTATACACACACACACACAATTTAAAAATCATTTTAAAACTCAATTTCCTGGGACCTCGGTTAAGAATGTCACCAGATGATCTCTAAGGTCGCTCACAATAACATTCTGTGGCTTCTAGCCAGTCACCGAATCCTGAAGCAATTACAGAGGCAGGGCAGCCCCAGAGGCTGGGGCCTTCTAAGCCTTTGGAGCAATAGAGGGTTAACTGTTTGGTGGATGCAGACAGACGGTCCCAAGAAGGGACAGAGCAGAACGGCTGAAGGGGAAACAGCTCAGCGGCCACTGTGGAGGGCCCGCCTTTGCCCCTGCCATGGAAAGTCCATCTACAGCTCAGAGAAACTTGCCTGTAAAAAGCAGCAATGTCTCTCTCCACTCTGGGAGATGGGGAATGTTTTCCAGCAGGAACTTAAGGACGACAGAGCTCTGTCTAAGCTTTGGAAACAGCCCCATAAGCAGAAGTTTCCAATTCCTATGCAGTGCCAGTGATTGAAACCAGGCCTCCATCCTGCTGCTGGGGATCTTGAGCAGGGCCCAGCCATCTTGGTTGGAGAACCTAGAGCTCTTCTGTTTATATAACAAAAATGAGAAAGTCATCAAACCAGGTTTTCCTTCCATAGGATCCAGACCCTCTGGGAGTGGTCGGGTCTGTTGGTCTTCAAGAAGAAGGATTTATTTGTCTCATCTTCCCAGACTCAGTCAGAGGGGAAATATTAAGGAGGGCCCCAGCTCGGTCTACAGGGACAATCAGCCTGTGGTGATTTCTCTGCTGAATTAATGAATGAATGGAAAAGCATTAATTAAGCATTTACTATGTACCAGACACTATGCTATGCACTAGGGAAACAAATATCAATTTTTTTTCAAGTTGCTGACTCAGTTCAGACCAAGAAGTGGTAGTCTGAGACTCTCACTTTCATTATGATAAAAGGTATTATCAAATAAGGAGGCAGTGATGGGATAATAAGATCTAATAATAGATTTCGTGTTGGATGAACCTTTGAGACCTTAAAATTCATCCCATTTTACAAATTTTACAATTTTAATTTTACATTTTACATTTCACCAATGGGGAACCCCAAATCCAGAGAGTTTACGTGATTTGTCCCAGGATTGCACAGCCAGTGTTTGGAACAAGATTCAAATTTACATCTTCCAGAGTCCATAACTCCATCCACCACAAAAAAAAGAAAAAAAAGAAAAAAGAAACTAAGGTTTCAGAGTGTTGAATGATTCATAAAATTAAAAAAGTATCTGAAATGATATTTGAAGGGAAGTCTTCCTAGGTTTCAGGTCCAGAGCTCTAACCCTCTATTTTGGGGGAAATAGCCCTCAGATCCATCCCTTCCTTTAAACCCCCATCACATAAATTATGCTGGGATTTAGGGCAGTGGGCCTGAGCCTGCAGACTGATATTCAAGTCACTAATCCTTCTGCTCACACACTGCTCTCAGACTAATTAAAATAACTAATTAACTTCCTTTCAAAAGGATTTCATGGTGTCTCTTTCTCTCAGATTCTCTACCTCTTATTCTCTCAAGTCTATAGAGGCCTGGATTTTTTCAAGGTTTCTGCAGAGTTTTGATTTCACTGGATCTGTCCAACCTCTTGTCACCCAGAGGCTGTTCAGGCAATCATTCAGGTCATTAATCAATAAGCATTTATTAAGTGCTTACTATGTGCCAGGCTCTTGACTAAGAGTCTTATATTAGAAAAGAATGCAGAAATAAACAACTTAAACAAATAAACAATTTAAAAAAAACTACATAAACAAGTCCAGACCATAAGGAATTTGTAATTCTAAGGAAAGGTATAATATACAAATACCTATGTAAATACAAGGACTATTCAGTGGGAATGGAAGGTTTTGTTTGTCTTCTGTCCTAGAAGAGGAGCAATGCACATGAACTGGATCTGAGAGAGAGACCGGCCTTCCTCTCCCCTCCAGAACCATCTGGGCCCAGCCAGATACAGATCAGGATGATGGAGATGCCCCTGGATGAAATGGGAAATCTTGACCTTTTTAAGCTAAAGTCTTTAAGAGGTCTCATTTTGACTAAGGCAACATCCATTCAATGATTAAAGTTGGGTAAGAAATAGAAGGTACTCTCAGAGGGGAGGAAGGAGGAAACTGGAATAGGCTTCTTGCAGGAGAAGGTGGGATTTGAACTAAGTCTTGAAGGAAGGAGAACATTCCAGTCATGGAAGACTGGCAATGAGAGTGCACAAGAGCTGAGATGTCCTGTGGAAGGAACACCAAGGAAGAAGATATGGTTGGATCATGGCTGGGGACTAAAATGCAAGAAGCCTAGAGAGACAGACCATGCCAGGTTGTGAAACAGGATTTTCTACTTGATCCTGAAGGTCATAGAGAGTCTATGTTGAGACTCTCTATTCATTGAACAAGATGGTTATGTGGTTAGATCATTTTGGCTACTGATTGGAGGATGGACTGGACTGGGAAGGTGATGGAAGCAGTAAAAGCTACCAATGTTCCTTTGCAAGAATTCAGGAGATTATTTGTGAAATGGTGAGAGTCCAAATCCAACTGGACTGGCAACTGAGTGAGTAGTGAGAAGGGGCTCTATAGGAAAGATCTTATAAAGGCAGAAACGACAATTCTTATTTGGTAACAAATTGGATATACGGGGTGAAGAAGGATGAGCACTGCACAAAAGCCATTCATTAGATTTGGCAGTTAAGAGATGATTAGTAACTTGGAGAGTGTTTTAGCTGAACAACGAAGTTGACTTTTCCAAGGTAACACAGCTAATTGGTGGCTGTGTTTAAAGAAGCATTTTTCACTCCTTTGAATCCAAACTCAATGTTCTTTTCACTACCTACCCAACGGCAAGAAAGATTCAACTAGAACCAGATACATCCAAAATACAGACTATGTCTTATGCAAAAGGGAAAGCTATAATTCAATTCAATCCAATCAACCAACTTTTATTAAACACCAACTATATAATCTAGGGGGAAATACAATTTTTAAATTAGAAGGGGAAACCCCTACCAACTATATTCAAGAACGTAGGATAGGGAGGGGAGAGGATGGTTCAAAAAAGTAAAATAGTTCCTACCCTCAAAAGGCTCATATATAAGATGCACACCAGTTAGTAAACAACGATTTGGATTTTTTGCTTTGTTTAGTTTCTGAGAAGGGAAAAGCATTAACCAATGTTAATTAAATTAAGGAAACTGAGAAGAAAAAGGAAATTAAAAATAAAGATTTTATAGGGAACATGAGTTATTAACCTGGGATCTATGGACCCAATAGATTTCAGGATGTCTAATTATTTTCAGTAATCTCTAACTGAAACAAATATTGAGTGATTGAAATGATCATTGCCTTCAATTATTTAAAATATTCTTCTGAAAGGCCTGGAGAGACTTACACGAACTGATGCTGAGTGAAATGAGCAGGACCAGGAGATCATTATATACTTCAACAACAATACTATATGATGACCAGTTCTGATGGACCAGGCCATCCTCAGCAACGAGATCAACCAAATCATTTCTAATGGAGCAGTAATGAACTGAACTAGCTATGCCCAGAAAAAGAACTCTGGGAGATGACTAAAAACCATTACATTGAATTCCCAATCCCTATATTTATGCACACCTGCATTTTTGATTTCCTTCACAAGCTAATTGTACAATATTTCAGAGTCTGATTCTTTTTGTACAGCAAAATAACGTTTTGGTCAGGTATACTTATGGTGTATCTAATTTATATTTTAATATATTTAACATCTACTGGTCATCCTGCCATCTAGGGGAGGGGGTAGGGGGGTAAGAGGTGAAAAATTGGAACAAGAAGTTTGGCAATTGTTAATGCTGTAAAGTTACCCATGTATATATCCTGTAAATAAAAGGCTATTAAATAAAAAAATAAATAAATAAAATAAAATAAAATATTCTTCTGAGAAGTGTTCCATAGGCCTCACTAAATAGGGGTCCATGACACACCAGAAAAGTTAAGTATCCTTAATGTCAGAAGTAATCTGGGAATTTGAAGGGGCAAAGATGAGGAAGAAGTACATAGGATACAGCCTAAACAGAAGCATGGAGACAGGAGATGGAACATCAGGTTTGAAACAGTGGCCAGTCTGGCTAGAACATGAAGAATATTGGAAAGGGTGATGAAGGTCAGATTGGGAAGAGTCAAACTAAGAAGTTTTTATTTTAATCTAGAGATAATAGTAGCCACTGACAATTTTTTTAATAGGAGAGAAATATGATCTGACATTTGTTTTAGGAATATTAATTTGACATCTGTGTGATGGGTTGTATCATTGAAGAGAGGAAGAGACTAGAATCAGAGAGACAAATTAGGAGGTAATGATATGGGGAGGAAATAGTGATAAAATGGGAGTAACTATCAGCATGGAGAATCAGGGAAAGATGGGAGGGACATCATTGGAAATTGATGGAACTTGAGAACTTATTGGTTACAAAGGAAATAGAAGAGTCAAGAAAGATGGCATGTTTGCACACCTGGAAGACTGGAAGGAGGATAGTGCCTTAGCAAAGACAGGATAAGAGTGGATCAGTGACTATATTTAAAGCTCAATCCGTACCTTGAATGAAGAAGGGTCCATTTTTTGGCCAATGGTCAGACACATTCTGTGACTCAGGTTGGGGATCAGTCTATGTTTTTAGGAAACAGAATTTTCTTCAGTGGTAAGCTAAGAACCCTAAGTGCCTTTTTCAGGATTTGGCTCACTGGGGGGCATTTTATGGGGAACCGTCAGTATATGGGAGGAGAACAGGGCAGCAACAGAAGAAAACAGAAGGGAATTGGTGGAAATGTGCAGAAGCTTCTGGGAAAAAGACATGCTGATTCTAGATCATAATCTGATTTTAGAGCAGAGCCACAAAGCCGGGCAATTGATTCAACACTTTTGTCAGCATTTTGGGAGCCCACATGCATAAAAAAGCCAGGTAGGTCGGTTTCAAGATATTCAGTGGGTGCAAGAAGTTTATAAAGAAGGAGAGAGAAAGAATCCCAGCCAGGGCTGTGGGCATTTGTAACAATGACCTCGTTCTCAATTTCTCACTCTCTCTCTCAATGCAACATAAGGATAACAATAATTAATCTCTATTGCTTCAGGGTTTATAAAACACTTTACATGTGGTCTTGCTTGATCCTTAAAAATGTCCTCTGAGAGGAATTATTATTGTCTCCATTTTAAAGATGAGGAAATTAAGAATTCTTTAAGCCTTAGTAGACTCACTTTGTTTAGCTAGAGTGACTTGACCACGGTCACGTAGCCTGTTTCTGGGTCATGATTCAAACTTAGACATCCTGAGGACAGAGCTCCATCCCTTACTCTACCAGATGCCTCAGTTGCCAGTTTGCAGTTTCTACTCCCCCAACATCTCTTTGATTTGATCCCATCTTTCTAGTCATATAGCAACTACCTTAGTTCAGGCCTTTATCACGTTCCATTTATATTTTTGCAACTTAATTTCTGCCTCACTTCAGTCCATCCACCACACTCCCAAACTGCCAAATCTCCTCTCTCTGCTCTTCTCTTACTTCTTCTTCTGATTCCTCTTTTCTGTCCTCTCTTTACTTCTTTCTCTCTTCTCTCTCTCTTCTCTCTCTCTCTCTCTCCTCTCTCTCTTCTGTCTCTCTCTCATCTTCTTTACTCCTCTCTCTCTCTCTCTCTTCTCTGTCTGTCTCTCTCTCTCTTCTTCTTCTCTTCTTCTCTTCTCTCCGTCTCTCTCTGTCTGTCTTCTCTTCTCTTCTGTCTCATCTCTCTTCATGTCTCTACTCTTTTCTGTCTTTTCTCTCTTTCTGTCTCTCATTCTTCTGTCTTCTCTCTCTTATCTCTTTCTGTCTCTCTCTTTCTGTCTCTCTTCTCTCTCTCTTTCTGCTCTCTCTCTCTCCTCTTCTCTCTGTTCTTTCTGTCTCTTCTTCTCTCTGTCTTCTGTGCTGTCTGCTCTCTCTCTCTGTCTGTCTGTCTCTCTCTCTGTCTGTCTCTCTCTCTGTCTGTCTGTCTCTCTCTCTCTCTCTCTCTCTCTCTCTCTCTGTCTCACACACACACACACACACACACACACACTCCCCAAACAGAACAAGGGACCAAGCAGCCCCTGCAGCAGCCTCTGCCCATCTCCAAAGCTTCCTGGAAAACTCAAATCACACTGACCATTTTTTTCTTTTACAGAAGGCTTTTGGTGCCCTCTAGTGGTGCAGGTGCGTCTGTGCCTCAGAAGACCCACCTTCCAAGAACATCAGTTTTCCACGGCTTTGGACGCCTGCTTGGCCCAAGTCTGAGAGAAGAGGTTTTCCAGGAAGAAAGGGGCCCTGCCTCCCTCCGGGAGCCCACCTCTCTTCCACGTGTTCTCTTCCCCTATTAGAGTGTGAGCTCCTCGAAAACAGAAACCGTCTCCCTTTTTTAGCCCAGAGGCTTGTTACATAATAGGAACTTAATAAATTATTTTTAATTGTCCTCCAACAATAATAAGCATTTATTAAGCAATACTGTATGCTAGGGGCTGTGTTAGTTATGGGGGCTACAGATATAATGAATGAAGCAATACTTAATTCTTAAAGTGTTTAAACTTGATCAGGGAAAGTAATACACACACACACACACACACACATATATATATATATAAATGTGGCACCTATTTATGAAGTTAAATGTATGGACTCACAAACAGAGAGAAGATCTTTAAAAGTCAAGCCAGAGTCTTTATATTTTATTGTAGATTCCCAGAGAACAAATATAACTAATTGAATAAGGGAGTAACATGGCCAGATCAGCACTCAGCTTTGTCAACTATTTAGAGAATAGATAGGAGTGATAAGAAACTGTCCTGGTCTGGAGGTGGCCCAGCTGTGACCGGGTCCTTCTCTGTCTTTTTCTCATCAGAGGAGAGATAATCACCATCTTCACCTGCCTTCCATCACCTCTATAAGCATTAAGTCACTCTTCCTTGCCCAAAGGAAAATAAAAAAATGTTTCCCCCCATTAAGAATAAAATAAAATCTTGGCAAATCGTTGTCCCGATCTTTGAGTGATCCTGAAGAATGAGAGAAGTGCCTCAGAATTGAAGAACATAAATTTCATCCCAATTTTCAAAAGAAAAAGGAAAAATATAAAGTCCATCTTCATATTCTATGAGCAGTGCCAGGCACCCTGTCTGTTGTTGAGAGACTAACAAACTTTCCTTCTATCCCTCTCAAAATTGTAGAACAAATTCTCAGTGTTGTGTGAACCTTCAGAAAAGGTTCACTGTAAGAACAGGTTATATCAAAGTAGCTTTATTTTATTTTTTTAATAGCGTATGTAGACTGGTAGAAATTTAAATTCAGCAGAAGTCTAGGCAAAGTATTTTGTGTCACATTTGTAGATAAGATGGGGTGATCTGGATCAGAGGATCAAGAACTCAGATGGATTTGGAAGTGGCTGGAGGTAGACCAGTGCGAAGAATAATCAGTAACTTTTAAAAAGGCTGGCCCAAGAAATTTGGCCTTAGCCCCGTGATCTCATCAATGACTTGGTTGAAGGCATAAAGTTTTAGACAGCGTGACGCATGGAGGAATTGCTAACTCACTGTATGAGAAAATCTGGAACCAAAAAAGATCTTAATGAGTTAGTGCACCAGGATAAATTTAATAATATGGAATTAAATGACTAGTTCTATTTTTGAGTTCTGAAAACAGAAATTATGTAGGATGATCGAAACGTGAATACAAAGTAGAAAAGGATTTTCAAGGTTACAGTGGACCACCAGTTCAATGTGATCCAACAATGTGCTCTATTATCCAGAAAATGAATGCTAACCTGGATTACATTAGGAGAAGCAGAATGCCCTAAAAAAAGGAAACTCATCTTTTTTGTAGTCCTGTTGAGACCACATTGAACCACTGTGTTCATTTATAGGAATTACATCTTAGGAAAGATATTGGCAAACTGTAACATGTCCAGTACACTGACATTTTTAAAAGCCTGAAGAATATTCCATGTGAGACTCAAATGAAGAAACTGGGACTGTTTAGCCTGAAGAAGATTCAGTCACTAGGTGGTGCTATTAGCCCCTAACCTGATCCTAGTTAACAGCAAAGATGCTGGGCAAATTCCATGTTCACCTTGTCAGCTAGTTATGTGCACTGATGAGAAGGGAACAGATGTGCTGAGGAAGTGCCAAGCTCTTTATGGGAATAGACAAGTTTTATGTCATCTCATCTCTCCTTTTTCCTTTCCCTTTCTCTCTCTCTTTCTCTCTCTCTCTCTCTCTCTCTCTCTCTCTGTCTCTCTCTCTCTGTCTCTCTCTCTCTCTCTGTCTTTCTCTCTCTCATATATATATAGTATAGTATATTATATATAATATATGTGTCATTATCCATTTATCTATTATTTTAATGTATTTACATATATATATAACTTTTATCCTTCTCTTTGTATATGTGTCTCTCTTCCCTTATTTCCTGAAAATATTCTACCTTCTTAACCCCAGAAAAGAGAATATATAATCTCCACTTCTAAGGGAGCTGCTTGAGGAGAAAAAACTCACAAACACAGGAGAAAAAAAGACATCATGTTATGTATCTTATGATACAGACAATCATCAGAACAAGTACAATCATAATTCAGAGAAGGAAGAATCCATTGTCCATGCATTCTATTTAATTATTTTTCAATAATAGCTAACATTTCAAGTCAGACATATTACAGTTTGTCAACATCTTTCCTAAAATGTAATTCCTATGCAATAGTTTTGATATGATCTTAACAGGGCTACAAACAAGTCACACTCTCAGCCTCAGTTTCTTCCTCTGTAAAGTGAGATGATAAGAGCATAGCTAAGACTCCTCCAGTGCTAAATCCCATGACCTTACTGTAAATTTTATTTAAAGTTACAACTATGGTAGGATGATAAGAACATTGTCCCAGGGCACCAAATTTTAGGAGATGTAAAGAAAATTACTATATGACTCCTTTTACAAGTTGAAACAATAAATATTGATACTTCAGAAGAATAATTAGTTAAACCATGGAATTACCAGATGCTGTCATTATTAATAGCCTCCAACTCTTAGCCACTGTGATAATTCTTCATTCTCTCTCAGTTAAATTTGTCTTACTTCTAAAATTATTTTAATATAAAATACAATAAGCTTGATTTAAAGTGATCTTTTTCTAGTTGTGGCAATATTGTACATTCTTTCATATGATCCCCACAATAACCTTGTGAAAATGGCAAATGCCTCCCCCTCTGGCATCTTAAAATCTTCCTGGACAAACTTTGTACCCTAGTTTCCCCATTTCTTAGGTTGTATGTAGTATCTTCCTTCTCAAGAAGGCCATTAGTACCCTCCATAGTTCGGACTTAATATTAGTTTCCCTCTCAGAGAAGTGGAGATACTGTGGTATGTATTGGCTGAAGAACCTCCTAGGAACCAGAAGCATGTTAGGCAGGAGACCCAGGTAAGAGTATAAGGAAGCCCAATTGGGAAGACCCCAGTCCCCCTTTCTCTTCACAACCATGGTGACCTCTCCTTTGCCTTCTTATCTTCATGGACCATAAACCAAGAGGGTTGTGGAGCAGTCATTGTCAGGAAATCTTGGACTGTGCTATCTCTCCCGACATCCTGTCCCTCCTCTGACTCTGAACAGAGCCAGAGTCAGGTCCTGAGCTCCAGCCCCTGAAAGATCTGCCTTGCTTGGGCCATGTGGCACTAAGCCCACCCACAGGGTTGGAGACCTGGACAGGAAGTCTCTAATACCCTTCCCCCTCCAGAAGGGCCCAAGTATTCATCTGGTGGTCCTGGAGGGCCTGGGGTCAGAAGGCCTCATTCCGGACCTGCAGGAAAGAACCTGGAGGTGGGGGTGGGAGTGAGAAGGAGCTGAGATAAAGTTGCCAGCTTTTTCAGAGAGAATTGCCAAAAGAGAGATTAAATTTGTTCTCTTGGGCCCCAGAGGGCAGAACGGAATGACCCTCCAGGAGGCTTTTTCTGAGGTCCCTCACACCCCACACCTTTGTTTATATAGATAAATAGAAATAAACACATATATATTTTATATTTAAATATCTATGCATGCATCGATATATATATCCATATGCAGTGAAATATAATGTATATAGGTAAGTAAATCCTATAGATACATATAAGCATATAGAAATAACTATATGTAAATATATACTAAATAGATGTTATATTATATACACAGATATGTATGTTTAAATACACATATGTATACATATATACACCTACATATTTATGATATATTATCTGAATACATGTTATTACCCACATTTCCCAATAGAATATGTTCTCCAAGGTCAGTGTTTCGTTTTTGTTTTAATAGCCTCAGTGTCCAGCCCAATATTCTGAATTAACAAATAAGAATAATAATGGTTAAGATTTTTATTATGCTTTAAAGTGTGCAGAGGTACTATACATATATATATAAATTCATTTGACCTCAAACAACTATATGAGGGAGGCATCAGTATTAACTCTATTTTACAAATGGGTAAACTGATGTGCAGAGGTTAAGTGATTTGCCCAGGATCACACAATTAGTAAAAGTCAGAAAAATAATTTGAACTCAGATCTTGCTGATTCCAAGACCAATGATCTATCTCTTGTACTATCTAACTGCTTTCTTATAACTTAATAAATTAGTGTAGACTTCATGAATGAATGAAACTAGAAGAATAGTTCAAGTTTTTGAAAAACAAAAACAAAACCCAATTCTTTATAATTATAGCTATCTCCAAAGTTGAATGGGATGCCTTGGGAATTAGTGGGTTCCCTTCACTGGTGGTATTCAAGGAAAGACCTGATGAAAGATTCCTGGGGTATGTTGTAGCAAGGATATTCATAGAGACACAAGTTAGATTGGATAGCCTCCGGATCTCCTTCCAACCCTGAGATTTTTTTTGATCTTCCACTCAATTTTTTTTTAAATTAACTAGTACTCAGATAGTTGAGCAGCCAGGAGGATCTCTTCAGTCTTCTGGAATCATGGTTTGTTGTACCATTGATCAGAGTTCTAAATTTTCCCAAACTTTTTTTCCCCTACAAAGTTGTTATCATCTAAATTGTGCAGTGATAGATTGTACTAGAGGGTCTCTGATGCCCTTTTATCCCTGACCTTCTATGATTCTGATTCTGACTGAGAATTTTTATTCCAAAATGATTTTCCCTCGTTAGCTAGTTCTGGTCACTATATTCTGCATCACACCACAGGAGTCTTTCCAGTTTCTTCTGAAACTGCTAATTACATCATTTCTTATAACACAGTAATACTCTGTTCCCCTTATATATGACTCCAAATAGTGGGTGCCCCTTTACTTGCTAGTTTGAGGGTACTGTAAAAAGAGCTTCCATGAATATTTCTTATTTATTCTTTTCCTCTTTTTTTATTTCAGTTGGGTCAAAAGATAAGTATAGTTTAGTAACTTTTGGAAAATGACTCCAAATTGTTTTCCAAATGATAGAACTAATTCACAGCTCCATCAATAGCACATTTATTAGCATTCCCATAGCCTCTTCAACTTGTATTTTCTTCTTTTGTCATCTTTGTCAATCTGATGGGTATGAGGTAGAAACTTGGAACTTTATTTCTCAAATGATTAGTGAGTTTGAGTGTTTTTATATGGTTAGTAATAGTTTGGATTTATTCCTTTGAAAACTTCCTTTTCATATTATAATTTGACTATTCTTTTGGAAAATCACTCTAAGTCTTATAAATTTGATCAATTCCTTACATAGCTTATCTATGAGGCCTTTGTAAGAGAGCTACTGTAAAAATTGTCCCCACTTACTTATTCCCTGTTTAACTATAACTGCATTACATTTCTCTGTGCAAAACCTATCAATTTTATGTAATCACAACTCTTTTATTTTTTGTGAATCTTTCTATTGTGTGTTCAGTCATGAACTCTTTACTTATAGATCTGAAAGGTAAAATTTTCCGCTTGTTCCTTCTAATCCATTTATGACTAACCTTATATGTCTAAGTTATATATCCATTTGGAGTTTATCTTGTTATATGGTGTGAAGTGAAGGTCATACTCAATTTCTGCCAAAACTTTCTGTTTTCCCAGCAGTTTTTGACACTTGCCTCTTGCCCACACCTCCAATGCTACAATAACTAGCGCTTTGGGGTTTATTGGCCACTATGTTACTGTTGCCCACCTAACTAACATAAGTGACTTTCTAAGACCACACAACTAGGACTAGCAGAACCAAAATTTGAACTCAGGAATTCTGATGCAAAAATATTGCTCTTTCCATGGTATCATATTTCCCCCCTGATGTAAAATAACACAAAAATTTTTAAAGCTAAGAGGCCACATAGGATTTGTACTCTTTCTGTTGTTTGCTTGCATTTTTGTTTTTCTTTCCAGGTTATTTTTACCTTTTTTCTACCTGATTTTTCTTGTGCAACAAGATAACTCTATAAATATGTATACATATATTGTATTTAACATATACTTTAACATATTTAACATGTATGGGACTGCCTGCCATCTAGGGGAGAGAGTGGAAGGGAGGAGGGGAGAAGTTGGAACAGAAGTTTTTGCGAGGATCAATGTTGAAAAATTACCCATGCATATGTTTTGTAAATAAAAAGCTATAATAATAATAATAATAATAATAATAATAATAATAATAAAGCTAAGTGGCTAGCCCCCACACCATTATTATCAATTTAGAAAGGCAAGCCAGCTGTGCATATGCATATTTCTGATCCAATATTGAAAAAACTTGGATGCATCTGTCTCAAGGTGGAAAAGACCCCTGAGAAGTCCCTCAGAAAGAGTATACTTTTCCTCTGAGCTTGTATCTTTATTCTTCACGACTCATTCTTTTCCCCTATAGTCTTTTCCTCTCCTATAGGACCTCCACCCGCTGCTCACTCCCTAAAGTCTCATGTGAAAATTAAAGCCAAAAGGCCCACACCCATTCACTGGCCAGGCTGTGCCTCAAAACCAAGTTTCAAGAGCTTGTATTACCTGAAGCTGGTCCATGTGGATAAGTGGGGGACACTGTCTGGGGGGAGGTGAAGGAGGCTATATCCTGAGAAAGCCTAGGGACTATTGAAAACAAAATGGCTAAGGAGAGGAAGAGATGATCTCGGGTAACAGAGGGTGTGGAGAAGGGGAAGTGAAGCTGTAATTAGAAGGAAGGGGGGATGGGGTAAAGAAAGTAGCCCATGTCTGAATCCAAGACTTAGTTCCTGGCAAGCAACTGCCTGGTCTATTATATCAACTCTGGTATTTCCAATGAAGGGGGAGGGGGAAAGGGAAAGGAGGAGAAAGAAAAACAAACTGAGGAACAGCTGAAGGCTCAGAATTCCCCCACGGTCCTAGAAGAGGATGGTTTACTTCCCCCTTCCAACTCAGAGGTCCCTGAGAAAAAAGAGATCTTGATGGCTCCTTGGGGTCTGAGACACTGCAGAGCAGAAATCCACAAAAGGAGGGTCCCCTGGGGTCTCTTCTTGAGACCTGGCACACATTGAGGAGACCTGAAGTGACTTCTTGCTTCCCCTTCTTCCCCACTCCACCTCCCCCCCCCCCCCAATCCTACTCCTCCTGACAGTGCTGAGGCTAGATGCTGGCTGGTGCAGAGGGAGGCAGTCCGGGTTTCTTGGCAGCAAGGACCTTTGGTGGTGATCCCTAAGTGGATTCAGCATTTTCTCCCAGCCAACTGGCCCTACCCGCCTCAGATACTTCATTTTAGTGTTTTCACTTTTGTGGAAGATCACTGCCCTGTTTCGAGTTTTTCTCCCTCATCGCCCCTTTTTTCAGTTCAGCATAATTTTATTTTAACTGATCCATAATAAACCCTATCTCCTAAATTATAGAAGGTTTGGAATCCATTAGTCATCAGAGGCTTTATGTTTGGGGTTTGTGTTTGTTTCACTTTTTTAAAAAATGGATTTGTGATTCCATTGGCATTGAAAGCTCAAGGTGAGAAATTTCCTCTGTAATTCAGGCCAGCACTTTCTCTGTGATTTTAATCTAGAGAATTACCTGAGGGCATTAAGAGATTAAATTGTTGATTTATTGGATAATACTAATAGCCGCCTTGCTTATCTCTGGATTAGGGGCTTGAATCTATAAAAAAGGTCCTATTATATACAATAATTATGTCATAGGGTCATGGATTGAGAGCTAGGACTTTTTTTTCTACATTAGTCATGCCCAATTTGTTTTGATTGCCTTTGTATATTTGTTACAAGGGGTTTGTTTATCTTTTCCAAGAGAGGGGAGTTGGAAAAGAGAGAAAATTAATGCTTGTTAATTAAAAAAGGAAAATGTAATTTTAAAAAAGAAAAAAAATCTGCTATATCTTCCTTTAGTCTCCTCTCTCAATGTATTTGTAAGATTTTATGGAAATCATATTTTTGGTAAATAGCATAATTACATGTAAATGTAATGTTTTTAACATTCATTTTTATAAGATTTTGAGTTTTAAGTTTTTTCTCCTTCCCTCCTTCTCATCCCTCCTCCCAAAGAAGGTAAGCAATCCAAAACAGATTCTACATATACAATCATATAAACATATTTCCACATTATTCATGTGTAAAAGAAGAATCAAAACAAAAGAGAAAAGCCACCAAAAAAAGTGAAAATAGTATGCTTTGATCTGTATTCAGCCTCCATTCATTCTCTAGGGATGAAGATAATATTTTCTGTCACGAGTCTCTTGGAATTGTCTTGGATCATTGCATTGCTGAGAAGAACTAAGTCAGTGAAAGTTGATCATCACACAATGTGGCTCATACTTTGTACAATGTTCCCTTGGTTTTGTTCACTTTATTCAGCTTCGGTTCGGGTGAGTCTTTACAAGCTTTTCTGAAATCTGCCTCCTCCTTATTTCTTACAGCAGAATAGTATTCCATTACATTCATATACCACAATTTGTTCAGCCATTTCCCAACTGATGGGCATTCCTTCGATTTGCAATTCCTTGCCACCACAAAAAGAAGCGCCATAAATATTGTTGGACTTTCTCCTTTTTCACGATCTCTTTGGAATATTGACCAAATAGTGGTACTGCTAGATCAAAAGGTATCCATGGTTTGATTGCCCTTTGAGCATAGTTCTATATTGTTCTCTAGAATGGCTGGATCAGTTCACAACTTCACTAAGAATGAAACTGGGGCTTTAAGATCATCCAGTGAAGTTCATCCCTTCTGTTTTAAAGACAAAGGGACCAACGCCCAGAAAAGAAGGTGAATCCTAGATCCCAGACTGAAACCTATATTCTGTCTCCAGACCATAGCCCAGGATGCTGGGCATCTATGTGTCAAATCAAATCTTTTTGACCCCAGTGATCAGCTTCAGATGGACCACTCACACATCCCCCATATTGCACAAATTACATCCATGTTAAAGCACAGCATTAGAGCCCTTGAGAATGTTACAACTCACATAGAAAATTATCTCTCTTCTTCGTTCCCCATCAGCATCCTCCCATTGGCCGTTCTTGGTTTCCCCACAACTTCCGAGTCTATCATCCAGGTGATAGCAACCTAAAGTCCCTGATCTTAGAACAGGGAGGGGAGGGGGCGCCTGCAGAAAAAGAGACCTTGATTCAGCTCTCCCTATTCTTATCTCTTAACTGGCCACTTAGGACTACCTACATCTAACTGTTCCTACAATGAGATGATCCATATCCCTAATCATCCTCAGCCAAGACGGCCCCACTGGCTAAATGTGAATTTTTAGTGAATTCCGCTTTTATGAATCACTTGTTCCTTTTTGTTGAATAGAACTTTAGTGTTCATTTGCTTTGGTTTGTCTTTTGAGCTTGATGGTAAGCTTTTTGAGAGTGAATATCACATTTAGACATGGCTATATCACATGGCTCATCTGATCTAGGAGTTCAACGAAGGCCAGAGAGGAAAAATGGTGAAATGAACCAAAACTGTTCGTTCAGAGACTTGAATTCTGGATCTGAAACTCACTTACTTCTCTGAATCTCAGTTTCTTCATCTTTAAAACAAGAGAGATGGACTTTACTAGAAGGTTTATTCAAGCTCTCAATTCATGACCCTATGACATAATTATTGAATGTAATTGGACCCCTTTTATGAATTCAAGCCACCGATTCAGGACCAGGTGAGGTAGTTGTTAGTATTATCCAATAAATCAACATGCATTGAGTAAGTGTCCACTATGTATCTGGCTCTCTTATCATTAATAATAGCCAGGAATACTGGATAGTGTCGAACTACCCTACCCCAGACACACTTTTTACTTCAATCTGCATCATTAATATTTTCTCCATCATTCTCTTAAGCCAACGATTAACAAAACAATAAATTGAACCTTGATTTGTAGTGTTTGATTCCCAAGATGTAAACAGACACACCAACACACCCCTGATGAGAACTGACATTATTTAGTGCTTTAAAGGTTTACAAAGTGCTCCATTTAGTTCGTTTAATTTCCACAACAACTCTTGTGATAGCTACTTCAGGTACTGTCATCCCTAGTTTGCAGATGAGGGAACTGAGGACTAGTAAAGGTCAGAGGAAAGATTTGAATGCAAGTTCCAGACTCTTTTCACTATACTTCATGGCTAATTCCAGAAAATAGAAGTATCTAGTGTAGAGTAGAGAGGGTTAATCACTTGAATTATGTCTGGAAAAATATTGATGAGCTGAGCCCATGAGGGGATGAACCAAGCACTAAGGAAGTTGGTTGGGCAGGAAAGGATAAAGACTAAGGGGAGCCTGCCCTCGGGTTTCCATCCCAAGGAGGCAGCCAGGCTTCAGACCTGCAGCGTCTGTCTCTGCTTTTATCCTGCTCTAGCCCCAAGCCCGGATAGGGTCAGATCCCTGCTCCGGTCACATGTTCTGCATTCCAACTATTTCCCCCAGCACCTGCCCTGTGACCATTTCTGTCTCTGATTATGCAGCTTCCAACCAAAGCAACCTCACAGGAAAACAAACTGGCCCTGGCGGTAACTCAGGGCAGCAGGAGACATTGGCCTCTGGCCTGCAGTCCATCATCTCTGGGGTCAGGCAAAGACTGTGCCTCACCCAACTGTGGGAAGAGACAACACAGGCTGATCTCTCAGCCAGCCACAAAGAGTGGGATGGGGAAGGGGGGGGGGGCGGAGAAAGAAGGAGATGGATTCAAATTAAAAGAAGAAAAAAGAAAGGGAAGAGGGAGAAGGGAAAAAAAGTCAGGAGAAGAGGGAAAAGGAGAGAAGGGAGAGGAAGCAAGATCAAGGAAGAGGGAAAAAGAGAGGAGAGAAAAAAAAGGAAAGGAAAAGAAAGGAGAGGAGAGGAGAGGAGAGGAAAGGAGAGGAGAGGAGAGGAGAGGAGAAGAGAAGAGAGGAGAGGAGGAAAAAGGAAAGGTCACACTGTAAGACCCTGGGCAAGTCACCTATACCTGCTTGCCTCAGTTTCTTCATCTGTCAAATGAGTTGGAGAAGGAAATGGCGCACCACTCCAGTGTCTCTGCCAAGAAAACTCCAAATGGGATCATGAAGACTGATTCAATAATACACACACACACACACACACACAGGCAAGGGCCTGGGATGAAATAAAAGCATGAGGGAGGAGTCATCATCAAAGAGGGCATCTTGTAGCAGAAACCCCTGATTCTCTGACTTTAGCATGCAGAGGACCAAATCTTAGATACCCGGGTTTCTAATCTAATCTCAAGTATTAGATACTTGAATACTTAAATCGCCCCTATGGCCTTGGACAAGTCATTCATCTCTGTTTCCTTAGCCGTGCAATAAGGGAGAGACAGATCCCTCTGTTCTAGGCTGGAAGAAATTGCCAAAGACTGACAACAGTTTCTGCCCTCCCACAGCTTCCATTAATCTTGGGGGGAAGAGAGGAATAGGTAGAAAATGAATCTACAGAGAAGTACACATCTGGGTGTGATGGGGGCAAAGGAGAATCCCAAAAGGAGTGAGGGAATTTACAAGGAGATAATAATTTGTGGGGAGATCAGGGCTTCGATGGGTCAGCAACGAACCTGAGTTTTAAGAAAAGGGAAAGATCCTGCAAATCAGATGAGAAGGAGAATTCCCATTCAGGGACACAGTTGATGTGAATAAAGAAAGGCAAGGAATGACAGATCATATTTGTGGACTAATTCATTGTCCAAATTGGTAGGAACTTAAAGCACACAAATGAGAATCATTTGAAATAAAGCTGGGAAGGTAAGGTGGAGTCAAATGGAGCCAGCCTTAAAAATCAGATTAAAAAAAAATGCAAAAAAAAGTTTGCACTTTACCCTTAAGGTAGCAGGAAGTCAATGAGCTAAAGAAGCCAAGGTTTTTAAGTACCTGAGTGTCCTGAATCTAGGCTCTAATGTAGGTGAGGAGAAAGACTATGTGAAAGATCCTATAAAAGAACCCACAAGTTAAGTTCCAAAAGATGAGTTGACTGAAGCAGAAAGTCTAAAATCTTGAGCATTACAAGTGAGATCCATTTTCTTTTCAGTGGACAAGCCATAGGGCCCCATGGCCCATAAGCAGAAAGCCATTTAGACAAAAGAAGGAATAGTGGGGAGTGATTGGTACTACTGACCCTTGGTCACACTGTATCTGACAAAGTGCAGCAAACAATGGGTCTGATGTCACCCTGCGGGAGTTCTACCAAGCAAAAGGATCAAGAACGAAGAGAAGGAATGGGCAAAAGAAGAGAAAACTGGAACCTGGATCTGTCACTAACTAGGAGAACACTTAGGAGCAAGTCACTTGATACCTCTCTGAGTCTCATGGAAAATAAGGGACTTAAACCTCAAAGAATTTCTTCCTTCCCATTCTGTGATCTATAGCTACATGTCAACTGTCCAGTTTTACCCTTGGGTTCCAAAAATGCATTTTCCTAGCACAGAATTTCTTTGTATATGGGGGAGGGGAGATGTATTGCAAGGCAGCAGTTACAATTAAAATAAAATAAAATTAAATAAAGACTTGGAATAGTAAGAGGGTTATAAAACTGTTAGAGTGTCAGATTTTGGTTTTCTTTGAGTAGTTGAAAGTCTATCATGTTAGGGTTTAGATTCCTTGAGAAAACAGAAGTAGGAGCAAGAGTAGAGACTATGCATTTCAATTGATAAATAGTCAAAGGATATGAACAGACAATTTTCAGATGATGAAACTGAAATTATTTCAATTCATATGAAAATGTTCCAAATCACTATTGATCAGAGAAATGCAAATTAAGACAACTCTGAGATGCCACTATACACCTGTCAGATCGGCTGGGATGACAGGAAAAGATAATGACAAATGTTGGAGGGGATGTGGGAAAACAGGACACTGATACATTGTTGATGGATCCAGCCATTCTGGAGAGCAATTTGGAACTAAGCCCAAAGGGCTATCAAACTGTGCATACCCTTTGATCCAGCAGTATTTCTACTGGGATTGTATCCCAAAGAGATAATAAAGAAGGGAAAGGGTTTGTGGCAGTCCTGTTTGTAGTGGCCAGAAACTGGAAATTAAATGGATAACCATCAATTGGAGAATGGTTGGATAAATTGTGGTATATGAATGTTATGGAATATTATTGTTCTGTAAGAAACGATCAGCAGGATGATTTCAAAAAGGCCTGGAGAGACTTACATGAACTGAGTGAAATGAGAAGGACCAGGAGATCATTATTCACTTCAACAACAATACTATATGAGGATATATTCTGATGGAAGTGGATTTCTTCAACAATGAGAAGATCCAGTTCAGTTACAATTGCTCAATGATGAACAGAACCAGCTACACCCAGAGAAAGAACACTGGGAAATGAATGTGGACTACTTGCATTTTTATTTTTCTTCCCAAGTTATTTTTACCTTCTGAATCCGATTTTTCTTGTGCAACAAGAGAACTGTACAGATCTGCACACATATATTGTATCTAAGGTATACTTTAACATGTTTAACATGTATAGGTCTACCTGCCATCTAGGGGAGGGGGTGGAGGGAAGGAAGGGAAAAGTTGGAACAGAAGTGAGTGCAAGGAACAATGTTGAAAAAATTACCCATGCATATGTTCTGTCAATAAAAAGCTATGAAAAAGATATTCCAGTAAATAAAATGTAATTTCTTAGATGTGGTGATCAGAAAGAGACACAATATGTGTCTCGGAATATGTTCAAATTGTGACAAATTTAAAACTAGGATAATTAGGGAAGACTTTATTTGTTATATTTATTTTTTATTATGTAGATCAATTAAAATCATTCCTGAACTAATTTTAAATAATAAAAAAGAGTAGAGGCTATGAAGAGGCAATTTAATCTTGGAAAAAAGAGTAGGAAGCTTACTAACAATTAAAGCTGTCCAGAAGTAAGATGGACTAATTTGGGAGATAGAAGAGTTATCCTTCATTGACAATTTTTCCAGAAAAATCTGGGTTATTACTTCTCAGTAACGTACTCCATTAAAGAACTATCATTTATTAAGCATTTAATTGGTGGTAGGAACAGGACTGTGAAGGAGACTCTGGTTAGAGATGAATTGGATTAGATGACCTCTTTGGGGAAATGTATAGAGAAGGGGGAGGAGAAGTGCAGGAGGAGCAGAACAAAAACAACAAGAACAACAAGAAAAAAAGAAGGAAGAAGAGGAGGAGGAAGAGAAGAAGGAGAACAAGAAAAAGAAAAACAACAAGAAGAAAAGATGGAAAGGAGAACAACAAGAACAAGAAAAGGAAGAGGAGGAGAAGAAGAACAACAAGAAGAACTGCAGCAACAATAAGAACAAGAAAAGAAGGAGGAGGAAAAGAAGGGAAAGGAGGAAAAAAAGAACAACAACAACAAGGAAAAGAAGGAGGAGAAGGAGAAGAACCATAAGAATAAAAACAACCAACAACAACAACAATAGTAACAAGAAACAGCCCAGATCTGGAGAAGAAATTTGCCCAGAATTACACAATGTAATAAAAGGCTTCTGGCCACTTCTCTCCTAGAGGAAGGTCAGTCCTTAAGTCTCAGAAGAGACGACAAGAATGAGGAATGAGACTTGAACAGCCCTGAGATTCCTTTCTAAGATCAAAGAGAGTTAACACTGAGTCTTTAGAGAGCATCTTGTCCAATTCCTTCATGTACACATGGGGAAACTGAGGCTCAGAGGATTTGTCAAATTCACCACATCAATAACAGGCCAGACCTCAGATCTCTGGCTCCCAGGCCAGCATACCAGGTCCCTAATTAGATCCAGAGGAGAGTTTATATAGTCAGGTTAACAGCTAACATCTATGTGGAGCTTTAAGATTTCAAAGCACTTTACATATATTTGATCCTCAGAATAACCCTGGAGGGGTGCTATGGTTATCCTCATTTTCCAGATGAAGAAACTGGAGCAGACAAAGGTTAAGTGACCTTCCCAAGGTCCCACCAATAGTTTGAAGTTGGATTTGAACTCAGGTTTTTCTGACTCCAAGTCCAGCACTCTATCCAATGCACAACCTAGATGCTTCTAGGAGCAAATGCAAGAAGCTGAGCTTTGATGATTCACTTTCATTCTGCTTTTTAAAAATTTAAATACCCCCCAGGAAAAAAAAAGTATTTCATACTAAATACCATACTGACCCTTAAGCCAGGTGTAAGGAGCTGGCTAGTGCCTTCTCTGGGCGGGCATTTCCTATTATAGATCCCCAAATTCAGGGTTACCATTTGCCTTTATACCCAAAGTGGAATTCTGTCTTCTGTTCTCTAGACCATGATCCTCACACTGACAAATGTATCTCTCAGCAATCACCTTCTAGTCCTGTATTTTGGACACCACAAAATCCACCTTCTTTTCCCCCCACAACAGAAACAGCTGTGGACTTTTCTTTTTTCCTTTCCTTCATTTTCTGTTTTAAGTCCTGCTTCTCAGACTCTCTTCTTCCTCCTCTTCTTTCTCCATCTCTTGTGTATAACCTTCCTGCCTCTAAAGAATCAAAAGAGACTTTCCCTTCCTAGGGGTTTTAAGGTCTTGCCTTGGGGGTGTTGTGTTCAGCAAAGCCAGATCCTCAAAGGAGAAAATGAAAGCTTAATTGTTACAATTCCAACTCCAAAAAAATCTAAGCAATCTTCCCTCAATTCCTCTGTGTTCTTGCCTATACCAATCCTCTCTTTCCATTCCCTAGATTTCTGCTAGTTAAGAGGAGAGAGAGCGATAGAAAGAGACACATAAAAAGGGACAGGGATACAGAGAGAAACAGAGACAGAAAGACAGATAGAAAGACAGAGAGAGAGGAGAGAGAGAGAGAGAGAGAGAGAGAGAGAGAGAGAGAGAGAGTGAGTTAGGTCTTTGGCACAAAAAAATTTTCCTAATGGCCAGTGGAATGAGAATACTTTGACATCTCTTTCCATCTTCTCCCTCCCAATTAGAAACGCAAGGAAAGAACAAATAAAATACCCATGCAGACATTTCACGCTATGTCCAAATTGAGAGTGCAACCTAATGAGAGCAGTGGGCTGGAACCATGGGATTGTAAAAATAACTCTTGGACCTTGGACTCTCCCAAGACCTGCTGTCTCTGACTGGCTGCCTCAGGGAAACGTCTCAGTGACTATGGCAGCAGCTAACAAGTGGTCAGAGTGGTCTGGGTGCTGGACACGAAGCCCAGTAGCTAGCTCTGAGAGATCTCCCTAAATGTTGAATGTAATCCCCTTGCCTTAGCTCCAGAGTCAGAAAAAGATAGGAAGGAGAATGAGGCTCTCCCTGGTAGGCTCTAGGCAGGAAAACCAAGCACTGCCCTGGAGTGAGCTTGAACTTTAGGGCTGGCCGGCAGAGCTGATCTCATTTCTCTCCCTTGAGGAGACTCAGACATGGTTCTGGGCATCCTGGGGATCGGCTGAACTTTGGCCTCCTCTCAGAGACACAGGGAGGGGTCACAGGGGTCTACCACTCCCTGGAGACTTAGCTTACCGGCCCAGCATCCCTTATTCCCTCCACTGGGCTGGAGGTCAAATTCACCCTGGTGGCAGAGCAGTATAGTTTGGGGTTACACGTCAGCTAGATTAAAAGCTCCAAAGAAGCATCCTTTCTCCAGTTTTCAGGGTTGAATCTGCCTTCAAGGCTTCTAGGACACTTATTATATCCATAATATACTTTTGTACTTCCAAGTTTTTGCCTAAAGGGCATCCCACACTTGGTGGAATCCAGGTTTAGATCTCAGATCAACAACAAGAAAAATGATAGAGACAACTTCAGAAGTTACCGGGATCCTATCAGGAGTCCTAACTCCTAAAAGAAATTCATGACAAAAGGGCTTAAGTGCTCCCTCTGAGAGGGCAACCTCTTTGAATTTCATAGGATTATAGACTTCCATCTAAATCCATCCCCCTCTTTTATAGATGAAGATCTGCTGCCCCAAGAGTAAACTTGTCTAAAGTCACATATGGGTTTGGCAATTGTCAATGCTGTAAAGTTACCCATACATATAATCTGTAAATAAAAGGCTATTAAAAAAAAAAAAAAAGTCACATATGGGGTAGGATCCACAGAATCGGGATCTGAATGCAGGACCTCTGACTACTGAGCAGTGTTCTTGCTTTCCACTATTTAGTCTTAGAGAGCTGCCTGAGACTCTGTCTCTACTGGATGACTTTCCCCTATGGTTAGACAACTAATAAGTATCAAAGGTAGGATTTAAATCCAGATTTCCCTAACTTCACTTCAATCATTCTACGCAGTAAGTCATTTTTTCTTTCTTTTAGAGTCTAAATTCTTGATTATTGAGGGCTCTTTTTCCAGCTCCCGAGAAATCCAGGTTTTTAATTTCCCTCTCTCCTTCCATTTCCCTATGGTTGTTGTTTATTCCTATCTGGTCTTTTGTGACCTCATTTTGGGTTTTTCTTAGCAGAAAAACTTACTGAAGTGATTTGCCATTTCCTTCTTCAATTTATTTCACAGAGGAGAAAACTGAAATAGTGTAAAGTGACTTGTCACATAGCTAGCAAGTGTCTGAGGCTGGATTTGAACTCAGGTTTTCTGACTCCAGACCCTGTGCTCTATTCACTGTGCCACCTAGTGCCCCCCAGTTTCTTAAGCTTTCCACTAACTACAATTATCCAGAGAATAGAGTGAGGAGGAGGGGAATTCATAGAACTCCAGATCCTCTGGGTTGTAAAGGACCTTAGAAACTCTAATTCAACATTCTTACTTGACAGAAGAGTAAAGAAACAGATCAGTGTGATCTGTTCATGACCACATAGCAAATTAGGATCCGAATCTTGTCTACAATTGTCTACTACAATTTCCTGACTCCTTCTCTGGATCTAACCCTGCCCCTTTTCCACCACTCAGAATACCATACCTTTCTTTCTACTCTCTCACTTCGAAGAGTGAAAAACTGGAGGTGAAATGACCTAGATGAAGTTTGAACATTACTTTTGGATCTCAAAGGGAGCCTATTCTGGGCAAGACACAGTTCTCCCTTGGAACCTCCTGAGGGAGACATTATAGAGAGAGATCCACTGGTGATCTTCTCCAGGAAAGGTGTTGGGCCATTATGTGGCTGCTGTGCTTCTATATGTCAGATCTCTGGGTATCCAAGACAAAGCTGATCACAGCAAAAAGGAGACAGTGATAAAGAATACTGAACAACTAAGAATCAGGAGAGATGATTTCCTAGTTCTGCTATGTATTTAATGAGTAAGTTTGGGCTGTGAGAATTGTGTCTCAATTTTCTTTTCTGTAAAAGGAAAGACTTGGTTTAGATGATCTAGGAAGGAAGGAAGGAAGAGAGGGAGGGAGGGAAAGGGAGGGAAGGAAAGAGGGAGGCAGGGAAGAGAGAGGGAAGGAGGGAGGGAGGGAAGGAAGGAAGAAAAGAAGGAAGGAAGGAAGGAAGGAAAAAAGGAAGGAATGAAGGAGAGAAGAAATGAAAAGAAACAAAAAAGAAAGGGAAGGGAAGAAAAGAGGAGGTAAGGGGAGGTCAAGGAAGGGAAAGAGAAGGGAAGGGAAAGGGGAAAAGAAGAGGAAGAAAAAGGGAAAGGACAAAAGAAGGGAAGGGGGAGGGGAGGGAAGAGAGAAGGGAAAGGGCAAAAGAAGGGGAGGAAGATGGGAAGGGAAGAGAAGGGAAGGAAAGAGAAGGGAAGGGAAGGAAAGGGAAAATGCCAGGGTTGCAACATGGAGCATCAAGGAATAGAATGTTTGGTTTGAAGCCCAGAAAAGATGAGTTCAGGTTCTTGACAGTTGCCAGCTGTGTGACCACTTAACTTTTCTGGGTTTGGTTGTTCTTTTTGCAAAATGAAGGGTCTGGGCTAGATAACCTTCCTGCTTGGAGTGGCCTTCCTTGTTTGTTTGCCTCTGAAATCACTGGGTGGGACCAGAAGGGTGGGAAATCAGTTAGGGATTCTAGGACCTAGCTTAAGTGATGGAGAGCTCTTCTGAATCCCGTAGCAGAGGGTTCTAGAAGGAAGAACTATAAGGAAGGCCGAGATTATGCAAACAGTCCAATCCCTTCACTTTACAAGGAAGATTGAGATGCAGAAAGGGATGGCTTTCCCAGCAAAAACCGGGTTTCCAGTCCAAGTCCTCTTCCTTGGAACCTGGTGATCTTTTCAACACACACTTCCCAGCATCCCCCAGCTCAGGAGTACAAATAAGGACTAAAATAGGGTTGTTCTGGGATTATCGGCAAGGGACCGGAGTTCAAATCTCAATTAAATCCAGTGCTTGGGACCTGGCGAGTGTTTAATAAATGCTTTTTCAGTCAGTGAGTCCCGCAGCCCTGCAACCTTCAGCCAAACACATTCCCTCTGCACGTTCCCGTGCAAAGAGCTTGGGCTACACGGCCCCGGGGGTCCTTTTCGAGCCTCAATCTCTGCTCCCAGGAGGCCTTTTAAATAGAAGCCAGAGCTCTTTTCACTGCGGGGCGCGGGGAACGGCCCCCTGCCGGGAGAGAAGCTCCTGGGCCATCAGGCAAGCGCGATGCAGCCCTACCCCCCCCCTCCCCCCGCTCCTCCTCCGGGGGGGCTTTGTGGGGCAGCTGCCCTGCAGGATCCGCTCCACTGAGACTCGCCGCTTTGCGCACGCCCCCAGGTCCCCTCCCTTGTCCTGGGTCTTCACTGGGGCTGCTTCCTTCTCTCCTCATCAAAGGGGAGGCCCCCCCCCGCCCCCTCCGCCCCCCCACCTTGGCTTGCCGAGCTGAGAGCAAGGGCCAGGCGCCTGGGGGCTGGCCGCATAGCTAAAACCCGACGGGCGCTAGGGCCCAGGGCGGAGCCCCGAGACGGAGCAGGCGGCTCTGAAACTTCCAAACTTTTCACAGCCTGTTGCTTATTCATTCAGAGTGGGAAAGAGCCAGCCCGGCTGGCCCCAGACCCAAGGGGAGAGGGACTGAGGGAGGGGCGGGAGAAGGGGAGGAGGGCGGAGGGAGCCGGCCAGTCCCCCCCCCCCCCCATCCCGCTCTGGAGCCATGTAAAGCCCCTCCCGGCGGTGGTCCTGTCCTTGGGGCCAGACCTGCGGGGAGCGACTCCAAGTCCAGCCCGGCTCCGCGCCGTGCCCTGCCCTGCCTTGCCCCAGACGGAGCCCCCGGGCTCGGCCAGCCGCTGCCCTCTCGGCTCCTCCGCTCGTCTCGCCTCGCCCTCGCCATGCTGCTGTCCGGAGAACCCTCCCGCTCGGGACTGGCCCGGCATGGACAGCGCTAGAAGCCGGGGGAGGAGAGGAGCTGCCCACAACGCCTCGGGGAAGGGAGGGACACACCACTCGGGGGGTGGGGGACTCGGGAGAAGCGGCGTCTCCGCGCTTTGTGGCCCGCGCGGCTAGTGCAGACCCCGGGGAGGCGGGAGACGAGACGGCGCAGAGACCATGGCCCGCGTGTGCTGGGCGCTCTGGGCGCTCCTGGGCTGCGGGCTCCTGCTCCTGACCCGCGGACAGCAGCAGCCTCCGCAGCAGAGCTCCGACGCCAGCCCCTGGAGGCAGATGATCCAGTGGGAGAACAACGGGCGGGTGTACAGCCTGCTGAACTCGGGCTCCGAGTACCTGCCCCCGGGCGGCGTGCTCGGCGACGGCAGCTCCCAGGTGCTCCTGGCCGGGGCCCAGCAGACGACCCGGCGGAGGAGCCAGGGACGCCCCACCCGCAGGCAGGCCCCCTCGCTGCCGGTGAGGGCCGGCTCGGACACCATCCGAGGGCAGGCCCGGCACCCGTTCGGCTTCGGCCAGGTGCCAGAAAACTGGAGGGAAGTGGCCGTCGGGGACAGCACGGGGATGGCCAGGGCCCGCACCTCGGTCTCCCGGCAACGACAGACGAGCTCCGCCTCCTCCGTCGTCTCCTCGGGCTCAGCCGCAGCCGCAGCCTCCGCCTTCGCCCAGACCACCTACCGGCAGCCATCTTATCCCGCGCAGTTCCCCTACCCCCAGCCCCCTTTTGTCAGTCAGTACGAGACGTACGAGCAGGCCCCCAGGGCCTACGATGAGAGCTACGTGTATTACCGGAGTAGCGGAGGCGTGCCCGGGGCCGGGGCGGCTGCGGTGGCCTCGGCGGGAGTCATCTACCCCTTCCAGCCCCGGCTGAGATATGAGGAGTACGGGGAGGAGCAGACCCCGTACCAGCCGCAGGGCTTCTATCCAGCTCAGGAAGTGCCCCTCATGCCAGTGCCCCAGCCCCAGCCCCAGCCCCAGCCGCAGCCTTCCGACGGGCTGGACCGGAGGTACTCTCACAGCCTGTATCACGAAGGCACCACGAACTTTGATCAGGCTTACCAGGACACTTACAACTCGGTGCCAGGCCAGGTGGTGCCAGGCCAGGTGGTGCCAGGCCAGGGGGCAGCTGCTCCTGAGAGCCCGCAGGTGAACGGGGGCTCCTCTCTGGGCTTAGGCCCGGGCTATGTGACCGATCCCCGTCTGGGCTGGCAATCACCCTACGCCAATGTGCCCCCGGAAGCTTACATCCCGCCCCGAGTGGTGGAGCCTCAGCCGCCATTCCGGGTCCTGGAACCCTATGGGAGTGCCCCGAGAGCAGAACCCTACCTGCCCATAAGGAGCTCCGAAGCTCCCCCGTTAGGGGGGGACAGACAGGGCGCCCAGCAAGGCCGGGTCAGCGTGGGCAGCGTGTATAGGCCCAACCAGAATGGAAGGGGTGAGTATTGGCCACCTCTGAAGGTCTAAAAGAGAGGCACTGGGAGACCTGTTTAATGATGCTGGGTGTGAGATTCCCAAGAACACCAGTCCTGAGGGTAGGAAAGCAGCGAGAACCATCACTATTTAGCAAGCAGAAATACTTGGGCAAGTCAATAGACCTTAGTTTCCTCATCTGTAAAATGGAGATCTCACTTGCCTAATATACTAAATAAGTAGCAAATTAGATAGTCCATTTAAAGTGCTATCTATGTGAAAACTATTATTTGCCAGTCCTAACTACTTACTGAGCCCCAGTCGCTGGGGAGACAGACAAACCTAAAACTGTTCCTGAGCTCTAAAACCTTTTAAAGCATGATAGAAATATCAGCTATTGTTATAGCTGGTATTTATATTATTGTAGTTTGGGGAGAAACTACAAAGGAAGTGAAAGAACATTGCTTCTGGAATCAGAGGTCCTGGGTTCAGATTGGCTATCTGAAGCTTTCCCTTTATGTGACCTGGGACTTATCATTTAATGTTCTTGCCCTTGATCTGCAAAATGAGGGGGTTAGAGCAGATGACCTCTGAGGTCCCTTCTACTTCTAATGCTATGAAACTATTCTAAAGACTCAACTCAACCCCATCCCCCAGCCCCAATAAAGCTTGGTACTAGTGGTAAGGAAAGATGCAAGGCTACCTCCCCACAACTGGGGAAGCTTTTCAAAAATCGTGACCTTGTATTTCAGGAAACATGACTATTACATTAATTCAGGGAGCACTTATTAAGCTCCTACTATATTTTTCTGAACCTTAGTTTCCCCATCTGTAAGAAGGGATGGTACAAACACAAAGCAAGATATAGCTTCCTCTCAAGGAGCTGATATATATTAGGGAATGGGAGGGTTTAACACATACGCAGATTTAAAAAAAAAAAAAAAAAAGATAGATAAAATTATATGGGGAGTGGCAAGCACTAACAAAAGGGAGTTCAGAGAGGGGCTCATGTAGGAAATGGTTCCTGAGCAGAGCCTTGGAAGTGATCTAATTCCAAGAGGAGAGCAAGGTTTTGCTTTTACCCTAGAGAGACTGGAGAAAGATGAGCAACTATTCAATTATATAAATCCTCGAAGACTTAAAATCTACTGGTGCATTGCCCAACTCCCACTTCATTCTTTTTGAGCACTACACCTTTGGTCTTTGATTTTAGGGGGATGGGAGCTGCCCATCCTTATTCAGCCAGAACCCTCTGGCAGCCCCATGTCTTTCAAGGTAATTGGTCAGTGCCTTTAACCAATGTAAACAAACCTCTTCTCTCTCCACTTATCCAATCCAATTGAATACGGTTGCCATGGAAACACCTAGGCTGATGAGTCTCCTAGGTAACAGCAGACCTGATAAGCCTCAAGGTCTCCCTGGGAACACAGATCCCTGAGGGATTTATCCCATAAACCCCTGTTTCTATGTCATTTTAACTAACTAAACCATTCTCCCTAATTCCTGTTACAATCTAATCAAGCTCTCTTCTTTATTTCCCCTTCTATGGAACTCAAGTCACTTCATGACTCACTGTGTAGGCAGGAGGTGCTATTGTCATCATTGTTGCTCACCTACTCTCTGCTGCGGTTATACCTTACTTTACATAGCACAAGGTAGCCTGCATCCTTTGAAAGCTGGCTACATATCATAGATTATATGTCATTTTATTTTTATTTTTTATTTTTGCTGAGGCAATTGGGGTTAAGTGATTTGCCCAGAGTCACACAGCTAGGAAATGTTAACCGAGGAACCAAAAGTGAAGAATTACTTTGTAAAGCATATAATTGTCCTTCCCTTCCTCACTAATTCTGGTATGGTTAATTGAGTCTTCGATATTTGGTTTTCTTCCAATTTTGATAGAAATTTTATTTTTTCATCATTGATATTTCCCATTACAGCCCTTCTTTCTTCCAGAGAACCATTCTTTATAACAAAGCTTCCTCTCCACTTTCCAGAATCATCCTTTATGATAAAGAATAAAAAAGAAAGGGGGAAATCCAGCAAAACTTTGTAACAAAGAATTAAAAAAAAAAAAGAAAAAAGAAAAATTCAGCAAAGCTAGAGATCACATCAAATAAGTCTGACTTTATATGTAGCTCCCACCTTAGCAAAGAAAGGCATCCAGGGAAAGATGCTTTCCTCATACATCAAATTTGAACATGATAATTTCACAGCATTCAATTTCAATCACAGCATTCTGAAAATAACTCATATTCTTATAGTTATTGTACATATGGTTTCCTGATTCTGCTTACTTCATTTTGCATTATTTCATATGAATCTTCTATGCTTTTTCATATTCATCATTTCTTACTATTCAGTAATATTTTATTTATACTCATGCACTACAATCTGTTTAATTTTGTTCCAAATGAGGGGGATCTTTGTTTCCAGTTTTTTTTTTTTGTTTGTTTGTTTGTTTGGTTGTTTTTTGTTACTCCAAAAGGTGCTGCTGTAAATATTTTGGTGGACATGGGGCCATTCTTTTTTGTTAGTGACCTCCTTGCGATGTATATCTAATAATGAGATTTCTATGTCAAAGGAATGGACAGTGAGTTTAGCCACATTTTCTGAACAATTCCAAACTGCTTTTCAGAATGTTTTATGAAATTATAATTCTACACCATTATGGGTTTCTCTTAAAGCAAGTCTTACCTATTGATCAAGTTTTTTTAATGTCTAACCTATAATTAACAAATAGCTGGTCTTATATAATGCTTTAAAGTTTGCAGAATGTCGAACATTTTATCTCATTTGATTCTTCAACAACACTGTGAAACAGTTGCTATTGTTAACCCCATTTTATAGAAAAAGAAAAGAAACTAAGTAAGATTAAATTAACTTGTCCAGGGTCACATAGCTATTAAGTGTCTGAAGTAGGGTTTGAACTCAGCTCTTCCTGACTCCAGGACCACTATGCCATCTAGCTACCTATCATTTAATAGCTATGGGTCATTAAGTGTATTTCTTAATTCTAATTTCTAGTAAAATGGGAGTATAAGTCATATTATCTACTTCATAAGGTTGAATCAAGACAGAGGACTCATGTAAATTACTATATAAATGCAAGCTAAAATATGCAAAACCTAAGCAAGGAAAATGGAGAAGGATGAGAAACTACTGAAAATGATCCAAAACTGGGTGATCACATGAGGTGATTATTGATTCCATAGAAGCATATGACATGATCACTGTTGTGAAAGGCACAAAGAAGAGTTCCCAGTTTCACAGACTCCTTAATTGTCCCTTTCTCTCCTTCTTTCCTATCCACAGGGGTTCCCCTCTGCCTGTGTACAGTGTTGCTGTCAGGCAGTCAGGGCTCACCTCTGGGTTATGAGATAAAAGACCCCATGGAACGAGACAGTTTATGTAATGGAGTTGAAGGGGGACATATGACAGAGAGTAGGTCCTGCCAATCTCCCTCTGCCACCTGCTCCCTCCTCACTCCAACTCCACCCCCAGAGATGCTGTTATGATGGAAAATTCCAGCCTTGGTAACGGCAGACCAGGTCTTGGGTTTATACTGAAGAATAGAAAACACTTCCCTTCCCCCCAACACACACACTCACACACACACATACAAATTTTATGCTGCAGTTTTGGGTAGAAATGTGGACTTTAAGAACCTCCCATCTTTCTAGCCCATTATCCAGGACCTAGAGGCTAAGTTAAACAGTACATATACAGATATGGATATATGTATACGTCTAATACCAGCTAATTAATATTTACAAACATTGCCTCATACCCTATTTGACCTGGACTCATCCACACCTGTTTTGGTGTCATAGAATACTGCATTAACGTTTCACTTTTCCTTTCTATCTTTCATTCTCTTCTTTTCATTCCATTTCTCTTTGTCTTCATGAGCTATGACTCATCCCTCACTCATTCTAAATCCCTATTGATCTCTTTCCTCCATTTCCGGATTTCTTTTCATCTATGAGGTAGATTCAGTGTAAATAGAAAGTAAAATCAATTACAGAAAATTTTGACTTTGGTGAGAATCTACCCCTCTAACGCATGGAGCAAAAGGGAATTTAACAGCAACTAATTAAAGACCTTTCCTCTGCATAATCTTTGGTGAGACTTTATCAACATTAATCCAAAGATGCTGTGATCACTTCATGAATAGACAAAGAAACTAAGAACTAGAGAAGGAAAGTGATTGGGCCATTGTCACATATAAGGAAAGGGGGAGAAGGAAGGAATAGCTAATAGGTATTTTAAGTACCTACTAGGTGCCAAGTATTATGCTAAAAGTCTTACAAGCAATATCTTATTTTATCCTTATAATAACCCTCTGAGGTAGGTGCTTTTATTATCCTCATCTTACAGATAAAGAAACTGAGGCAGATACCCAAGGTCACACAGCTGCTGCCCTTGAACTCAGTTCCTCCTAATAACAAGATCAGGTCTCTATCCACTAACTCATAGAATTCCATTTGGCCACCCAGGTCTGATCTTGTTCCTCCCAAATTTAAAATTCTCCCAGGGTGATGGGAAAATCATCTGGATAAACATTATTACATTGGGTCTCCACCCCCTTGGGATGAGGGAGAGACCAGTAATCCAGTCAATAGACAATAGAAATCTCATGAGAATATGTGGGCAGAGTACCAAGGCTCAGCCAAGTGACCATGGTTCATTCCTGATTGGCAGGGGGTATGACACATAACTAAACATACCACCCTACTAAGGGCTGGGAGTCAGAGGCAGGATGAAGTCGGGGTCAGCCAAGAGTTCTGGAAACATAGGGAAATGATGTTCCCTTCTCCAAGATGGCTTCACACCTTTTAGAAGAAAACAGTAGATTAGATAAACAACATTAAAGCTGGTCAATGGGACTGCTGGTCAGAGTATTTTTATATACACTAGAAATTTGATTAGATTATATGGATTAACTCTTCCTTCATAAATAAATCTCTGAAAAGCCCTCTGTTCTCTAGAACTTGCCAGGAGATTAAAAGCAACCAATTTGGGGATCGAGGACATGATCAGAATACCAAGCCAGCATTGTCCTCAGGACTGTCCAAGAGTTAAGGGATCAATGACAGTGGGCAAGACGTAGTGAATGAAGTACCATAATTTGAGGATAGGATTTCTTCTTTGGGATTAAGTCAAAAAGACTTATTTATACCCTTACTCCTATTTACACCCATGTATCCTCTCCCAGAATGAAGAGTTATAGCAGAATTTCTGTCCATATTTCCCAGGCTCCTTGCTGCCTACTGGATAAAATCTAAATTTCTTCCCTATCTCACTACTTTGTATTCATACCATTAATTGGGTCCTAATCTCATATTGTGATATGTGTTAGAGAGACTGCTTTTTGGGGAAAGATTGAGTCTGCTTTCTCTTTCATAGAGTCTTAGACTTTTAGAGTAAGAACCCAGTAAATATCTGGATACAGGAATGAATGAATATGTGAATAAATGAGCTAATGTAGGGAATGAATGAATGAAAAAGCAGAACTGAAAAAAAAAAAAGAACCTATTAAATCACTGGATTGTTCATTGGGTTCTCCAGACCAGCAACCCTGTTACTTTTGGTGGATTGATCTGCCCTCTCCATTAGGAATGTGATGAGTGGGGTTAGCTTTATTTTATTATTATTATTATTTTTTTTTTTTTTTTTTTTTTGTGGAGGCTTCATTACTGACATCCCCAACCCCCAGGAAGAAGGACCCTTTGGCTGACCATCTTGGTAATTCAGAGGATTTGTATAGCCACCTTTATGAGCTCAGAGCACCACAAACATCCGCAGCATTTCATAGAACCACAGCCTCTTAAAGCTGGATGAACCCTTAGAGATTAGTGCAGTTTGATGGAGGAAGAAATGAGTGAGTTGGTGGCAAAGCCAGACAAAGAAAGATCTCAGGAAATTTGTCTGCCCTTCCCATTCTTCCTCATGAAAGCTCATTGCTTTCCCTTTGAGGACTGACACCCATTTAATAGGAGAATCTCAGCTGCAGAAAGGGCAGCTTCCTCAAGGTCACACAGACATTGCTAACAAAGGCAAGGTCGGAAACTCATTTTTCTTGACCTGAAAGATTAAGGTATTTTATTTAAAAAACAAAAGAAACGAACAATCAAAAATCCTATGCCTTGGAATATTAGAGCTCTAAAAACCACATCCCTCCCATGGTTTCCCTCTGTCTTGACAATTGCACCTGGGAGTTCTCAACCCCCAAATCTCAGCAAAGGTGGGCAGGGCTAATCCCCTCCCACGCTGTAATAACCTCCCTGCCCCCCATTCCCTCATCCTCCACAAAGCATTAATGGTGGGTCTTGTACTCTGCCCCTCCCCAGAGCTCACAACCTTGTTCTGCAGGGACCAAGCCACCAGGCTGGATGTCCATTCCTGATCCCACCCGCTGATGGGGCCATTTCCCCATGCCTCCTACCTCCACATGTCTCTGATTAGATTTATTTTCCCTTTATGTGCCTGAGTCACCTAGCAACTGCTCAGCCCAGCATTTTTGTCTTGGTCTCCCAGAGGGATTGCTCAGCTCAGCGTGGGCGGTGTGGGGCTTAAGCTGTTTCTCCAAAACCGTTCTCTGCATACCAGAGGTTCACACTGAAAATGAGGGGACCGAGGGGGGGCAAATCCCAGAATGCCTACCCACTCCCCATCAATCAGGAGTGGAGCTGCCTCCTTAAGCATTCTCACATCCCAGATTTAGAGCTGGAAAAGGTCTTGGAGACTACGTAGTCTAACCCTCATTTTAAATATGAGGAAACTGAGGCACATGGAAGTAGCAATTTGCCTAAGGTCACTCAGGTAGAAAGAATTTGGACCTACATCTTTCTACTCCGGAAGCCAGGATCTTTGTTTTAGACTTTATATCCTCCCAAGAAAATCCAAAGCAGCTTCCAGATTTAATGAGATCCAGATTTCAAAGACCTTTCTAACCCCCTCACCACTCTCTCACTCCTAGCACCTTTCCCTGAAATTACTCCACATTTACCCTGTTTTTATCTTATGTACATAGTTATTTGTAGAATGTCTCCCAGTTAGAGTGGGGGCTCTTAAGGGTGAAAACCTCACAAACAGTTGGTTGTTGTTTTTCATTCTCAAAAAGGACCAAAATGGCAGCACTATCTTAGAATCAAGTCAATGTGTCTGACTGTGACTGATCACGCCAATAAGAGCTCAGAATGCTCTGCCACAAGTCAGACACAAATAGTCCCTAGGAATAAAGTGCTTAATAAATACTTGTTGACTGACTGAATGTTAATTCAAAGTTCTCCCTCAGAGCCTGTTTATTATTCTATAAAATGGACACAATAATATCTTTACCTACTTCACAGGAAAACAATTTGTAAAAAAAACGTTAAACTGAATCTCAGTTGTCATTATTAGTCCATTTCAGCAAGGGCAATTGAGAGGAACAAGAAGGAAGAGTCAGTGTGGCTTAATAAGAAGGAAGGACTCGAGGGGGAAGATCAGCTCTATGTCCAGTCAGTAGATAATAGGATTTTAAATTCATTTAATCTCCAATTTCATTTAATCTTTGTGGCCCTCTATTTCTCCATGTGGAACACCAAAATTACATTCACTTCTCTACCAATCTTACCAAGCCACTAAGTCAAGGGAGATAATGAATAGAAAACTGTTTTGAGAAGTTAAAAAAGTTCCAGAAAGGATCACCATCATTCATTATCTACTTCTAAAGGTTAATATTCTTATTAATCAATTGTCTAGTGATTGTAAGGAAAGTGCTTGATCAACTAACAATGTTGATTCTGCCATTCGTGGGTCTCTCCAATCTGATTTCAACCTAGCTTTCCAGTCTTACATCATAATACTTCCTTTCTTATGATCTGGGTTCAAATTCAACTTTACCAAACATTTATTAAGCACTTATTTTGTACAAGATACCTTGATGGACACTGAAAATAAAATGCAAAAATGAAGCAGTAATTACCTATGTGAAGTTTTGGTTACAGTTGGGGGAGGAGGATGGAATACACCTTGGGGAAAGATAAGTACTCTGAGTTCATTTGAGAAGGTAGAGAGTAATCAGAGGGAAGGGAAAGGTTCTCCGAGGAAGTCACCCTGGAGCATCTCTTGGCCAAATTCAACACTCTCCATTCCTTCTTCTTGCCCTGCCCTCACCTTTGTCTTCACAGATCCCATTTCTATGTATCCTTTCTCTCCAGCTCTGACTTCTGAAATCACCTGCTTCTTTAAGTTATTGCCTGCTTGACCACCTTTTCCATGAAGTCTTTAATGACTCCTTCCTTTGATTTATTGAAGCATTTCAATGGGTCTTCTTTCCATTTAGCTCCCTTTTACAGCTACAGATCATAGCCATTTGTGTATCTGTCCTTTTTGCTGCTTACTACTACTACTACTACTACTACTACTACTACCCACCACCACCATTGCTGCTATTGCTGCTACTACTACTACATGTAATATTCTAGAGAGCAAGTTGCATCTATTTTTGTTTATTCCTGTGCCAAGTACAGAGAATTGGATGCATGCAAAACTAGTAATTTTGGCCAGTGTCGAAAACCTTCCTTATACTGACACTTGTGACTGTCTTAGCAGAGAACTTAGATGGCTTGCTCAGGGTCACACTGATGATAAATTTCCAAGACCTGGTTTTTCTAAACCAGGGTCTTCCTGGACAATCCTTTTACTCGTTTCCTACCAAACTCCCCTCAAAAATATGTTCAAAACTGCCTCTTTTGTGCTCAAACCACCTACGCCACCCCCTCCCTCGTAGCAAAGGACTTCACTTCATACTTTATAAAGAAAATTGAAGCCATCTGTCAGCAGCTCCTTTCCTCCTCACTTCTGTAACTGAAAGCTCTTCAGTTGTTGTCCCATTCTCTTCTCATTGGTTCTAGTCTCAGAGTATATTTGTAAATATGTGCATAAAGACATATATGTACACAGTCAAGGGAGGGATGATCATTTTCCTTGCCAGTGTCAAACCCTCTGTCTGAGCTCTTGATTCCAACTGCACATACCTCTTCCAGGAGCATACCTAAGAGATCCCCTTCCCTCTTTATATTCCATAATCTCTATCCACTAATTCCTTTCTTGTTGCTTATAGACATTTTCTGACTTTTCCATTTTAAAAATCCTTTCATTTGGCTCTGCCATCCCCTCAAGCTGTACCTTCTATCTGTCCTTCCTTTAATAGTCCAATGCGGTCAGTATTCTTACCTTTAAATCCCACCTTCTACTTATATTAATTAATTCTCTATAATTTGACTTCTCTCTCCACATCTTAACTAAAACTGTTCTAAGGTTGTCAGTGGTCTTCTGACCCCTCAGTCTGACAGTATTTTTCTCAGCCCTCATCCTTCTTGACCTCTCATTTTGGCATCATTGATCATTCTTTCTTCCAAAACACTCTCTTCCCTGGTTTTTGTTTCCCTGGTTCTCCTCCTGAATAGGCTCCTGACTATTTCTTCTTTGCTGATGGATCTCTGCTCTACTTCCTTTGTGTGAATGTAACCCAATGCTCCTTCTTGAGCCTTCTCTTCTCCTTTGCTCATTGTCACATATCTAATAAATGCCTTGAAGACGGTAACATTTCTTATACAGATGTCTCTAAAATTTTCAGTCCTCACCTGTCTCTTGAGCTGAAATGGTGTGATCGCCACATCACCACCAACTAACTGAACACATCTATCCAGATATCCTATAGGCTTCTCAAAATCAACATGTCTAAAACAGAACTCATTATCTACACTGTCCCTGAAAAACTGTTTTTTTCCTGAATTCCCTTTACGTCTCAAAGACATCCCCACTTTTCTGTTTACTCCAGTTCTTTGCCTCTTCTCTCCCTCAACACTGCTTCCCCTTCTCTTGTCCAATTAGTCATCAAGTCCTGCAGATTCCCTATCCATAATCTCCATCTATCCACATGTGCACCCTCCTACTTTTCCCTTGGAAATGCAGCTTGAGAAGGCCCCCAATCCCTGAGTCTCTACTGATATCAGTGATGTGGTCAGCCCTGTGCTAGGCTCAGTGAGGAAGACAGAGAAGGATGTCGAACCTCTGGAAATTATCCAGACCTGGGTGATGACATGAGATGATAACAGGCCCCATGGGAGTTTATGAGATTACCAGACAACTTTTCTGAACTCCAAAATTTCTATCTTTAAAATGGAGATCAAATCATTTGGAAATGGCAGCTGTAGCCTAGACAATCTAAGTCAGAAACTTCATTCCAGCCCTGGTACCTGGTTTTATATTCCCCCAAGCAAAGAAAAAATGTTCACATTTTAAAATACAATAAAATTTTATTTTGAAATGTAAAGAAATATTATTAGCTCCCAGCTGTTATTGGTTTGGTGGCCCAAGAACTAGATTCTTCCTACTCTGGTAACCTCTAAATTAGAAAATGTTAAAAGCTAGGAAAGATGGAGGAAGTCTTTTCACCAAGGCCAGTCCCCTTGTTTTAAGAGATGAAAAAAAAATGGAGAATTTCCAAAGTGGGATAGATTGCCAAGGTCATTCAGCGATAAAGAGGCAGAGTTTAAATCTTCTGATGTCTATTCAAAATGAGCAGCATGGCACAATGGGTAGAATGCAGAACAGATCCAAATCCTGCTGCAGAACTTCTGGACAAGTCCCCTAATTTGATTAAGTGAAGCAAGGTGTCCTGTGGATAGATCACTCTTATAGTCACGAAGACCTGCGTTCAAAACCTTCCAGCAGCTGACTTAGCTGTGTGACCCTGGGTGAGTCATTAACCTCATTTCCCTCAGTAAAATGAGGATAATAATAGCAATCCATCTCTGTAACATGTGCTGGGAACTTTGCAAGCCTTAGAGCAGCATAGACATGCTAGGATCATTTTTAATTATTAATATATAGATATTTATTATTGTTGTGGGTTGTTCCTTAGTGCCTTAATGTACAAAGTGAGATGTGCCAGTCTCTGGGTTCCTTCCAATTCCAGGCAGTAATTCTTTGTAACCACGTAACTCTTCCTCACTCTGTGTAGTAAAGCTCTGTGATCTCCAGGCCCTTCCCAGATGTGATTCCCGCTGTTTCCCATGTCCCACCTGCAGACGGCGAGCTACTTTTGCTGTCTCAAATGTCTAGCCCCCCAGCCCTCCTCCCCCCTCCCCCCGGACCCCAAGAGCCAGACTCTGAAGCCTCAGCTCCCTCAGTCTGCTTTTGAATTTGCCTCTTCAGCCTGACCACTCGCTGGCTCAGCACTTCCTCCCCCAGTCCCACAAACCGGGTGCCAGACACCAGAGGCTTGGAATGGCGTCCAGGAGGAGACGGCTTGCTGGTGATTGCTCCGAGCTGGGCTAAGTCTCTTCCCAGGATCCAAGTTTCCTCCAGCTAATGAACATCTGGGGCAGTTGGGACCCCTCCCCCTTCATTTTCCCTCCTCTGGGTGATCACTCACCATATGGCCCAGGATGCCATGAGCTTGGTCTTTGGCTCTCTTTTTTCTTTAGAACTCTCCCTCTGACCAAACCTCTGTGTTCCCCAGTACTTTGTGGACACCCTTCATAGCTCTACCTGAGCCAAGAATGAATAGGAAAATCCTCCCGGAGGGAGGGAAGGAAGGAGGGACAGACATCAAGGTTCCAAAGCCTCATCCCGACAGGGTGGGAGCCAGCTGCCCACACCTGCTTCCAGTTACAGAGCCTGCCAGGGCTAAATGTGCCCTTGGCTGTCTGGAAGAGCCTTTGGAAGGAAAAGGACAAAGGGAGGCAGGAAGGAAACAAGAAACCCGACCACTTCTCATCCCAGCAGAGGACAGGGAAGCTGGCCAAGATTGCTGGCTAATGTTCCTCCCTTCTCCCCATTGGACCCCGTCTCCACCCTCATCCCTCCCAATCTTTCCTTCCTTTCTTGGCCCATCTCCACCAGTGGACTATGAAGCAGGTCAGCCAATCAAAACGTTTATTAAGGACCTACTATGTGCTAGTTTGCTAGCCAGTAGGGATATATACAGTCAAAAATGAAATGGTCCCTTCCTAAGGGGAGCTAACTGCTGGAAGTTTCAATATCTTCACTCAATCAATCAATCAATAAGTATTTCTTAAGTTATTGTTGAATCAGTCAGTGGTCTCCAACAGAGATACTGGAGTAATTTGTCATTTACTTCTCCAGGGGATTAAAACAAAGCAGGATTAAGTGAATTGCCCAAGGATACATAACTAGCAACTATTTGAGGTTGGATTTGAATTTAGGTCTCACTGATTCCAGGTTAACAATCTATCCACTAAACTACCTAGCTGACTACTAGTTATCAGGTCCCTTGCTAAACACTGGGAATACAAAAATAAAAATTAAATTATCCCTGTCCTCAGAGAGCTTATATTCTATCAGAGGAAACAACAGATAATTTACAAATTAAAGATAAACTTCTGTGGGGAAGAGATAAGGGAATATCACAGAGGGCCTCATGGAGGAGGTAGAACTTCAGCTGATTTTTTGAAGGAAGCTAGGAATTCTGAGGCAGAGATAGGGAAGAAGTGCATTACAGGCAGAGGGAACAGCCTGTGGAAAGATACAGAGATGGAGATGTTTGAGAAATAGAAAAAAAAAAAAAAAGGCCATTTTCTCAAGGTGGTTAAAGTGTGTGAAGGAAGAGACACAGTCAAGTGGTGAAGTATGTAGAACACTGGGCTTGGAATAAGGAAGACTGTTCTTCTGGAGTTCAAATCTGGTCTCAGATACTTCCTAGCTGTGTGACCCTGGGCAAGTCAACTAACTCTGTTTGCTCCAGTTTCCTCATCTGTAAAATCAGCTGGAGAAGGAAATGGCGAACCGCTCCAGTATCTCTGCCAGGAAAACCTCAAATGGGGTCACAAAGAGTTGGTCATGAGTGAAAACAGCTGAATAGTAACAACAATTACAAAATACATGAAGGAAGTAATGAGAACAGTCCTTTTCACACAGATTCATGTTCATATAATCAGATAGAAAACATCCTCACAAGGATTTTTTTCTTCTTCATGTTTGGGGCTGCAAAAATTGGGAATTCATGGACTCTCAAATAGGTCTTTGCCACTAACATTACAGGGCACCAAAAACTACTGGATTTTTTTTTTAAAGAATCACATCTATATTTAAAAGGCAGGCCCTTTGGGATTAAGAAGGAAAAGGAAGAGAAGGAGCAGCAGGAGGAGAGAGGAGGAGAGCTCTCAGTAGATGGAGCATCAGCTTTAGCCTCAGGAGAATCTGAGTTCAGATACTTAACATTTTTGAGCTGTGTGACTTTGGCTAAGTCATTTAACCCCAATTGCTTTGCAAAATAGAAAAAGAGAAAGAGAGAGACAGAGACAGAGACAGAGAGAAAGATACAGAGACAGAGACAGACAGAGAGACAGACAGACAGAGAGAGGAAGAAAGAATGAATTTAAGCTGTTATTTGGGATATATAAACACACCCTCATTCAATCTATTATCAAGTATTTAGGAAATGTAAATATTAGATTTTACCATGAGGAATACAAAAATGAAAAAGCAATGACCCCCTACTCATTAGGAGCTCACAGTTTAATTGGGTAGTCCAGACTCACTCATAGGAAAAGACAGTAACTTGTACATTTACGGCAAAGTCATGATTGGAACTTTATTTACATTAACCTCCCATCAAGTGAAGTCTCCAGCCCTGTAGCTGATACTGAACAGGCTTCATGATACGTTTCATTAAACTATGAAGATCTTCATTTGCTTCTTCTCTGTGTGCCCATTAGTGACCCAAATGACCACATACTGGCTGCAGTCCTAAACATTTATTGACTGCCATTTTCCCAGGCTTGAAATTCTGGAGTCATTTTTGCCCTTCTTTGTCCTTCACCCCTTACATCCAATGAGCTGCCAGGTCTCATTAGATCTACCTTAGCAAGATTTCTTCTCTCTACTACTTCCCTTAACCCACCTCCACCCCAAACCACCCTTGTTTAAGGCCTTTCCATCTGTTCTAGTGATTTTTGTTTGTTTATTTGGTTGGTTAGTTAGTTGTCTCTCTATGTCACCCAGATGGGAATCGAAGAAGTTCAATTTTCTTTATCTTTAGCTTCTTAGGCATCCTGTTGCCTGCCACCCTCATCCTTCACATTCCCAGTTGCTCATCATATTAATATTGAATTTAATACAGACGGTGGGTTTTATGAAGCTCAGAACTCACTGAATCCCAAGAGATTGCCAACCTCAGCCTCCTGGGCATATAATAGTCTTCTTCAATAGTCTTCTATAAAGATGTGATTTTCTTCCTTCATGACCCAGTTGCACTTTCTCTATGAACCCATCCTTGATAACCCTGAGGATTTGTTTTGTCTCTTTCTGTCTCTCTCTTTCTCTCTCTTCTTTTTCTCTCCCCCTTCCTCAAAAATTTTTGGACTGATTGTCTGGCTCCTCTTGGCCTCTGCCATATTTTCTCTTCAATTGTACTTATTTACAATATCTTCTAGATTATCAGCTTCTTGAAGACAGGACAATGTGATTCTCTTCCTTTTCCCTTCCCCCATGCCTGTTCCAGTGCCCCACATAACACAGCTTAATGAATGTTTATTTAATTTGTTGAATTGATTAACAACCGGGACCAGACAATTGCATCTGCTGTGGAGTTTGGCCAACAGGCTCCTTCCTTTCATCAGTCGCCTTGCCAGATGCAGATTCCACTCTGCCCCCGCTGATCCAGCATCAGCAAGGAAGGAACATCCTGCAGTCTTTTCTGCTCCTAACCTTGCCCAGGTGTTTCTGTGAGCAGCAGCCACATGCTAGACCAGTCTAATCCAGTGACTGCTAGCTGGTTCTAGGATGGAGCTGCCATCCAGGCCCCAGGGGCAGGGGATTGGGGAGGGTCATTTCTCATTCCGCTTCATTCAAGATGGTGCTCAGAGAAGTCATCCTTCTTTCCTTGCGTACAAATTCAGTTTGGAAAAATAAATTCAATGAGTATTCATTAAACTCCTACCAAATGTTTAGTGCCAAGTCCTTAGGGACACAAGGATAAGTCTGATACCTTGCCTGTATAGCATTTAAAAGGACTGCTGAGGGTGCAGTAGAAAGAACTTTGGCCTTGGTTGGAGTCCTGGTCTTCAAGCAAATCATTTACCATCTCTGAGCCTCGGTCTTATTATCTGCATTATGGGGAAATAAGGGACAGCTAGGTAGCACTGGGCCTGGAACTGTGTGACCCTGAGTAAGTTACTTAACCCTACTTAACTCCAAATGAGTTGGAGAAGAAAATGGCAAACCCCTCCAGTGTCTTTCCCTAGAACATTCTGAATGGGGTCATGAAGAATTACACAAAATTGAAATAAATGAATAACACCAATGGGGTGGTTGCACATTCTGCCTCACATGGAGCAAATGAGAAAATATACAAAACACTATAGAAATGAAAATCACCCTCTGCCCTCATTTTGCCCAAAATGCAAAATTGTTCTTGGGAGGGACCATTTTCTTTTTTGTCTTTGTAGCCCCAGCATGTAGCCAGTGGCTGGCACCTAGTGGATGCTGAATCAATACTGGTGGAATTGAAATTAATTTATCAGACCCATCCAGAATATCTTGTCTCCAAATTTTAGGAAGGACATTGATAATGTGAAAAATGTTCAGTTGCTGGATATTCAGGGCCTTAAGAGCTCTATCATTGATAGAAGAAACTGGCATTGTTCAGCCTGTGGAAAAGTTATGGAGGGTGGAACTGTTGTCTTCAAGTGTCTGAAGGGCTAAGTCATACAAGAGAGATTAGACTTTTTCTCTTTTCTCCAAGGGCAGAACTAGGAACAAATCACAAATAGACTCTCCATTATGGGGAAGGGCTATAGATAAGCCATCCCAGGTTCTCTGGATTTGACCACCATGCTCTAACACTCTTCTTCCACACCCTTAATTTCTCCCATCTCCTCAGTTTTCAGCTCCCTCTTTGTGTGCTGTCTTCTTCACTAGAACGTAAGCTCTCTGAGGGCAACAGTTGTTTTCCTTTTGGTTTGTATTTGTATCCATGGCACTCAACAGAGAACCTGGCATATACTTAATAAATGCTTGTTGGTGGATTGCTTCAAAGCCCAAGTAAGGAAAAAATACTTACTAAAAATATTATTTCTCTGAAAATGGAATGAATTGACCTAAGGTATGGTAGGTTCCCCCTCACAGTGATCTTTCAGAAATATCTGCATGGCCACTTGTTGGACAAGGTAAGGGAGATTCTCGGTTAGGTTCTTGATGGTTTCCGAGGTGCTTTCCACATCTGAGGATCTATGACTCTGTAATTCAGACAAAAAGACAGGACATTCTTGGCATTGGGAACAGCTTAAGCAAAGTTACAAGGTGGGAAAGTGGAGGCGGGGCATGGATGGGGAATGATGGATAGTCTGGTTTGGCGAGAGCATAGAGTACGTGGAAAGAAAGAATTCTGGAGTCTGGAAGAACCAGCCAAAATGATCCTCAAGTCCGAGAATTTTCAGAGTTGGAAGCGACCTCCTTAAGTAAATATTTCTGGAATGATTGATGGGTTGCATTTTGCCTCTGCATAGTCTTCAGTCCCGGGCTCAATTTGAACAACTGGAATAATTCAGCCTCCCACTTTGCTTTTCATGAATGATTCAGCCTTCCAAGGGGAAGGGCCTTAAGGAGACTGGATTAACCAAGTCTTTAAAAGTGGAGTCCAAGAAGAAACCCGGTAATAATCTGTAAGCCACCTCCAAAAGAACATGATGTGTGTTTATTTGTGCATGAAGCTGGAAGTCAGGAGACCTGGAATCTAGTCCCGAATTCCACATATGAAGCAAGAAGGAACCAGTTGCAACAGGAACAATGTAGGTCAGACTGTAGAGAGGAAGAAATATCTGTTTGTTGAAGAAACGTCTGTGGACATTTTATGGTTTCTAGCTCTAAAGATGTCTAGGAAGAGGGAATGTAGCTATCTCTACAGAGTGCCAGCCCTGCCTGAAGACAGAGACATAGGGATATATTAAGTGGCTGCCACGGGTCTTTAAGTCAAGTTTTTATTGAGCATATTCTGTAGGTAGCATAGGGAAGGCAAGAATCAAATGATTTTCAATTGATCCTATCCTAGAGATACCCAGAAAGATGAATACAATTACAGCTTAGTAATTAGATATAGAGACAGGAATCAATTGCAAGACCAGAGACTAAATCTCAACCTGCTGATTAGAAAAGACAAAGATTCCACCTTTCAAGAGTTTACCATCAAAATGGCAGAAAACGTAACAAGTTTCAACTTATGTATACAAAGTATACAAAAGTGTATACAAAGTATACAAAGGTATATACTTTTCTGGAAATCTTAAGACAATACTTTTACTTCAGCAAACCTGTGATCGCATCATCACAGGTGTAAAGTTAGACTATAAATTTAAAGATGACCTTAAAAGGAAACCGGGGCACACAACACTTAAATGACTTGACCATAGATAAGTCTATGAGGCAGAATTTGAACCCAACTTCCCATTCTTCCAGGCTGCCTCTCATGGGTATGGCTTCTTTCATCAATGCACAGTGTAACCCATCTCCACCTTCACATCCTGTGCAATTCTTGCCTGCCTTTCCATAAATCCTCCATTTGTCCTTGGTGCCCATGAAAGCCAGTATCTCTGATTCTTGTCATATTTTTTGAGTAAGTCAGTCAGTGTTTTCAATATATCAAAGTTAATTGAGAGTACTGACAGAAATCGGGCATTGGGGTCCACTGCTGGTCCATTGTGTGACCTTGGACAAGGTTTCATCTCCCTGTACCTCAGTTTCCTCATCTGTAAAAGGACAGGATGAGATGTTTAGAATAGGAAGAATGCTTAATTGTACATGGTTTTGGTTCCAATACCATTAGCAATAATTATTAATTATTGCAATAATCAGCAAATAATTAAGCAATGATAATTAAATACCAATACCATTCTGCTATTTACTAGCCATGTGACCTTGGGCAATACTTTGTGTCTCAGTTTTTCATATGTGTAAATTAAGGGGGTTGAACCAATGTTTTTGAGTAACATCCTAGTAAGAATATTATTAGATTTCCTTCTAGACTTAGCATCCTATAGTTGTCTGTCTCACAGGAGGAGCCTCTGTCGTCCTGGTCTAAAATGACCAAGACTTGCCCTTTCTAAGGGAAGGATCATAATGAGTCCTAGGTAGGAGAGCAGAAAAGTACCCAGGGCCTGTGAATACACGCACACACACACACACACACACACACTCACACTCACATACACACACACACACCGACACACACACTCACACAGACACACACACTCACACATACACACTCCTCAGCTATTGGCTTTATTTCCTTACTATTCTTATTGGAGGCCAGATGTCTTCTAAGGTCAGAGTCGTGAGTCAGGGCTAGGGAGTAAGAGCCAGAAGCTGACATTAGCTTCCAGGGCTCAGTGTGGATTTTTCTTCAGCTCCTCAGAGTTAAGGCAATGTTTCAGTAGTGGCTGATTGCAAATGGTCTAATTCCTGAAAGGGGCCTCCAGGCCATGCTGGATACTGGCACCCTTGCCAAACACCTATTCCCAAAGGATGCCCTTTTCACTCTGGGAAGTAACCAATGGCAGTTCCAGGGCGCTGACTATCAGCTGGGTCCGTTTCCCTCCCAGCCACAGAGCAGGAATCCCTGTACAACCTCTGTCCTAGGTTCCCGGCTATTTTGTGTCCTGTTGAAAACACTTTCTTAGGTCACTTCTCTGGAAAAAAAAAAAAAAAAAAAAGTTGCCTTTTTGGAGAGACAAGATCCTGCTAATGATGTCAAGGAGTCAAGTCAACCAGCATTTGTTAAGCATCACAGAGTACGGTGGGTCTGCAGTTGGGAGTCTTTGTCTTGCAGAATTCAAACCCGGCCCCGACACTTACTAGCTGGGGACCTGGGCAAACCACTTAACCCTGTTTGTCTCAGTTTCCTCCTCTGTCAAAAGTGCTGGAGAAGGAACTTAACCCTGTTTGTCTCAGTTTCCTCCTCTTGTCAAAAGTGCTGGAGAAGGACATGGCAAATCACTAAAGTATTTTTCACAAGAAAACACCAAACCCGTCACAAAGGGTCAGATAACGACTGAAACAACTGGATGGCAACAGCAGCAAATGTACCAGGTGCTGTATGAAGTGTTGGGGGATAACCCAGTGGGACACAAAAGCAATTCCTGCTCTCAGGGACCTTATAGTTTAAAGAGCAAGACAAAAACACAGCAAGACAATAAAAGGATAGAGTTGGAAAGGACCTTGGAAATACTCTCTGCCAGTTCTTCCTATGAGGACAATAAGGCATGAAGGGAGATAGGGACTCAGTAAATCAGTTGCAGAGTGAACACTGGATCCTAGGCTTCTGTTCTTCCAATCCAGTTCTCACCATTGCTGCTGCCTCCCCAAACTGAGTTTTAAATGGAAGGAGAGCAGCCCTTTGCCTGGATGAGTAAATGAGTGACAGGAGCCTGCCTCGGTTTCCCCCATCTATCGCCTATCAGCAGTGCCCCCCATGGCTTGTCAAAGTTTCTTGTTTTAGAAACAGCACTGCCTGATTCAAGATCCTTTGGCCAGAGACCTTCTCCCTTTCAGGGGAGTGCACTGACTCAGTCCCAGAGCTGGGAAGGACTTGAGCAATGACTACCTCATTTTACAGATGAGGAAACTGAGGCTCAGAGAACAAAGAGTCAGGTTTTAATCCAGGTCCCCTGATAAGTCCTGCTTTAGTGCCTTTTCTGTGGTTCTATGCTGCTGGCCCTGGGAAAGCTCCCCCCTTAAAAGAAAAAAAAAAAAAAAACTCCCTTACCACACCCTTTCAACGCACAGTCCCACCCTGTGGACTTCTCTCTGGGTCTTTGGGCCCCTGAGTATTACATCACCACAGTTGACCAAGTGGGGCTGCAGGAAATGAGAGCCATATTGCTGACGAGCAGAAATTCCTCCTGGGAAAACAGTCCAAGTGAAAAGAGAAGCATTGTTCTTACACACACACACACACACACACACACACAGACATACTCTCACACACTCATACTCACACACATTCATTCACACATATACACATACTCACACACAGACCCGCTCACAGACACACACTCACACACACACAAACACACTTATACATACTCACACTCACACACACACTTATACACACTCACACACAGATACACACACACACACACTCACACTTTGCCTAGGGATTGAGGGCAGGGGGGAATGAGCCCATCACCAGGAGGAACAGGCGGGGGGCTGAGGAGAGCAGCACTTAAATCTCTGCTCCCAAAAGCCTTCTCTTCCAAGCAGGAAACTGAGGCTGGCCCCGTAAAAGGGAAAACCACAGAACTTTGTCTTTAGCTATTTCTCATCTACTTGCGTGTGTTAGCTGGATATTTATGTTGTAGAAGTTTATGTATACTCCTTGTTCCCCTGATTAGAATGTAAGCTCATTGTAAGTAGGGACCATTTCATCCTTTATCCCAGTGTATGGCATGTGGTAGGTGCTAAATAGTGTGCTTAATAGTAGTAGGTGCTTAATAAATGCAGACTTGAGGTTTGATTGATAGATTAAGGACAGCCAAATTCTTAATCTACTTCACAAAGGAGGGGGTGCCATTGTGTCAAAGCATTATATAACAACTAATTCTTATTCTTAATTATTATGGTTAATATTTGTGGATGACTCACTGGACATTCCATCCTGTTCTAGATATGGTTGGGAAAATAGGCAGAAAAACACGTACGCAGAATCCCAGTCCCAACTCTGCTGCTAATTTACTTTGTGATTTTTGAATCGTCACTTCCTCTTTCTAGGCGTTATTATTGTCACTTGTAGAGCAGGGCAGCAGAACCAACTAGATGTTCTCCCGGGCAGCTTCCAGCTCCTAGGGTTTTGTGACCTGTGGCCTAGATGTCTTTGAGGGTCTTTGAGGAGAGAATATGAAAAAGCGTTGCAAACAGTTTCCATATATTACACAATTGAAGTTTTTAGTAAATGGAGCGGATAATATATAATAATATATTTAAATTATATATAATATAATAATAATTTTATATATAATATATTATATAATATATAACAATATATTATATATAATAATAATAATAATAAGATAATCCTCTTTCGCCATTTACTGCTACCTCTAAAACTACCCACTACCACCACTTCTACTCTTATTACCACCACCCTACTACTATTAGTTGACATATATACACAATTTCAGGTTTATAAAGTGCTTTTGTACATTACCTCATTTAACCTTCACAAGGAAGAATAATATATAGAAAAGCAGGAAAGCGTAGAAGATTAAAAAAAAGACCAGTCTAAAAAGTTAGGAAAACCCGGTTTCAAATTCTACCTTTGGTACACTTTGACTGAATAATTGCCCTCAGACTTTTCCCCAAGAAGAGGAATTACTAAGTAGCTGCTGGAGTAATATTCTATCCAGGGAAGTCCCACATGGATGAAACCAAGTCTGCCCCAGGTCCCCCATTTCCTCATACAACAATGTTAAGTTAGGTACTTTAGTTATTCTTACTCTTGTTCTGTAAATGAAAAATTATGGGATTTGCCCATAGTGGAAGAGCTAATGGGTACTTAGTGTATGTGTGGGAAGGCTTGGAGTCCATCCATGAAGAGCTTCAGGGATTAGTCTGTGGCTAAGACCTAGGAGGAAGCCAGCAGACTTACAAGGGAATTGTGTCTGAAACTGTGGTTGTCCATAACATCAAATGAGATAACAGTAACGATAGCAATAATAGCAATAATAATAAATAGCATTTATGTAGTACTTTAGGGTTTGGGAAACCACTTTGCAAATATTTTCTCATTTTATCTTCACAGTGGCCCTGGGAGAGAAGTACAATTGTCTCCCTATATCTCTATATGGGTCATCCCCATGTCCCCATTCACATATACATCTATATTCCTGTATGGGGATATACACATATACATATTCTTATATATGAGGAATTATGTGCAGCCACATAGATCTGTTTCTACATATCCATATATACAGAATCCTACGTGTGTTTATATATAAAAATGTTCCTATACATGAACACAATATATACCTAGATAGATCTGCACAATGTATACTTAGATAAGTCTGTTCCTATATGTATGTATGTGTGTAGGCACATGGACGTGTTCACACAAACATATATAAACATGTATGTTCCTATACGCAAAGACAATTCTATGCAAGTCTGCATTGTGTGTGTGTGTGTGTGTGTATATATATATATATATGATTTTATAAAATTACTCTATTTTAATTTAATTGACTTTTTGTGATCTTGTACAATGTATTTGATTTTTGCAAGGCTGGTGGGTTAAGGGACTTGCCCAGTGAGCAAGTGTCAAGTGCCCAAGATTTGATCCTCCTAAATCCAGGGTCAGCCCCACCTCATTGCTCCATGTACACTTTATTTTGTGAAATAAAAGCCTGGACTCTGCGAGGGGGTCCGTGGGCTTCTCCAGCCTGCCAAGGGGGGTCCATGACACAGGAAAGAGTGAGAGCATCCCCTCCAAGTTGCTCCCTGAGCAGCCCCAGACAGAGGACCGGGCAGAGGCAGTTGCGCCCGCTCTGGGGACGGATCCTCAGGGAAGGGGGATTTCACTCTGTATGGGAAGCAGGATCATAGATGGGGCTTCGAGACTGTCTCAGGCCTGAGCTCTGGAGGAGAGAATTCACCAGGAAGGTCCCTGATGTTCTGGGAACAGGGGCCCCAAGGAGGGAAATGCTCTGTCCCAGGTCCCCGCTTGGAAATGCTGCTTCTATTCCTGCCAAAAAGGCCACTGGAGTCTGGGGCCCCTTAGGAAATGAGGCAATCGTTCCAGAGGCCTTGGGTAATGGGGATGCTGCTGGCCAAGGCTCCCTGTAGCCCTCCTCCCTCACTGCCCCCCACCAGGATTAACCTCATCCCCATTCTCCAATCTCTCCCTTCATTCCTAGAGGGTGAAGTCGTGCTGGCTGCCTTGGGAGAGGCCCCTGAGTGAGTTATTGAGTGGCACTGAGCCCAGGGGAGAGGAGGGGCTGTGAAGGTGAAGGGGGGGATGGAGGGGTCAGAAAACTAACTGACCTTCCGTGTCAGCCTGAGCCAAGCGGCTGTTACAGGGGTTCCGGAGGGGAGGGTGGTAGGGAGGAAAAAATCATGGCCCCCGAGGGTCTGCTCCCTGCCAGGATTATGGAATGCGGAAGTCTAGCCAGCTCTAAACCCTGATTATACAGGTGGGGAAACTGAGACACGGAGAGGAAAGTGAGCGTCGATGGCAGACCAGACATAATATTTGAGTTTCCTGACCCTCAGTCCCATGCACTTTCCCCCATATTCCATTTTCTCTCTGAGTGCTACAGTAAGAACCCTAATTCTAGGTCAGTTTAGTCATGTCTGAATCACCATGACCTCATCTGGAGTTTTCCTAGCAAAGATACTGGTTTGCCTTTTCCTTCTCCAGCTTATTTTACAGATGAGGAAACTGAGGCAATAGAATGCAGTGATTTGTCCAGGATCACACAGCTAGTAAGAGTTGGAGGTCAGATTTGAATTCAGGGCTGGCTAACTCCAAATGCAGTAGGTGCATTTTACACGGCACCTCCCAGTATCTATATAGCACTTTAATTTCCATACAGTGTGCCATCTGAGTCCACAACAGTCCTAGGAGAGGGGATGCCATTTTTATCTCTTTTACAGATAGGGAAACTGAGCCTGGGAGAACCTTCTGTCTGGCTGGGGAGCAGTCAGGGGAGGATAGGCAGGAAGGGGCTGCAGCAGCTAGAGCAGAATGAGCTTGGGAAAAGCAGCTGGTGAAAGCTTCATAGAGCAGATGGGCTGTGAACTCAGCCTTGGAGGCTGAGGAAAAATAAGCCCAGGTAAGAAAGGAGGAGGAATGTCCAGTATCGAGGCAGGTGTGAGAGGGGAGGAGGCAGAACAAAGCCAGAGAAGGTGAGAGGAGGGAGTGGGAGGGATTCAGGGCCTGGCCAGAGGCACAAAAAAAGGACTTTTTGTATGGAACTACATGAGGGAAACATGGTCCTTGCCAAAGGAAACTCAATAAAGGTCAGGCCGAGAGCCCAGTCTAGGAATCCTGCCGGGTCAGCAGCCCCAGGACAAAGGATTTTCCATGCTCCCTCCTCTGTTCACCCCCTCCTGGGAATTTCCTGCTCCTGCATATGGCCGGATGGGTTCATTTCCTGCCCAGTGGTCACTCACCTCACTCCTTCCTAGCCCCATGTCCCTTTCCCCTCTGTTTCCCCCTTTCCTCCTAAACGATTCTCCCTCCCTTTCTCACAGATCCAGAATGGGGAGGGGCCTTATTCTACAGAAGGGTAAACTGAGGCCCGAGGAGGTTATGTTGTGGGATTTTAGGATCAAAGATTGGCAACTAAGTGACCCGTTGGCTAGAGCTCTGAACTTAACTAACACTAGAAGCTGGGAGTTCCAATGTGGCCTCGGACATTTAATGAGCAATTGCTCAGGTTGCTCATTATTAAGAGGGGATAATCCTATCTCACCAGCTCCCAACAGGCCACCTTGGCTCCCGAAAGGCTGCCCCAGGGCCGAGACAGATGCAAAGGAGGGGTCTTCTGAGGATAGTCACTGGGAAATCTTGGAGCTGTGTCCTTGCCCTTCAGGATTTCACCGCATAATGAGGGAGAGAACATGCAAACAACTGCATACTATCAAGATATATGGGGAGGGTGGGGCAGCTAGATGGAGCAGTACCCTGGAGTCGAGGGGATCTGAGTTCAGATGGTCTGTTACGTAGTGCTTAATAGTTGGGTGACTCTGGACTAGTCAACCCCAAATGCCTCAGGGGGAAAAAAAGGTGTATTGTAGATAATTTTGAGATAATATGATGATCAATTCTGATGGACGTGGCCCTCTTCAACAATGAGATGAACCAAATCAATTCCATTTGTTCAGCAATGAATAGAACCAGCCACACCCAGCGAAAGAACTCTGGGAAATGAGTGTGAACTACTACATAGAATTCCCAATCCCTCTATTTTTGTCTGCCTGCATTTTTGATTTCCTTCACAGGTTAATTGTACATTATTTCAAAGTCTGAAATAACTTCTTGTGCAGCAAAATAATAGTATGGACATGTATACATATATTGTATTTAAGATAGATATACTTTAACATATTTAGCATGTATTGGTCTACGTGCCATCTGGGGGAGGGAGTGGGAAGGAAGAAGGGGGAAAATTGGAACAAAAGGTTTTGCAGTTGTCAATGCTGAAAAATTACCCATGCATATATCTTGCAAATAAAAAGCTATAATAAAAATTTTTTAAAAAAAGATAATTTTGAGATAATCAATAAAGAGAAGGTGTTAGATTACAGGCATCAGAAACATGGTAGAACATGGGATCCAAGCTGGGATAGGATGGAAGCCAGGAGGTAGAGTTCATTCCAGGCATGGAATTTTGTGTGTTTGGTGCAAGGAAGCACCAGGGGGTTGGTATCCTAGGATGGCAGAGAAAGTAGAAAGGAGTAAGGCTCTATATTGGATTACTTGCTGTTTTAGGGGAGGGGGAAGAAGGGAAGGAGGGAGAGAAATTTGGAATACATTTTGTAGGGGTGAATGTTGAAAACTATCTTTGCATGTATCTTGAAAAATAAAAAGCTATTATTATTTTTAAAAATGAAAAAAAGTTATCATAGGATAATGACCACAAATGTCCTTTAATGGAAACATAATATTTAATCAATTAAATTTTCAGAACTGAAATTAGTAACAAAGAGATAATTACTCTTTTAAAAAAAAAGGTTCAAAAGGACTTTTTAAGAAAGGGACAATGGAGTCAAGTGAGGAAGGGCTTTAAAAGACAAAACAAATTTTATATTTTATCCAGGAGGCAATAGTTGAATAGTAGATCAGACCTGAATTTTAGGAAGATCCATTTGACAGCAGTAAGAGCTTTTCTTCTGATGTGAAAGAGCCCCTTTCACTGATGCTTGTTGGTCTCACATCTGTCATTTAGAGTCTTGGAGAGTTGCCTGGACCTGCAGCTAATGAGCATCAAAAGTAGAATTCAAGTCCAGGTTTTCTTCCTACAGTGTACAATTTGCCCATGATGGACATTTAAAATGAGTATGTGAAATAAAATTGAAAAGAATGGAGTCTCAATCTGCCTAGAGATGGCAGTGATGGAGAAGCCTCCTAAATAGTCCAGAGATCTTTCTCATCTTTGTCCCTCTCTTCTAGGTCTCCCTGACTTGGTACCTGACCCCAATTACGTACAGGCTTCTACTTACGTCCAGAGAGCTCATCTCTACTCACTACGTTGTGCAGCAGAGGAGAAGTGTCTGGCCAGGTAAGAAGTACAGACCACATCATGGCAAGACTGAGGGTCCAGTGGAGGGTAATACCACTGACTCATTTCCAGTCCCAACTCACTAGGTAGCCTTGGATACATCACATTAGACCTAATCCTCATCCCTGATTCCTCTCTCCCTGAAAAGGAAAATTTTGCTTTCCAATTGCCCACTCAGAGCCCCAGGATCAAAGTCTTACACACACAGGTCTGAATTACTATAGAATTATAGAAATTTTCCTCTTCAAAGGCAGGGGATGGAGAGCTCTTATTTCCAGAATCATCATTCCTCCCTCAGCTTTCCTAAATTACATCATTGCTTTTTCTTCAAATAGAGAGAAAGAGGCAAGAGCTCAGAACATCTCCATGGCAACTCATTCCTTACAGATGGAGAATATGATTATGGAATTGTTTTGTTGACATTAGTTCTGGCAGGTACCTAGGAGTAGAGGGAGTGGGTAGTGAATAGGATTAATTCTACTCTCATCAAATGGGAAAAGATAGAAATATCTTAGCTATATTTCAAGTTGTGTGCAATTGTTCATTCACTGGGAGTAAACTCTTTTTTTTAAACCAAAATCATTTAAAAAAACATTCATTTTTCAATCCCTTTCCATCTGTTTTCTGCTCTTACTACTCAATTGAAACTGTTTAGAAGTGTACTAAACACTCTCCTCCCCAATTCTTGAGTCACTGGTTTCTCCTAGTTCTGCTTCTATCTCTATGACCATCCCTTCTCAGTCCCCTTTGCTGGATCATGTTTCACCCCTGCTGCATTGGAGTATATCAAAGGACATTATTGTTATTGTTCATTCTTTGTGATCCCATTTGGGATTTTCTTGGCAGAGATACTTGACCATTTCCTTCTCTAGCTCATTTTACAAACCCAGGAACCTGAGGCAAACATGGTTAAATGACTTCTCCAGGGTCACACAGCTAGTAAGTATCTAAGGCTTGATTTGATCTCACAAAGACAAATTTTTTTTTACTCTAGACCCAGCACTCTAACCATTGTGCCACCTAGCTGTCCTGGGCTTATTATAGAGATAAAAAATTAGGTTTGTGAGTCGATTGTTACTACTATCCTCTTGGTCACCTTTTTTCCCCTTCCCACTAATTCTCTCCAACACTTTTAAAAATCCAAATCTTTTGATATCCTCTTCTTTTTCAGATGTCTTGAAAAACTAATCCTTCAGTGTTTTCAAAATTCACATTCAGCACAGATTTCTTTGGTATGAATTTCATCAGATCCAGCTATTCTTCCCAGCTCCATCTACTCAATTACCAGCCTACTCTGCTGGAATACTCCCTTGATTCAGTCTCTCTTTATATATAGATTGCTCCGATTTATTTAAGCTCTCTTTTACTGAGCTGACCATTCTACAGTATTATGTTAGTTCAGGGTACCATGTTCTAAATGGGACATTTATAAATTAGAAAGAGTCCAAAATGATGACAATTCTGAAAACCATGTCACCACGTAGTTAGACTTAAAGGAACCAAGGATAAATGGTAAAAGACAGAAATACATGTACTCTATTTTCATGCTCTTTATTTCCATTTTTTATTATATCAGACTATGATATAACAAAACTGGGAAAATGTAGCTGAAACATTAATAAAAGTTTTAAAGCTACCTGAAAACTAAAAAATATCTTTTAACATAACTAAAGTAGAAAGTATACTAAACTAAAATTAAAGGCAAACTAAGGAAGAAAGTGATATGATATTTCTTTTTTTATTATAGCTTTTTATTTACAAGATATACGCATGGGTAATTTTTCAGCATTGACCTTGCCAAACCTTTTGTTCCAATTTTTCCCCTCCTCCCCCCACCCCCTTCCCCAGATGGCAGGTTAAATATGTTAAAATATATGTTAAATACAATATATGTATACATGTCCATACAGTTATTTGCTCTGTTTGAAATAGTGTACAATTAACCTGTAAATGAAATCAAAAATGCAGGTGGACAAAAATAGAGGAATTGGGAATTCTATGTAGTGGTTCATAGTCATCTCCCAGAGTTCTTTCGCTGGGTGTAGCTGGTTCAATTTATTACTGCTCTATTGGAACTGATTTGGTTCATCTCACTGTTGAAGAGGGCCACATCCATCAGAATTAATCATCATATGGTATTGTTGTTGAAGTATATAATGATCTCCTGGTCCTGCTCTTTTTACTCAGCAAGTGATATGATATTTCAAAGATAATGATAACTCATCAAAATCTGTGGTATGCAACTAGAGTAATTTTTAGAAGAAAATTTTTGGCTTTAATTAAAAAAAGGAAAATTGAGATTAAATTAATTGTCAACACTTAAAAACATTGCTAACAGAGCACAGTAATATTCCAAAGGAAATTAAAAAGAGATATAAGAGCAATAATGAATAGGATAGAAAAAGAAAAAGAATCACTTTAATCAATGGAACTAAGAGCTTAAAAAAAACCCCATCATGTTGACACATTAGAAAGTCCCACCAAAATTAAAAAAAAAAAAAAACATCATTTACCAATTTAAAATAAAAATAGATAATAAAAATGCAGGGAAAATTAATAATATCATTAAGGAATTCTGTACACAAATTGGATATTTTAAATGAAATAAGTAAATATTTGCAAAATATGAATTGTCAAAATTAATATAAGATGAAATAGATAAATAAACAAACTTTAAAGAACAAATGAGACAAATCATCAGTGAATTACCTTGCAAAAAATTACTACATCAAAGGGTATTTTCAGGGGAATTTTTCCAAACCTCCAAAGAACAAATAATTCCTATGTTACAAAGAATGTTGCTAAATTTAGAGAAAGATGGACTGGTACCCAATTCATTTTATGAGGAAAATATGGTCAAGTCTAAACTTTATAAAACCAAAACTTAAAAGAAAAAGTCTAGGCCAAATTCATTAATGAATATGGATGTGAAAATTCCAAGTAAAATTATTAGCAAATAGAAAATACCACCACATTTTTAAAATTTCTTCATTCTAGCCCAGTGAAATTTATGTCAACAATGTAAGAAAAGTTCAATATTAGGAAAACCAGAAGCTATTAAAAAGAAAAATATCTTTAAATCTTTTAACAATAGATTCCTAAAATTCCTCCAGTAAAATAAGGTATTTATTCATGGTTGCAAAAGAAAGAAAACTGTGAAAAAAGAATAAAATTATTATCCCTCAACATCGAAGAAATGTTTATATAAAGTAGGATACAGCATTATATGCAATGAAGAAACATGAGAAGTATTTTTACAAGAAACAGGGATAAAAAAGGGTGCCTAATTTTAGCCATTTCTATTCAGTGGTATTAGAAATGCTAGAAATTCCAGTAATAAATGGATTAATGTACAAAAGGAGATCAGATTATCATTATTTTCAGATGACATGAATGTTTACATAGAAAATCCATCACCAATTGCACAATATATAATGACAATAAACAAATGTTTGTTTTTTCATATACTGTCATTCAAGAATGGGGGCAGAGATGGGGCAAAAGTAGATAAAGCACTAGACTGAGAATCAGGAAGATTCATCTTCTTTAGTTCAATTCTGGCCTCAGACACATACTAGTTGTATCAGCTGGGCAAGCCACTTTACCCTGTTTGCCTTAATTCCTCATCTGTAAAAGGAGTTAAAGAAGGAAATGGCAAACAAAAATTCTCTCTAACAAAATTCCAAATGGGATCATGAAGAGTCAGACATGACTGAACAAGAATATCATCATTCAAGAATAACAATCTGTTATTTTTAAGTAAAACCTCAATTTGCAACAATACTGAATAAATCTACATTTATGTATATGTCTAGAAATAAATTAATATATGTCTAGACATATTACTTTTATAAAAATAGTTTTAAAAATATTTTGGCAAATAAAAGATGATCTGAATAATAGGAATGAAATTCAGTGCTCATAGATGGGTCTGGTCAACATAATTAAAAAGACTACCTTAAAGTACTTTGGAGATTATATGTCATATTAACCAAAATACCAATGTGTTTTTGTAGAACTTGTAAAGAAAGTGCAATGAACTTAGGATTTGAAAATCTGGATTTGAATTCCACTCTGGTTCTTACTACTTTTATGATGCTATGATGATAGGCAAGTTCTTTCTGTATTTCTTTTTTGACTATATAAAAAAGAGCCATTTTGGGGACCTCATTTTTTCTTACTTAGTCTTAATTACTAATTGGGCCTTAGCTTAAAAGGCCAAGGTCTCCCACTGTATCCTGGGCCATCTCCAGTTGTCCTGATTTATATCTAAGAGAAATTTGAGGTTGATGACCTTACACTGTTCTTCTTCCCTCTAATCCAATTCACTTACATGTCATGGCTCCATCTCTGTGATGTCATGATGGTCTTCAAGAATGAAGAACAAACAACAGTGGACTTTTGAGTTCCTAGAGGGCAGAGACTTTATTTTTGTCTTTTTTTTTTTTTGGATCCTAGTGGTTAAAACAGTACCTGGCACATAATACGCACTTAATAAGTATTTGTTGACTTGCCTTGAACTAAATTTCAGTGGTTGGGGAGTGAGTCAAGAAATATGTCGGTATAAAGTAATATTATATTATATGTATCAGAAATTTGAAGAACATGAAATTTAGAAAGGTTGAATACAAACTGAAAAAATCAGAACCATTCTACAACTATATGAAAGAAATAAAGAATATACAAAGTACTGAGATGAATAGCCAAGAACAGATATGGATTTATGGACTAGACATGGAGAAAGTGACCAATAAGATATGATGGGGATATAGGAACATATAAGTTAATGTTTACATGTAAATAGTTATAATTATATATGTATATATAATTATAAATAAGTTATAGTTATAAGTGTGTAATAAGTTATAAGTGAGTTCAATATTATAAGCATATATAAATACTTGTTATATGACAGGCACTGTATTAGGCACTGGAAATAGGAAATGCATCTCTGATTTCATTGCTGTAGGGAACTTCCAAATGAAGACAATTTCTCTACCACTAGAGGTCAACAACTCTCTGCAACATATAATCTTAGAGATGACTTGTCCAAGACCACGCAGCCAGTATGTGATCAAGCCAAAGAGTTTTTCTGACTTTATGGCCAGATCTCTGTCCACTAAGCCAGGCTAGCTTTCTGGCAGAAGACAGAAACAAGAACAGCCTCTCCCTTTAAGGGGCTTACATTCTAACATTCACAAGGTTTTCTTGATATTTAAAGTTAATAAATAAGTAATATAGAAATAACAAGCATAATGTTTATATCATAATGTATCAACACATAATATATAATAAAATAATAATAAAGTTGGAAAATAAATAAAATAAATTATTTTTAAATGAAGAATAAGGAAGCTCAAGATTACTTTGGAATTAATGTCATAATTATCAATTTTTATTACTTCGTTTCCCAAACATATTGAGAAATTCTGCGTCATATTTGTTAATGATTGTCGGTTCCTTAGTTAAATTAAATATTTCGTTTCAAACACACACAAAAGAATAACTCATGGTAGGCTGATAGTGTTTACCATTTGAAATAGATTTACTAGATTTGCAGATCAGTAGAGTGTCATAGCTAACATACTTCATTTTCTGAAAGTTTTTGACAATTTCTTTCATAATATTGTAAGAAATGTTGATAATTAGGTTTCCACAAACAGTGCAAAGAAGGACAAGGAGGAGGGGTAAAGCATCTTCTTAAAATATCTTCAACTAATCACTTTGTGAGTCAAGAAACTAGCTAAATTATAGAGTTCCTGATAAAGGAGCCTAGGCTGAAAGTTGGCTAAAATGGGCTAGAATAAAGAATCCAAACTTTTAGCTACTAAAGTGATGAGATCTCTAGAAAAATAGACTGAATCTAATAAAATGAAATGCAGTAAGAATAATTTTGAAATCCTAGTCCTCATTTCAGAAAGGCAACCATACAAGGACAGAATAGATAACAGTACAAATAGAACCCAACTGTTTTAATAGATGTAAAGCTATGAGTCATCAATGTACATGGTAACTGAAAGAACTCATTCACTCTTAGGGTACATTAATAGAAAAAATAGGGTCCAGATGAAGGGAATTTAAAGCCATACTATGCTGTCTACATTTAGTCTGCATTTGGATAATTGCTTCCAGTTAGGTGCACCACTTTTTGAAAAGGCTATGTCCAACTGAAGCACTTCCACTGGAAGGTAGCCATGATGGTGGGGAGACTGGGAGCCATGCCATATGAAGATCTTTTGGATGAACTGGAAGTCTTTAGCCTGAAGAAGAAGAAAAGACTTAAAGAAATATGATATAGCTTTCTTCAAGTATTAAAAGAGCTAGCCAATGGAAAATGAATTAACCTTGTTTTTCTTGGCCCCAGAGGACAGAACTAAGACCAGTTAGTAGAAGTAGCAACATAGCAGATTTTAGTTTAATAAAAGAAATCCAAAGAAACCTATGAATATTTCAGACTCGGAATCCTCAATTGGTGAGCCTGGATTTAATGTTTGTATGTCTCTGAATTTCTTAGTTTTTCTCTCCCTCTGCTGTTCTGATGTGTAGGATTCTTGTATATCTAGTTAGGGGACTCCTTGAATGTTCTAAAACCTTCATTGATTCTGCAGTCTACTAAGCAAAACTCTGGCCTTCAAGGTCCTTTACAATATGACTCCATTTAACTGCATTACAGAAACACACACTATTAGGGCTAAAAGTTACCTTAGGACTCATCTTATTGGACTTGGCCATCCTCAGCAGTGAGATCAACCAAATCATTTCCAATGGAGCAGTAATGAACTGAACCAGCTACACCCAGAGAAAGAACTCTGGGAGATGACTAAAAACCATTACATTGAATTCCCAATCCCTATATTTATGCCCACCTGCATTTTTGATTTCCTTCACAAGCTAATTGTACAATATTTCAGAGTCTGATTCTTTTTGTACAGCAAAATAACGGTTTGGTCATGTATACTTATTGTGTATATAATTTATATTTTAATATATTTAACATCTACTGGTCATCCTGCCATCTGGGGGAGAGGGTGGGGGGTAAGAGGTGAAAAATTGGAACAAGAGGTTTGGCAATTGTTAATGCTGTAAAGTTACCCATGCATATAACCTGTAAATAAAAGGCTATTAAATAAAAAAAAAAATTAAAAAAAAAAGGACTCATCTTATACAACCTCTGCATTTTACAGATAGGGAAACTGAGTCTTAGAATGGCCAAATGACTTGCCTAAATTCACACAGGTGGTAAGTAGCAGAGCCAGAATTTGAACTTTGGTCTTTTGACTCTAAATCACTAAGCCATCACACCATGTTGTTTCATATAGTGTAGAATTCAGAAGGAACATAGAGGCCGTCTGGACCTCATGTTGTGGATCAGGTAACTAAAACCCAAAGAAGCCAGGTCACTTGCTGGAATAATCCCTCCCAAACCTCCGGCTCCAAATCCAACTTTCTTGCCATTGCTACTTCTTTGGCAATGTTTAGCCATCATGCTGGAGGTGTTGGTAGTATTCTAAGTGCTGTCTTCACCATTTGGACCATATGCTATCTTCTATTCTTATGAAGATTTTTTCCATCTATGGATATTTGTTTAGGTTCATGCCAGCCCCCTTCCTGGAATGGATTCCCAACCATTAAAATCTCTGCCTTTCTTTAAGGACCAACCCAGGAGACATCTCCTCCACAAAGTGTTCCTGGATCGCCCCCCAAACACTTCTTAAGTGAGGCAGTGTGGTACAGTGGAAAGATCACTCACCTTCTCATCAGAGGACTTGAGCTTAATTCCAGTTCCTGGAGCTCACAAGCCAAGTGACTATAGCAAGTCAGCATCGTCTGTAAAATGAGTGTTGGAGGAGCTAACTTCTTATTTCCCTTTCCATCTTAGATTTGTGATCCCATGATCTTTTCCCTTAAGTCTCTCATTGTACTTTGGATATCATTCTCCTTAATACCAATAACATTCTGCTTCATGTTATGTTTATCTGTGTACATGTATTATCCTTCATTAGACTGTAAGCTACATAAAAGTAGGGAATATGATTCATATCATCCATCTCCCCAGCCCATATGTTAATGCCATGTGCACAGACATTCAATGAATATTTAAGCTTAATTAAAGTTGAGACTATTTCTTCCAAGAGTAAGTCCCCTAATATTTTCCATAAACACCAGTGAAATCATTGGGTTGGTCAAGGTGACAGAGGTAATAGTGATAATTCTCCTGATATTCTTCCCTGTCCTTTTCCCTCCAGCACTGCTTATAGCCCTGAGGCTACGGACTATGATGTACGTGTCTTACTGAGGTTTCCTCAACGAGTGAAGAACCAGGGCTCAGCTGACTTTCTGCCCAATCGGCCCCGCCACACCTGGGAATGGCACAGCTGTCACCAGTAAGTAATGGTTCTCAGAAGCAACAAAAAGGGATTAGGGAAATATAGGCAGATGGCATAAGGACAGATACCTCTAGACATCCTGCCAGCCTTCCTATTGGAGGGCTCTTTTTTCTGCTTTTATGTACCTGTTTGTCTTTTGGATTCAGAAAAGGAACATCTGCATATTATAACAAACTACTGGTAGAGGTACTTTAACTCTAATATAGAATAACTGCCTTTATCATGTGATACAAAGGGTACCAGGAAGGTTTTTCCCACTGTCCAAAAATATTTCTTCTAGTGAGCTGAAATTCCACCTGTAGAGAATTATATCTTTGTCTAAAATTGACTCCCAGTATTTTATCCTGACTTGGGGTTATGAAGAAAATGTTCTGAAAGGTGCTACCAACTTGAAAAGGGAAACCTTGGAAAGGTTATGCATGTACCTTGAAAAAGTTTTGAGTGTGGGCCAAGAAGAATATATGATTGGCAGCAGAGAACCAGTCTAATTAAATGCAGAGAATGCTCACCACCAGAAGACTGATCACCAGGTGATGAAAATTTTGAGGGTTATAACAACTCATGTTGTTATATTATCAAGAGCAGGGGAGAAAGTTTAGCCATCAATTAAATCATGAATATTTTGAAAGAAAGAAGGCATTCAAGACCTTTGTGAAAATTTAATGTGAATTAAAGTAAAGGGGCAAAATATGTAGATATCAAAAAGAAAGGGTATGAGCTTAAGACAGTGTGGAGCAGTATGGGTCCCAGGGATGCTGAGAGGATAGGGAGTAAAAGGTCACTAAATTTGGATGAAGGTATGTGAAAGTCCTATTGGGAAAGACCTGATTCCCACATTCATACCAAAGAGCAGGCAGAAGATTCAATTCTGTCTCATCAGCCCATCTTTTAGGAAAGGCAGATAAGATGATGAACAAAGGGAAAAGTGAAGCAGCCAGAAATGGTATAAAGGGAAAAGACCCATGGACTACAGATGATGGGGGTTCTCTATTAATACCTGGGCCTCTGTCTCATCAGTCCATCTTTTGGGAAAGGCAGATAAGAAGATGGGTAAAAGGGGAAGTGAAGAAGGATTGGAAACGACCCATGGACCACAGAGGCTGGGGATTCTCTATTACTATCTGGATCTTTGTTCAGCACCTTGGTCAGCACTGAGGCATTTACTGCATAGCAAGCCACAGCTGAGCATCTCTGTTCCTTGCAGGCATTATCACAGCATGGATGAGTTCAGCCACTATGACCTGCTGGATGCTACCACAGGCAGAAAAGTGGCTGAAGGTCACAAGGCCAGCTTCTGCCTAGAGGACACCACGTGCGATTTTGGCAACCTGAAACGCTATGCCTGTACTTCCCACACACAGGTCAGTGAGGGAGAGAGTGGGAAGGCAACAGAAGTGTGAAAGGGGGCTCTGTCCAATAGAAAAAGCTAAAGGAAAGTCTATGGCTCCTTTCTGGTGAAACACTGTGTTTAGTGGATAGAATATAAGTCTGAATCTATCTCTGACATGTGCAAGCAGTTGCATGATCATAGGTAAGTCTCTACACAGCAAAATAATAACCAGAAAACAAAAACACCTACTAAATATACATCAGTGTCTTTACGGAGCACTCACTGTATACTTAATAATATGGAATAGATTGAGGGATTGATTAATGTAAGGGGTTTGTAAGGATTAATAATAAAGGATGAGGAAGAAAACAGAAGGGCTGATCTGGTAATCTTCCAAATCTTTTAGGAAAGAGATGAGGAGGAGGAGAGAGAAGGGATGGCTGGGAATCTTCCAAATCTTTTAGGAATTTAATGGGGTCCATAAAGCCGATAAGATTGAAGTGGCCAGTGATTACAATTCCCTGGATTAACTAACAATGAGAAATCCTTTTCTTTCATTGTTACTGTCCTTTTGTCCAGGGAAATAATGTTGAGTATAAAGATTTGACTTTTTCTTTACTGATTTTTCAGATTCTTTCAGGGCTCTCTTACAACTCTACCTCTGTCTGCCTCTTTGGCGTCAGCCCTTTCACCATGCCTTCTTTCCTAGCCCTGCTGTGAGAGGTGACTTGAAATCTGAGAGACCATTGAAAGAAGAGTCATAAATTCTGAGTTCTGAGCCCAATTCTGCCACTAATTTGGGCAAATTATTCAATCACTCTAAGCCTTGGTTTTTTCCCCTTAAAATAAAGAAAATCAGCTGGATTATCTCTAAATCCCTCCCAGGTATGCTATATTCCATAGTATTCCAATTTTATGGAAATACATGGAAATTCCAAAATATCAAGAAGGAAGATTTGAAATAAAAGATGATTCAATCTTCTACCAACCACTAGACCTGAACAGCATCAGTCAGTCCTGAGGATCAATAAAAAAAAAAAGGATTTGAATAAAGAGCACAGTGTGGGAGGTGAGTAGCCTAAAGAATTCTGTTCTCCCTCCACTTCTCTCTCCCCAGGGCCTGAGTCCAGGATGCTATGATACATACAATGCTGACATTGACTGCCAATGGATTGACATCACTGATGTGCAGCCTGGCAACTACATCCTCAAGGTAGGTTTCCATGACAACCAAGAGAGGCACTAACACTAGGGGATGAAAACAAGGAACAATTTCCTCAGAAAAATGGATCTTGCCTCTGCATCTAGATACATCTGAGCAAAAAGTAAAAGATGCAGTGTTTATCCAAAATCATCTGCAAATGCTCATAATTGAATAACTAAAGCATTCTATTAGTGTGGAAAAGGAGGAGAGAGACAAGATGTATACTTTCTAAAAAGATTCATAAACATCACACACCTCAAAAGATCATAATAAAGCCTTTGGCAAGGGCATTTCAGTGGCAGTATTATTGACATTAAAAATACAGTAGGACATCTAAAGACCAGGAAGGATAAAAAAGGGCATCTGATCCATGCTCCTTCCTTGGGCAAAGTGGCCTTCTGAACCATCCCTGAGGCATCTCTGCCCTCCTCAGAGAGGAGGTACAATACAGCCTGTTGTAAGCAGCACATCCCAGAGTCCCCAGACCTTGGGTCAAAGCTTCCTTCTTAACTAATTAAGCCCTTCTTTCTCAGTGGGAGCAGAACATTATTATTCTGAACGCCCTCCTAGAGAATAGGACTTTACGCTTTACACCTCAGATCCTAAACTGAGTGTTCTGTGTAATGAAAGGGAGTTGGCCCCCTCTATTCAGGTCCATTTAAATCCTACTTGTGGAATTTGGAATCATTCTTCTATGAAACTTCATCACTTTTTATTGAGCTAATGAACCATGAAAATGAAATTATGAGGGATATAGTTAAACAGATGAATATAACATGATAACAGAAGAGGCAGCATATATGATAGGAAGTGTACTGGTCTCAGATTATCAATGCTGACCCATGGCTTGCTAACTGGATTCCTGGATAAATTGTTTCATCTCTGTGAGCTTATTTTCCTCAGCTAGGAAGTGATCACAATACTAATCCTATTTACCATATTGGTGTAAAGATCAGATGAAGCAGTGGAGGTAATATGCTTTGTAAATTCAAGCCACTGAAATATGCTTTGTTATTTTAACAAACTATGTGATAACAGAGATGTATATGTTACTTTTAGGTTGGAAAAGCACATTACCTACATTGTCTTATTTCAGCCCCATAATAAGCACACAATTTGAAAGTGAAGAAATCTGAAACTCATCAGGATGAAGTGAGCTGCCCATGGTCCCCCAACCAATACATGTTGGGGGCAGGATTTAAGCCCAACTTCTTCTCTAATTCCAAAACTAGTGCACTTTTCAGCATCACACACTGCCTTGTTTACATACAAACCTCTAATGTACTAATAACAACCTACCCTTAACTATTCATTAAAGCAAGATTGGGGTAATCTCTGCTTGTGTCCTTTTAAAAGTTTATTCATCCAGTACATTTTTTCAGTCATTTGACAAGCATTTATTAAGTGCCCACTTTGTACCAGGCACTAGGATAAGCACTAAAAATATAAAGAAAAGCAAAATACAGATCCTGCTCTCAAGGATCTCACAGTCTAATGGGGGAGAAACCACAGAAAAATAACTGCACAAACAAGATCTATGCAAGATCAATTGAAAATAATCAGCAGATGGAAGGCACTAACATTAAGTGAGATTTTTTTTTAAAAATTGTTTATACTGTGGGGATGCAAGAATGAGTAAGCTATGATTTTTGGCATCTAAAAGTTTATAACCTAGCACTAAAAAAATTCCATAATCACGTTATTTTAAATAACTCACAAATAAGGTGCACACACACACACACACACACACACACTCATAAACAACAAAACAAAAAACAGAGTCAAAAATATTAAGATTTGACAGTATATCTGTTACAGGTGAATAGTGGCAATGCTTGGAACCCATTATCTGTGAATCATGCTTATTTTACATTGGTATTTGAGTAGCAGCATGTTCTATTTGTCAAAAAAATGTCTCTTCTAGAATCATAAATATAGAATGGGATTGAAAAATCCCCATTGTTTTGGGGAAGGCCTTGAATTTTTCTAAGAAAGGGAGGGAAAGGAATAATGTTGTTACTTTCCTTTGTATTGTTTCTCTCACCATTGTCTATCTGAGTGGCCAGGTACATTCACTGCTGAGAGACCATTGAATGAAAAGTCATAAATACTGAGTTCTGGCTCCAGTTCTGCCATTCTAGCTCTTGGTTTATTTCTCTTTAAAATAAAGAGAATCAGGCTAGTTTATCACTAAATCCCTCCTAGGTCTGCTGTATTCCATAATATTCCAATTTCATGGACTAGAGCTAAACTATCAGGAAGGAAGACTTGAAATAAAAGAGGATGACCAAGTTTCCCATCTCTTTCCATCCCTATTTGTCTCATAGGTACAAGTAAACCCAAAGTACATCGTGCAGGAGTCTGACTTTACCAACAATGTTGTGAGATGCAACATCCACTACACCGGACGCTATGTTGCCACCACGAACTGCAAAATTGCCCAGTAAGAAGCCCCATGAGACCCTCAAGGGACCCTTTCTTCCCTTCTTTCAGGCTGCCTTATGTATACTTTGGGTAGGAAAACACTGGAGGTCCAAGGAAATGGTAAACCAGTGAGCCAAACAAAGAAGGAGGAGAAAGGATGGAGCTGTGGGGGGAGGAAGAGAAAAGTTTTTGTTTTTGTTTTTGTTTTAATTTGAGGGCTTTAAAAACAATTAAACCAAAAATACTCTAGAGATCATCTGATCTCCCAGGATCCTATAGAAATGGATCATGTAGATGATTGAACCAAACATGTTCAATTTGATAAAGCTACAGTTGTAGAAATTCACTCGGGACCCCAAACCTGACTTCTTCTATAGAGTGCCCAATTAGTAAGGGAAGTTAGAATAACCCACTTAGGTGTGATTATGGAAATCACTTAGCTGGGGCACACATAAGGCATGCTCTGGTTGGTTTAGATAACATTTTGGTCCTTTATGTTCACATAAGTAGATAGTAAGACGTAGATCTGACAGTATATCTGAGCCATCCACGGTCTCATATCTGGTTCCCCCAAGAACCATTTATATGCATTTTTGAGGCAATTAAACAATCAGATTATCAGTCTATAATCAGAGTTGGAGAGCAATGTGTAATTTGGGCTAAAGAGTTGGGAGTTGAGTCTGTGGCTATAATTAAACAGCTAGTCTGTGAGTGAGGTGAGGGGTCAGTCAGCCTGTGGCCAGATTAGGGATTTGTCTGTGACAAACCTTAAAGATCTGGTCAGTTAACAGAGTTCAGAATCATTCTGTGGCTAGAGTCAGGAAGCATTCTATGACATATTAGGGAGTTTGTGGTCAAAATTAGTCATTATTCGGTAGTTGGTACTAAAGGGCAGTCTATAACCACAGTCAGTGATGTACCTGAGGAAGGAGCTTAGACTATGCTTTAGGAGTCGATCTGTTAACAGAGACCGAGCACAGATAATTAACCCACCTAGGTTTTAAAATCCCTATTTTCTTGACCTTATTTGCACTGTATTTTAACCACCAAGATAGGTTGCTCTTAAGCCAGATTAGTAAAAAGAACAGAAACTCTACCCCCTTGCACTTAAATTCTGATAAAGTCCTCCAACAGTTGACATTAAGTTGGAGTTTAAAGTCAGTTTGAAGTGAGTTAAATATGGCTTATCTAAATTGGAGGAAGAAAAGTAGGGCATTTTTCCAGATTTCTCATCATAGTCTCACTTTGCCCAAGCAGACCATGGAGCCAAGAAAGCAGGTCAGGGGTAATCTGGGAAAGGATATCAGCAGCCACTGAGACATAGGTTATGGAGGCCTGCATTGATCTACCTCCTTCTGCCAAAAGAGGAAAAAGGCAGCACATCTTTTCCACAGAAGATGCAACTGAACTAGAAAAGCCACTCAACAAAAGAATGGGAGAATCAGGCGGCAGAATAGCCCATTCTGTTTGCCTTGGGGCTTCTGGGACAGGTTTTCTCCTTGTAGACTCCATCACTTTGTGGAAATCCACACTGTGCTCTCTTCCAAACATTTTACATAAGTGTTTGGAAAGAGCTTCAGAGTTCAATGAAACAAGGCTATTAATATTTCTCTGTGACTCCAACCACACTCTAGAGGAGCCAGGACAAACAGGAATCTAGGAATGAAGTTTTCCCAGAAAGGCCATGAGACGCCTGTTGGTTTTGACAACATTTTTTGAAAAATAAAAGAGAGACACTTTTTTAATGGACTTTAAAGAAGGAAGGCAGAAAAATAGAATTTCCAGACAGTCCCAGTTATGGTTAGGGAATGAAAAATGATCCAGGGTGGAGATGAATGTTGTTTGGTTGGCTTTATGGGACTCTTTCAATGAAACCTCTAATGGATAGAGAGCTTGTTCCAAGAGTCTCTCTGATCTCATCCTGTGATAGTCTCAAGCTGGCCCAAGGAACTTGTCTAAGTTGGTCTGGAGTTTCTCTCTGAGCTGGTGCTGAGGTTTTCTATGAGCTTAAAAAAGTAGGCAGAACAAAGATCAAGTGAGGGGATGGCCCCATCCCCAAACCCTCCAGTTTCCTCTGCCTCCATGAATCTCTATTAAGGGTTAATTTGGAAGGATGAATAATGAGTGATGTGACTTGGGACATGGCCCCAGGACCAACTGGTTGATCCAACAAAGAGACTAAATAATATGACCAAAGGTACAAGTTGAGTTGGTAGTTAATCTAGGACTAGAAACTGGCTTTTTAGACTCCCATTCCAGTTTTCTGGCCAGGATTCCTCCCACCCACTAAAAAAATCCCATCCCTCTTGGTGATGACCATTATGATGAATCCTTCTGCATTGACCATTGGTCCTTGGATGATAGACTCACAATCCAAAATCAGACCTATACTTGTAGCTGCCAAATCATGAGGTCATAGCAGGGCACTGACCTTAAAGTCAGGAGGATTTGGATTTAAACCCCACCTCAGACTTTCACTAACTGAGGTTTTTGTTTCCTCATCAGCAAAATTAACAGACTTATCGAGCCCCTTTCTGCGCCAAATCTGTGGTCTAATCATAGTCATTATGAAACTTGGTCCCATGTTGACACAACCTTTAAAAAAAGGGATAAATTCATACCAAAATGTGACATTGTAGGAAGACTTCAATAAAAACAGGAGTTTCCTTCTTTAGCTAAATCTTTCCTAGGTCTGTGAACCTCAAATATTAGACAGTTAGATGATTCAATACAGGATCTAGAGTCAGAAAGGCCCGAGTGCAAATCCTTCCTCAGATGTTTACTAGCTGTATGGCCCTGGACAGGACACTCAGTGTCTGCTTGCCTCAGTTCCCTCCTCTGTAAAAATTGGAATAATAACACCTCCCTACATGATTGTTTTAAGAATAAAATGAGATGTTTGCTTTTCAAAACACAAAGTTCTATATAAAGGTTAACTGTTGTTATTACCATTATTGCCCAAGGCCACACTGATATGAAGAGTGAGGTGGACAAGGGAGATATCTTGAAGGAAGTGAAACTTGAGCTATAGACTGGGAGGGCAGGAAGGGAAAGCTTTCTAGACAAGAGAGCTCTGTGACCCACCATTTGGGAAGAAAGGAAGCATGGTCAAGATGGAAGAAGGTGGAAATACGAACATGGGGAGGGGAAAATATGGACATAGGAAGGATAAGCTGAGGACTTCTCGGAGAGAGCCTTGCAAAGCCAAGAAATTATAGGGAGTTACAGAAGACTTTTTAAAATTCCAAGGTAGAGTCATGTATAATGTCTAATGCATCCAGACATTCCTAGGATGGAGAGGGGAGCAGGATAATGTGTTACCCTTGAGGAAAGGCTGTGTTGCAGCAGGAGGGTGGAGGAAGCCAAACAAAATGAGGGGAAGTGGTGGAAATCTATCCCATGACTGCTGATTGATATGTTTGCCTCTTTTCTCTTAGATCTTGACCTGCTCAGGATTCACTGATATCACCCCACCCAAGCCACCCTTCTCCAAACATGGTCAGACTCTTTCTGGGCCCTGTGAACACAGACAAAACCCTCATGGGCCCTGTGGACCTTGGACAGGAAGGAAAGGGAACCTGGCATCATGGAAAAAACTGGATGATTTAAGTGACTCTAGGTCTTATTTTTATACTTAACTTCCCCCTAAAACTTTGTTGTGTTGGTTGTTGGTTTTTTTTTTTTTTTAAATTTTTATTATTTTGACCACAATGCTGAGTGAAGATTATTGATGATTTAAATTGAATAAAACAAGATTTTCTACTCTGTTGATCTCCATTTCATCTGGCTCCGACAGGATTCTGGGCAAATATCCAGGAGACTAGACCGCTATAATAGGTTTTTGGGGCTTAAACCACTGTTACTCACAGGATTTAGAGCCAAAAAGAGACCCTTTTATCATAAATAAGGAAATTGGATCCAAAAGAGAATAAGCAGTTTGCCTAAGGCCACATAAGTAAAGCAGGGATTTGCACTCAGCTCCTCTACTCTGAAAATTAGGATTTTTTCCACCTCGGGAATCCCTTTTTGTCAACCCCCCCCAAAAAAAAAAAACCTCAAAAAGGGTCACATCTGCCTCCGTATCAAGCTCACAGAGCAAATAACTGGCAGTCACGTAGGCCAATCTTAAGACAGATTCTCAACACTGACATTGTCTGGTTTTCCAAACCAAGGACTTAGGAACACTTCAAACTGAGAGGTTCATAGTCTTCTTAAAACATTACCCCTCATTCTGGGAATAAAAATCCTGCTTCCACTGCTTACCAGCTATGTGACCCTAAGTTACTTAAACTCTATGAGCTTCAGTTTTCTTATCTATAAAATGAGGAGGGAAATATTTCCACCCAGCAGAGCTGTAGTAAAGAAAGTATTTTGTGAACCTTCAAATATTACAGAAAATTAAACTATTATTATCTAAAGTAACAATTTATCTATGTTAAAAGAATCATAATTTGGGGCAGCTGGTGGTGCAGTGGATAGAGCACCAGCCCTGAAGTCAGGAGGACCTGAGTTCAAATCTGACCTCAGACACTTAACACCTCCTGGCTGTGTGATCCTGGGAAAGTCACTTAACCCCTATTGCCTCAGTAAAAAAAAAAAAGGAGAAAGAAAAAAATAATCATAATTTTATCCTCATTTTACAATTGAAGAAATTAAGAAATCCATCTACTTTAGAGGCTTTATACATATTACAGCAAGAAATTGAAAAGATAACCAGGAATAGGACAAGAACTAAGTCACTTAGCCAGACTCACACAGCAAATAATAAAATCACTTTTGAAATTCAGGCCTCCATCTCCAAATCAAGAACTCATTCTACTATACAATACTGGAAATAAATTATTGCAGGGTCAATCTATTTGCTTGGAAAGGAACATTTAATAATTATAGTTTGATGTCAAAGCCAAAATGTTCCACTACCTCAATCCAATTCTGTTCTTCAAGCAAAAGAATGGTGGTTAGGGATGTAAATTAGGCAGCAATGTTTGTATTAGAGGTGGACAAAAAAAAATTTTTTTTAATTCAATAAAATTTATTTAACCACTAGGGACACTGTTGACCAGTTGCCTGATTTTGTTTAGGATTACCCCCAGGCGTTATACACTCCTGGTAATTGGTCTTTCTATCTCTCAAAGAGCTATCTCTCTCTCTCTCTCCTCTTTTTAACTTCTTTGTGATTGTTAACATTCATGTTGTTAGGTACAAGTGAATGCCTCCTATCAGATCCCTGGCTTTTGGTGTTCGCATCCCTTAGGAAAACTTAGGAATGACCTTAGGAAGATGTTGTCAAATCCTTGCTGCATTTCAATAGAAAATTTCCCCAAAAGCATAGCACAGTGAATAGAGTTCTTTAATCATACTAGCAGAAAAGTATTAAATTAGTATATCAAGTACTCACCATGGACTCAGCTCCTAAGTCCCCCCTAGACCAGGTAACCTTTTTTGTTGCGACAAAGCCAAAACTGAGGAGTTTAAAGAAATATAGTTCAGGAGCTAAGAGTCGAACCACTTCCACATTTCACCTCTACAGAAAGAACTAGATGGTAGAGACTAAGTCCTGTGGGCAGGGTAGATGCTAGTTCATCCTTCATTCATCAATATTGGTTCCAAACCTTGCTTGCTGCTGCAGCCCCCGATCACTTGGCTCTTAGGATGCCTTCCCCTTCTTACTCAACATTTCTCATTTGTCCACTAGGACTAGCTTATTCCCTTCACTATTCAAATCTCATCTTGGGAGTGTCTAAAAGGCAAAAAGTTGACTGGCCATATAGTGATTGTCATTTTTTTAACTCTCCATCCTTTTTCTTTCTCCAAAGTCTAATCCATTTTCCCTGGCATTTCCATTCTCTAGGGTACCAGTTCTCCCAGGTGAAAGGGATAGGACAAATGGGTGCCTTCTATCTCAGTCCCCAAGTTGACCAAGGAACTACAATGTTCTAATTATATAAAAAATATATCTGATGATGGATATGAAAGGGCTTGAAAGGTTTGAAGCAAGACCTGACATGCTAATATAACGGCTCCCGTGTTTCAGTCCAGGGCCATAGGCTGGCTGACGGATGCCATGTGAGACTAGTGCCGTTCATCACCAGATTTGATCTTTGGTATTGAACTTTTCAGTCACATCAATTCTTAAAGACCATCTCCCAGAATAAAAGTGAATTTTGGTCAACGTCAGTGTCAGAAGAAATAAATACAATTTTGGAGGAGCGAGTAAAGCTTATCATATTTCTACTCCTGTAAATGCTCAGGAATTGATGACAATGAAAATTTTTAAGGCGGGGCAAGATCCATCCACAACATTCCCAACAGGGGCCCACTGTACTTCATGGCTCTGCTAACTATCTCACATATTCCCAGTCAGCGAGACTTCTCTGATAAGAAGCTGAGACTGTTGTCTGGAGCCAGGACCCAGGGAGCAGTTCCTGCTGAGAGGGAGTTAATCCTCCTTCCAAAGAATCCCAGTCTTAAGCAGCAGAGCCTGAGAAACTCAGGTCGTGGTAGGCATGGCCAGGGAGGGGGTGATGGTGACAATATGACTGGAATGTGTTCCCCAAGCCTTCTTGTCAATCAGTACATTCCACCTGGACTTCACTCTTTCAGGAGCAGCAGCTGCAGCCCCGGCCCTCCCTGGGCAGAACAGACTCTATTGAGAGATCCTGCTAGAAGGGATTGGAATTTATCATGCATGCATCCACTTCCAAACAAAAAAGTAGAACAAGAGACTGAAGAGACACCTGGGCAGGGAAATGACTCCTTCTCAGATCCCCAAATCCACCTTAGGCCCATTTCATGCCCCAATCATCATGTCCATTAGAGTCTGAACCACCATCTTTGAATCTCTAGGACCCTTGCCTTACAAGTAAAACAATTAAAGGGGAGGAATGAGGGAGTAGAGAAAAAGCCAGGGTACTTTAGAAAGTATGATATAAAAATAAATGTTGAAAAATTTCTTGATATGTCACTGGGGAAATATATAAAATACTATTCCAAATAAAAGAATCATGTTAGGATAAAAGTAGTTTAGACCATAGAATTGTAGAATTATAGTTTGAAGAAACTTTAGAAATCATTTGATGCAACATCCTCATTACTTTTTTCAAATAAGTTTTCTTGATGTCCTTTTTCATGTAACAATCATCCCTGAATAATATATGACCACTTCTTTCCTTATAACAAAATGAGCTCTTCCTTGTAACAAAGAAAAACAGTTATGCAAAATCAATAGGCATAGTGATTGCTTTTAGGTACTTATTGTGAATAGGTATAGGGATTGCTTTTAGGTATGTACCATTTTACACCCATATTCCCCCACCTCTCAATTGGGAGGAACACTCATTTTATAGAAAAAGAAGCAAAAGCCTAAAGGCTACCCAAAAAGTCAGCATTCGTCTCCTCCCTCCTAGTGCAATCTTTTCATTATATCATGTTGCATCCAAATTAGAGGGAACAAGGAGAAGATGCTTTTTCAACTGGGAGATGTGAGACAGGCTGTATGAGAAGGAACATGCAGGTGTGTACTCAAGGATTTGAGCTTCCTAGAGGTGGATTTCCATCAGTCTAAGTGGGAGTGAGAGGGAAAGTTTGGAAAACTTTTTCTAAGCCTGTGAATTCAAGGACACATCAATCAATCAGGTATTCTCATGTTGTTAAGGACACACTTGGGACATTCAGGTCCTTAAAAGGAAAGGGGACATTCCTAGAAACTGAATAATAATAACTGACATTTATGCTGCATTTTAAAGTCTGAAAAAGTCTTGCTTGTTTCAATTTAGCCTCATATCAACAATACTAGGGCTTCTTAAACTATTTCACTCACAACTCCTTTTTACCTGATAAATTTTTACATGATTCCAGGTATAGAGATATACAAAAATAGATATATGAATAAAACAGTTATGGATTATATATCATCATTTCACAACCCCGACATTCAGTTATGTAACCCCATCTGGGGTCACGACCCATAGTTGAATAAGCTTTGCTATAGGTATCATAATCTCCATGTAACAGAAAGGTCCAGGGAGCTTAGAAGGTGTCATGGAGGAGTCCTGAAGCCAGGTCTTCCTCAGGAACTCCCTCCTCCATGTACTTCACATACACAAAGTGCTTTGTCACCTTAAAGTGCCATATAGATACTAACTGAGGAGGGGGATTACCAGGGACCAAACCATCAAGGGGAGGGAGAAGAATTTGTTATGGACCTACCATGAGCCAGACTGGGCAACATGCTTCACAAATAGGATTTCATTTTGTCCTTCCAAGGACCCTGGGAGATAGATGCTATTATTAACTCCATTTCATAGTGGAGGAAACTGAAGCAGAAAGAGATTAAGTGATTTGCCCAGAGTCACACAGCTGGAGTTCGAGGTCATGTCTGAACCAATATCTTTCTGATTCCAGGCCCAACATTTTATTCAGTGAGTCACTAAACTTATTAATATTATTATTATATATCTAAGCTAGGTAAAATGAGCTCTTACATGAGGTGATTTGAGAATTGAGCATCATTAGTATTATTATTAAACATTTAAGCTGGACAAAGTAAGCTCTTTCATGAGATGATTTGAGGATCCAGCATCCTCTTTATTATTATATATATAAGCTAGGCAAAGTGAGCTCTTCCATGAGGTGATTTGAAAGTTCATCATCATCATCATCATTAAATATCTAAGCTAGGCAAAGTGAGTCTTCTATGAGATGATAATGGAGGGATAAGATTCCTTATCCAGGGATATCATGTACAATCCTTAGCCTTGCAAAGTACCTAATATTCTGACAAACTCAATGGAATGTTTTCCTTCAGGCATCACCCAGTACCTTCTCTCAATACTTATACAATATCACCATTCCCCTTGAGATGGGGAATTCACTGTCTCCTCCTTCTCTGGAAATAAAGGCTCTCCTGAAGTAAGACTGGTCTGGAGGTCTGGAATGGGAGGAGAAGGTGAAGACAGAATAAAGAAACACCCTAAAAGGCCAAGAATGAATCTTTCCCACTGACCTACAAAATCAGAGCATTTCCCAGTTTCTCACCTTCCGCCATTCGCTTGACCCTCAGCCTTCTGAAATTCTGCTCCTCCCTAACTACCTAATGAGGGCACCAGCAAGCCGCCTTCCTGTAATTCACCCAATATAAGAACTGCCTTGCAAAGCCTTACTGAGCAACTAAGGGGAAATGCTGGGTTTTCTACTCACTACTATCTTAGCATGATCTTGGAAAAAACATTTGACCTCTGAAAGCCTCAGTTTCCTCAGAGATAAAATGAGAAAGTTGGATTAGATGACATCTAATGTCTCTTCTCAAAATCTATGAATTGGCTGCTTCTCCACCCAGAGCTGGTGTAAGAAAAACAAGGAAAGAGACCTGAGATGCAGAGGAGACAGGGGGAATCATATTCATCAAAAGAAGATATAGAAATTTTAAATGGCAAAATTACACAAGAGTTGTGAAGGATCCAAACCTAGGATGTAGGCAATCCTTTCTTGAACCTGTGGAACTCTAGGCAAGTAAATTAATCTTTTTCTGCCTCAGTTTCCTAATCTGTAAAATGAGGTTAATACAAGCACCTCCCTTGAAGAGTTATGATAAAGATCAATTGAGATTTTTGTAAAGCCATAGCTGGAAAATATATTGAAGGTCATTTGATTCAATCCCCTTATTTCACAAATCAAGAAACAAATGCTTAGCAAGGTGATATGATTTTCATAGGATCACATTTAATTGGCAATTCAAAGACTAGAACCCCTGACTCCAAACTCAGATCTCTTTCCAATGCATCAGTAGCTTGTCTACATTTTCCTAGGCTTGGTTCGACTCATTTTCTTTAAACCTGAAGCATTTGGTTTCCTTTAACATACATTCCATCTTCTAAGAATGCTCCTTCCTCCCATAATATTTTGAATTTCACCTGCAGGGGCATTTCGAATTAAGCTCATTGGACTTATCTGCTACCTGGGTTTCTCTTTCAGCAAGAAGCTGCTAGGATTTGATTTCTCCAAGCATGTTGCTATTCTCATTAGAGTTAGAACCAGCAGAGGAGAATTGAGCCAAGGAAAGGACTTTGGCAAGGAATGAGAAGGGATGAGTAGTTTGGGGGCATGACATCCTGAATTTCAGCTTCGCATTGAGCCCTTGCTGATGATAATTGCAGGAGTAACACCAGAAGAGGTTGTAGGGATCAGGCCTTGAAGAATTAGTGTCTTCATTACCTTGTCCACTAAGATCGATGGGGATGTGAGCAGGCAAAAAGTATCTTCAAATTCTAGGTCTCAACATTGTACCATGAGTCAAAACCAACTGTATCCTTCTTCTGTGTTGGTGACATAGAGAAATTAAATGGGAAATACAAGACTATTTTTCTAAAGGCATAGGAGATAACAGCTATTTGTTAATAGGTCCAGAAAACATTTATTTCCTGACTCATTTCCTTATTATGTTGTTCTCTTGTTTTAATTAAATGTGTTTTTCTTTTAATTGATTTGTTATTTGGTATTGTCTGGCATAAAAATGTATTGGTGAGTGTTTGAGCCAAACTTTTAAATTAAGTAATGACTAAAACATTACTCTGAACCTGGGAATAGCTCAGTGTGCTGAATGGTTATAGAAATGTAGTGTTTGGAGCTTGAAAAGACCTTAGAATTATTTTTAAATTTACTTATTGTCCTTTTTGTGGTGGCAAAGCATTAGAAATCAAAGGGATACCTATCCACTGAGGAATGGCTGAACAAGTTGGTTGTGATAGAATACTATTGTGCTATCAGAAATGATAAGCAGGCAAATTTCAGAAAAACCTGGGAAGATTTACACATACTGATATGAAATGAAATAGAACATTGTATACAGTAATAGCAATATTATATAAGGATTAGCTGTGAATGATAATGCTTTTCAGAAACACAATGAGCTAAAGCAATCCTAGAAGACTCATGGTTAAAAGCAAACTGTCTACCTCCAAAGAAAGAACTATGATGTATAAATGAAAATTAAAGCATACTTTTAAAAAAAAATTTACTTTTCTTGATTTTTTTTTTTTTTTTGCAGCATGAGTAATATGGAGATGTATTCACATGATTTCACATGAATAATCAAGGAAGGGGAAGGAAAGACAGGAAAAGAATTTGGAATTCAATTAAAAAAATAAATTTCA